>NC_092823.1:18298128-18608918 GCF_023375885.2 Dermacentor andersoni
AGTTATCGTGTTTACCACACGGCGGTGCTAAAACTGCCTAATATCTTTATGTCAACACTAGCATGGAGCACGCATACCGATTCTTGATCGAGCCACACTCGCAAAGTCGTCGAACCATAGTATGAATATTGCACATATAATACCTCTGGTCATCTCTGGATGTGTATGATAAGCAACTTCCATGACTGTACCTCACAGCACTGCATGTGCGCGCTTTGAAACACGGCACTTATGTTCGCGATCGTGTATCAACGCTGAAAAAACCACGGGACTTTAGACAAGCAGCGGCAAGGTGCTTGACATCGCGGAATTGCACCCGTGTAAATCTAATGAGAAGTTAGTGC
Organism: Dermacentor andersoni; assembly: GCF_023375885.2. Taxonomy (NCBI): domain Eukaryota; kingdom Metazoa; phylum Arthropoda; class Arachnida; order Ixodida; family Ixodidae; genus Dermacentor; species Dermacentor andersoni. Next base: position 18,298,473 of record NC_092823.1, read on the forward strand.
TTCGGCGTTCTTCCAGCAGCATGTTCCCAGTGACACTTTAGCGCATTTTTTCTCCCGTCATTGCAACGTGCAGCTACATGAAAAAAAAAAAAAAACATGCGTACCAGCTAAGATTTCCAGCGCGCGAGAAGGTGCACACATCGCTCTCGCTGTTGGCACACTCAATATCGTCGTTGACTCTGTTGCCGCCATCGTTTTCCGTATCGGCTGTGGGGTTCAAACATGTACGGGGACAATACAAGCTGTCGGAGACAGCGAGAACGTTCCATCTTGCAACTCAGCTATGAAGCCAGAACAGCAGAACCGCGTGCTACCAGAGAGAAAGGAATGGTGCTACGCTCTGAAACGGAGACATGCGGCGGCGCCGACCGGCGACTACCGCCAACGACGTCACAGCGGCCCCGACCAATCACGGGCAACAGCGGCGTTCGCGCGATGCCCTGAGGCGCTGGTGCGCGTTTTCTTGAAAAAACAGCCGCTTGCGTTTGTTTCCGCCCTTTTTGAACCAGATATTCGTGTTCAGGGGACTCAAAACTGTAGAATGCCGCAGAGAACTCCTTTTTTTCGAAAAGTGTTTCAGCTTCCCTTTAAACTCGGGCGTATCTGTTTTCAGCAGGAATATTTCTTTCTGTATAGTTATATACCGCGCCTGTACTAACTAGTCCGAGCAAAAATTTTAGCAGGCTTGTGCGACTTTACACAATCGCAAACCGATTTCCAGCGAAGCTGTTTTTTTCGAGCAGTTGAAATGAGAGTTTCCAGTTGCCTGTATTTAAATCGCATAATTGAAAACGTTGCCAGTATATGACTGCCCCTTCTGAAGTCTTGCCCGCATGTAATGCTTTCCTGCACTTGTTAAGGAATTTGTTACAAAAGCAGTAATTCATATACACACAATTTACTTCACCTCAATATTGACCATAGTGTCCCTTTCGTCCCTCCCCCTCCCCCCCCCCCCCCACTCCGGTCTTCGCGAAATTCGATCCTTGTTGCGTTCACAGTTCTCCCAGGGCCTCGGCATAAAAATGTCGTTGTTCGTAGATTATACATTTATCAGAGCGGAGAAACCAATTACGAAAGTCATACTGTCACATGAAAATAGAAAGAAAAACGCAGGTTCAGTAATTGTTTGTTACGCTTCTCATTGGGCCAGGAACGTGACAATATTTTCACAGGTTGCGCTTAGCATGGCCCCCCTTTCTGCGAAATGCAAACTTGGTGTAACCTACAGTTCCGTCGGCAAATTCGGAATAGGCGATAACGATCACACGACACTTTTTAACACTTGATAAATTTGTTTTTTCACAAAGACTATTTTGTCCACAACCATGCAACTACAGATACGGATTTGCCATAGCCTTCCACAAATTCTGGCTAAATTTGACTTCTGTCACTTGCAGTTGTATCCCGACCACAGCGGCCGCATTTCGATGGGGGCGAAATACGAAAACAGCCGTGTACTTAGATTTAGGTGCACGTTAAAGAACCCCACGTGGTCCAATTTTCCGGAATCCCCTACTACGGTGTACCTTATAATCAGGTCGTGGCTTTGGTGCGTAACGCTCCATAATGTGAAAAACAAAAATCCGAAACAAAAAAGATTTATAGATCTGCCGGAGCAGCGGGCTGAATTCTGCACCTCTCCTGTAAGACCCCTTCGTAATGCTCGAAGGCACTTGCATAATTTATCACCAAGGCCGCACTCGACCCAGTCTGTTGCGCACACCCTCTGCGCACACACCACCCCTTATACCTGGCCCTTATAGTCACCAAACATAAAGAAACTATCTTCTTTATTTCACCGAGGACACCAGGCGTACCTGCTATCCCGCATGGGGAAATCGAGAAAACGAGGGTTAAATAATTATTTGTAGGGCTCCTGGTTAAGTCATGAACGATAAATCTCTGGTCACATTGCAGTTACCCTGCCCCGCATTTCTGCAATGTACAACTGTTTTTCTCACGCACAGTTCTTTCGGGACATAGGGAAACGTACGTAGCTAAAGAATGCAGCATGACACTTTCGAGCACTTGCTAAAGGAATTTTTTAGACAGGCAATATCTGATACACATGCGTTTGACTTCACGCACAAATTTACGATAGCGTTACCTTTACCTTCGCTTAATTTGGCCTTGTTGGCATCAGTAGTTAAGCCAGGGCAGCTTGCACAGTGTTGCGCTTCTAGCAAAGCATACTCATAAAATTAAGGAGCACTTGCATGAGTAATTTATTACAAAAGTCATAACTAATCCGCACAATTTGTATTTTGCACGCGTTAGCCAGCAATTTTTCCTTGGTCTATTCGAATACCAATGAGGCGGCTTGTATAAGTTCGTCGAGGACACCGGAGAAACAAAGTACGCTCCTCGTTATCACGCGTCGAGAAAAACCACGAAAACGAGGGTCCAACAATTATTTGTAACGCTTCTATTGAAACCGTATAAACGCAGCATTTTGGCCACAGAGCCCACTTAGCATTCCCCCACTTTCGTTGAATTGGAAGTTGATGTCTTTTCTGCATTGTTTAATGATTCTGGGAAACGTCGTGGATAACCGGAGCGTGACACATCCAGAATGCTTGATTAATTATCTGCAAAGGCTATAAGTAACCTATACAGATCGACCATTTATCATTCGTCACTCACAACATGCTTCCTAGTTCAACGAAATATAAGCAACGCGCCTCGCATATGGCTCACTAAGAATACCGCACAAATGCAACTACGTGTATTTCTCAACACATAAAAATTCTGCGAGGACGAGTATTGAATAATTACATTCAAAGCACATAATTAACCTACACACTTTAAACTTTCGGTACAAGTCACCCATAAATGGCCCCAATTTCCTGAAAATAAATATTTTCTCTCTTTAGCTCTGTCGAGGCAAGCGGATATACGTCTGAAGACACCCCTCTTTCGGCCGGCTACACCCGGGGGGGGGGGGGGGGGGGGGGGAGTGACAGAAGACCTATGGGCCCCGGGTGCCAAACGACCGAGCTACGCCACTGAGTAGGGGAAGAGAACATGCTTTGTTTCACAGCAGAGTTATAGTAGAGTCCTTCCATGTTTTTCTGGTCACGAAACTCCACCGTCACGCTATGGGAGAGGTTCATATGCTGCCCAAAGGTGCCGCGACGCGGCGCCACTGTGCCACAGAGGGCATCGTTCGCGTACCGAAACGCGCGCGCAGTGCGAGGCGAGCTGACAGATCGGGTGCGTTCTGTGCATGTGCTGTGCTATTTTTCGAGTGTTGGGCTGTTTGGTTGAAGTGGCGGGGTGGGACAACGATGCCGAACACGTGTTGCGTGCCGGGGTGCCGTTCCGGCTACAAGGGCACGACCGAAAAGGTGTCGTTGTTCTGTTTACCTAATAACAAGGAGCAGCGCGAGAAATGGAAGCGGGCCATACCGCGGCAGGAAAGTGGCGGTTTTAATTTCGAATCGAAGTATACGCGTGTGTGCGCGAAACACTTTGGTAACACTGAACTTAGTGTCACACATTACTTCCCCCCTTTTTCTTGCCTTCTGGATTGGATTGGCGCGGCTCGCTACGTGCTTGCGCGCGCTTTCCCGAGAGCAGATTGGTGTGCGCCTGGTTTCTGCACTAGGCTGTCATGCGATCGCTTTTTCGAGCGCAGATTGATGTGAGCCTGGTTTCTGCACTAGGCTTTTGTACGATCGCTTGTCGCTGCTTTCCTTTCCTCTGGATTGATTCGGCGCGGCTTGGTGCAGGCGCACAGACTCGGTGTGCGCCTGCTGTTTGCACTGGGCTTTCAAAAGGCGAAGTGAGCGTCGCTTACTGCGGAAGTGCTGCGCCGCGGGCGTACCGTGCATGGAAGCGCGCAGCAATGCCGGGAAACATTCATGCAAAAGCAAAGGGTCAGAAAAGTGCGCTTTATTTTCCATTACTTTGTCACACTGGGTAGCGCCGTGCGATCGCTTCTAATAAACGCAGAAACGAGTCCTTGCAGTGCATGTGCCCATTAATCGACGCCCACCACAGCCATATGAGGTGCGACTCGAGAAGCTGTGCTGTTACGCTGTAGCCGGCGGAGACGAGGTGGCGCTTCACCTTCTGCCAGTAACTTTCGATTTTTTGGGTGTGAGCGCCCGTGATCGGGTCTACAAAGTTCATGCTGTGGTTAACAGTCTCCCATTGCAAATTCAGTCTTGCTCCGTTAGCCCCCACTAAGTTCGGGAAGCAGTTGTATGCGGCCCATTCATCACTGTGGATGGTGGTCCCCGGTTCAACGTTGGCTGCAATAATGGGGCCTAGCGTCGCCGCGTCTCGTCGGTCGACCTTGAATAGTCGGAGCTCCCCGGTGGTCACGCAGATCATGCCGAATACCCATGGTCCACGATCTGCAATGCCGCCGTAATTTTGGCGGCTCGGCGGAACGTTGTCGCCCGTCATCAGGCGGCCTCGATTGTATTTTCGCTTGCCGCGAAGGAGGCATTCATCAATTTGCACAATCCTCCCGGGGCCACCGAGTGGGGGTCGCGCCAGTAGCTCGTCCCGCACGACCTCACGAGCGTAGTTCCTCCAGTCGGCGATGACATGGTCCGACAGATTAAGCAAGTCGCCGGTCATCTCCTTCAAGAGCCACGTGCCTATGTTTTTGCTCACGCAGTACGTGAGCCAAATCACTTGCCGCCTGGAGACGTGGACGTTCGGGCGGCCGAGGCGGTCCGTGTTGGCGAAGTAACTTCCCTCACCTCTCTGCCCGTGCAGTGCAGCGGTACCATGTAACTGCGACAGCTGCTTTCGGCACCTGTTGCACCGGAAGGCAGCCCGGCGTCCATTCTGAGTCTTCCTATACAATGTGACGACTTCGCCTTCGCAGGTTGGTTGGTCCGGGTTGAACCCCAGGTCCTTGCAGGTGCCCCAGTACTCCGACGACGCCACTCGACCTGGTCTGGCGTTGGGGCGCGGTGGGCGGACAGCGCTTGAAGCCGGAGCAAGCCGAAGCGATCGTACGAACTCTTCCTCCGCAGCTGCATCGCTGATAATTCGGCAGATGGTGACAATATTGGGGTCAATTCTCGTGGCGGCCATGACAACGAGTGCAGCGAGAGACGCGGCTCGTCTTTTGTAGCCCCGGGATCCGTTACAGCAGAACCCTCTGTTAAGGACGGCTCACCCAGGAACGTTGAGGTAGCGTGGACCTGGCGGTCTGGAGTTTCACGAACATGCAGGGGCCCAGCCACAGATGCGAGACGACATATTTTCAAGCTTCCTCGATCACGCAGAGCGACACGCAGTCTAGCTTGCTCAAACGCTGAAGCTCGTTGGCGGGGGCGTGTTTTATATAGCCTGGAACGCCCTCGCTCAAGAGAAGGAGAGAGGGCGAACGCTCTCCACACTTGCAGCCCCAGCTCGGGACACAGGAGAAAGCTCAACGGATTTTTTAACCGCGCTTGGGCCAGCACAGGCAAAGGCACTGACATGCACACACGCGCACACACACACACACGCGCGCGCGCATCGCCGTGTACCCTGCCGAGGAGGAGGAGAAGGAACTAAAGCACACACGAAGCTTAACGTTCGCGCTGGCTGAGAGGAAAGAGTACTGGCGAGCCTATGTAGACATCGGGACGTCGCGAGCGCGTGGGGAAGGAGACGAGAATGCGCGCACAAAGGCTAACGGCTCTTCGCCGTTGCGGATTTTGAACGATTGTTGGCAGCTCTGCGAATTTAAAACGCATGGGCTTTCGTCGTGGTTTTAGCAGCGCGACGCAAATTGTGCACTACACAGGCCATTCGTAACACCTGTGGTGCGCGCATGGCTTCAGCACAAGGGCAGCGTAACGAACTTTCGTGGAAAGCTCTGAGCCGACAAGGGGCTCTCCAAATCCCCATGCACGCGTTCTGCAAGACAGGCGCAGTTTATTTAGTTGCTTTCAGCTAGTCAAATTTGAGAATCACGTTTCCTGTGTTCTTATGATATTGTATATATATATATATATATATATATATATATATATATATATATATATATATATATATATATATATATATATATATATATGAACATCCAGGAGGTCCAAGAATATGTTGGAGCAGAAAAAGAACGGCTCCAAGGAGCGGCTGATGTCGCGGACATCGGAACAGAAGTTTTCCATGTCTTGGAAGTTAAAAATTGTTATTTCTAATAATTCTCATACGTTATAATGTATATTCATTCGGGTTTCATATCGGATCTCGTATGATAATTGACAAGGCATTACGTGACCTGCGAGGGACGCCATAATGGAGGGCCGCGAGATACTGGAATATAGGTCGAAATGTTGCTCCTATAAAAACAGCTAAAGTGGAACTGAAAGCAACTAAATAAACTGCGCCTGTCTTGCAGAACGCGTGCATGGGGATTTGGAGAGCCCCTTGTCGGCTCAGAGCTTTCCACGAAAGTTCGTTACGCTGCCCTTGTGCTGAAGCCATGCGCGCACCACAGGTGTTACGAATGGCCTGTGTAGTGCACAATTTGCGTCGCGCTGCTAAAACCACGACGAAAGCCCATGCGTTTTAAATTCGCAGAGCTGCCAACAATCGTTCAAAATCCGCAACGGCGAAGAGCCGTTAGCCTTTGTGCGCGCATTCTCGTCTCCTTCCCCACGCGCTCGCGACGTCCCGATGTCTACATAGGCTCGCCAGTACTCTTTCCTCTCAGCCAGAGCGAACGTTAAGCTTCGTGTGTGCTTTAGTTCCTTCTCCTCCTCCTCGGCAGGGTACACGGCGATGCGCGCGCGCGTGTGTGTGTGTGTGCGCGTGTGTGCATGTCAGTGCCTTTGCCTTTGCTGGCCCAAGCGCGGTTAAAAAATCCGTTGAGCTTTCTCCTGTGTCCCGAGCTGGGGCTGCAAGTGTGGAGAGCGTTCGCCCTCTCTCCTTCTCTTGAGCGAGGGCGTTCCAGGCTATATAAAACACGCCCCCGCCAACGAGCTTCAGCGTTTGAGCAAGCTAGACTGCGTGTCGCTCTGCGTGATCGATGAAGCTTGAAAATATGTCGTCTCGCATCTGTGCCTGGGCCCCTGCATGTTCGTGAAACTCCAGACCGCCAGGTCCACGCTACCTCAACGTTCCTGGGTGAGCCGTCCTTAACAGAGGGTTCTGCTGTAACGGATCCCGGGGCTACAAAAGACGAGCCGCGTCTCTCGCTGCACTCGTTGTCATGGCCGCCACGAGAATTGACCCCAATATTGTCACCATCTGCCGAATTATCAGCGATGCAGCTGCGGAGGAAGAGTTCGTACGATCGCTTCGGCTTGCTCCGGCTTCAAGCGCTGTCCGCCCACCGCGCCCCAACGCCAGACCAGGTCGAGTGGCGTCGTCGGAGTACTGGGGCACCTGCAAGGACCTGGGGTTCAACCCGGACCAACCAACCTGCGAAGGCGAAGTCGTCACATTGTATAGGAAGACTCAGAATGGACGCCGGGCTGCCTTCCGGTGCAACAGGTGCCGAAAGCAGCTGTCGCAGTTACATGGTACCGCTGCACTGCACGGGCAGAGAGGTGAGGGAAGTTACTTCGCCAACACGGACCGCCTCGGCCGCCCGAACGTCCACGTCTCCAGGCGGCAAGTGATTTGGCTCACGTACTGCGTGAGCAAAAACATAGGCACGTGGCTCTTGAAGGAGATGACCGGCGACTTGCTTAATCTGTCGGACCATGTCATCGCCGACTGGAGGAACTACGCTCGTGAGGTCGTGCGGGACGAGCTGCTGGCGCGACCCCCACTCGGTGGCCCCGGGAGGATTGTGCAAATTGATGAATGCCTCCTTCGCGGCAAGCGAAAATACAATCGAGGCCGCCTGATGACGGGCGACAACGTTCCGCCGAGCCGCCAAAATTACGGCGGCATTGCAGATCGTGGACCATGGGTATTCGGCATGATCTGCGTGACCACCGGGGAGCTCCGACTATTCAAGGTCGACCGACGAGACGCGGCGACGCTAGGCCCCATTATTGCAGCCAACGTTGAACCGGGGACCACCATCCACAGTGATGAATGGGCCGCATACAACTGCTTACCGAACTTAGTGGGGGCTAACGGAGCAAGGCTGAATTTGCAATGGGAGACTGTTAACCACAGCATGAACTTTGTAGACCCGATCACGGGCGCTCACACCCAAAAAATCGAAAGTTACTGGCAGAAGGTGAAGCGCCACCTCGTCTCCGCCGGCTACAGGGTAACAGCACAGCTTCTCGAGTCGCACCTCATATGGCTGTGGTGGGCGTCGATTAATGGGCACATGCACTGCAAGGACTCGTTTCTGCGTTTATTAGAAGCGATCGCACGGCGCTACCCATGTGACAAAGTAATGGAAAATAAAGCGCACTTTTCTGACCCTTTGCATTTGCATGAATGTTTCCCGGCATTGCTGCGCGCTTCCATACACGGTACGCCCGCGGCGCAGCACTTCCGCAGTAAGCGACGCTCACTTCGCCTTTTGAAAGCCCAGTGCAAACAGCAGGCGCACACCGAGTCTGTGCGCCTGCACCAAGCCGCGCCGAATCAATCCAGAGGAAAGGAAAGCAGCGACAAGCGATCGTACAAAAGCCTAGTGCAGAAACCAGGCTCACATCAATCTGTGCTCGAAAAAGCGATCGCATAACAGCCTAGTGCAGAAACCAGGCGCACACCAATCTGCTCTCGGGAAAGCGCGCGCAAGCACGTAGCGAGCCGCGCCAATCCAATCCAGAAGGCAAAAAAGAGGGGGGAAGTAATGTGTGACACTAAGTTCAGTGTTACCAACACTTTGACGCCTCGGACATCGTCACTGCGTACAATTTCAACATCAACGGCGACGACGTGTCCCTGGAGCGTGAGAAGCCGACGCTGAAGACTAACGCCGTTCCAAGGATTTTTGAAGGCCTTCCAGCGTACCTGACTAAGCCCAAACCTCGGTCCCGCTCATCGACAGATAGACCCTCACGCAAACGACCTCGTGAGTTGTCGGGTACGGTTGAAGAGCGCCGATCATCGTCGACGCCGTGTTCAGACTGGACCGATGCTGCATCAGGGAATCACGGTATGTTAGTCCTGTTTACGTCCGCGCCATCAGGTGTGGCTTGCTTTCTTGCTTTATGATTGCACCCATAAATTGCTGGCTTCTTGCCGTCAATTTGAAGGGCATCGGCAGAGCCTGCAAAATGTCAAACTACATAACCTCGGTTTTTTTTTTGTGTGGTTTTTTCTTTTTTTTTTTTTTTTTTTTTACAGATTTGGCGCTCAGTGACCCGGTGGAAAACCACCACACGGACTCGGCTTCTCAAACAGACCGCGTGATTGGCTGTGCCAGCTGTGCTGAAATGCAGACGTTGAGGCGCCAGCTTCGAGCCGCGAAACAGCAGCTTCAACAATGCCAAGGAAAACTTGCCAAATTCCGGTTGCAGTCTGCCAAGTACAAACGGCAACAGCAAAACCTTCAAAGCCTTTCAGATCGCGACAAATTGATTATTGATCAGTGTGTGATGAAGGCGAGCGCAAAGTCTGCTCGAGCTGTGCGGTAAGTTCGAAGCACTGCATCACATATATAGTATACGTAAAGGCGATGGAGTCTTCGTGTGCTAATTTTAGGTACATAGGGGAATGTCCATGTCTATCATAGGACAGTGGAAGCTACGTATTTGATGTGTTTTGAACGAATGTTGGTCGTCTTCAAATGCACATCTATGCACAAGACCAATCAGAAATGACACTAATTTTTGTGCTTGATTCCACCCATTCTGCATTGATTCCACAGTATCGAACCATGTAGCAACAATATTTTTCTATGGTAAATGTTGTATTCTTGACTGCTGGGATCGGCTTGTGATCTTGCTGTTTCCATCTCTCTCAGCACCTTAATGTTATTCTCTGGAGCATGTTTATTAACAGATGCTGAATGATTTTTATTATGCACTGGGGACTACTACACATTTTAGTTAAAACTTGGGAATGCATGCACACATATTTGCTTGATTATTCGGTGTTCCATATTGACAATGCACCACAGCTCTTTGTTATTTATAGTGGTCTGCTCTCTTTTACAGAATATTTGCCTGCACATTGACATGGTTTGCATGATATGCACAGAGCATTATGCATGTTCACATCACCTCTTGGCATATGATAGCCTTGGTTCACAGCAGTGTGTTTATGCTTGGTAGCATCAGCAATGGCTCTGGTAGCATGCTTGAGCATGTGAATGAAATGGGTACCCTTTCCTCGCCAGGTATAAGAAAGACTGGCTGTATGACTGCCTTCTCTTGAAGATTAAGTCCACGTCTGTATACACATCATCATCATCGGCCTGGTTATGCCCACTGCAGGGCAAAGGCCTCTCCTATACTTCTCCAACTACCCCGGTCATGTGCTAATTGTGGCCATGTTGTCCCTGCAAACTTCTTAATTTCATCCGCCCACCTAACTTTCTGCCGCCCTCTGCTACGCTTTCCTTCCCTTGGAATCCATTCCGTAACTCTTAATGACCATTGGTTATCTTCCCTCCTCATTACGTGTCCTGCCCATGTCCATTTCTTTTTCTTGATTTCAACTAAGATATCATTAACTCGCGTTTGTTCCCTCACCCAATCTGCTCTTTTCTTATCCCTTAACGTTACACCTATCATTCTTCTTTCCATAGCTCGTTGCGTCGTCCTCAATTTGATTAGAACCCTTTTCGTAAGCCTCCAGGTTTCTGCCCCGTAGGTGAGTACTGGTAAGACACAGCTATCATACACTTTTCTCTTGAGGGATAATGGCAACCTGCTGTTCATGATCTGAGAATGCCTGCCAAACGCACCCTAGCCCATTCTTATTCTTCTGATTATTTCAGTCTCATGATCCGGATCCGCAGTCACTACCTGTCCTAAGTAGATGTATTCCCTTACCACTTCCAGTGCCTCACTACCTATTGAAAACTGCTGTTCCCTTCCGAGACTGTTAAACATTACTTTAGTTTTCTGCAGATTAATTTTTAGACCCACCCTTCGGCTTTGCCTCTCTAGGTCAGTGAGCATGCATTGCAGTTGGTCCCCTGAGATACTAAGCAAGGCAATATCATCAGCGAATCGCAAGTTACTAAGGTATTCTCCATTAACTCTTATCCCCAATTCTTCCCAATCCAGGTCTCTGAATACCTCCTGTAAACACGCTGTGAATAGCATCGGAGATATCGTATATCCCTGCCTGACGCCTTTCTTTATTGAGATTTTGTTGCTTTCTTTATGGAGGACTAAGGTGGCTGTGGAGCCGCTGTAGATGTCTTTCAGTATTTTTACATACGGCTCGTCTACACCCTGATTCCGCAATGCCTCCATGACTGCTGAGGTTTCGACTGAATCAAACGCTTTCTCGTAATCAATGAAAGCTATATATAAAGGTTGGTTATATTCCGCACATTTTTCTATCACCTGATTGATAGTGTGAATATGGTCTATTGTTGAGTAGCCTTTACGGAATCCTGCCTGGTCCTTTGGTTGACGTATGATAGGTATGATAAGTATGATGATAAGTATGATAGGCTGAAGTTCCTGTTCCTAATTATTCATAATGAAATAAAAATAAATAGGACGAACTATATTGAAATTTCTAATAACGAATCTTCTAGACATCGCCACAGCATGTATATTCCCCCTCCGGTAAACCATAATGACACATTTAAATATAGCTTTTTTCCCAGAACGATAAAAGAGTGGAACATGCTTCCCGATTTCGTAGTTCAGTCTACCTCTTTAAATAGTTTTCTGAGTAATTTGCATGCCATCATTTATTCTGATGGCGCGGTCCGTTAATGATCTGACTTTCTGAATCATCTTATTTTTTGATTTTGTTATTATCTGTGTATGTTCTTATTGTACATGCCTCAAGGTACATTGACTGTTTTTTTGCTGCTTGCCCTATTGCAATGTATATGTAATGTAATTTCATTTTTGTACGTTGTATGAATCAAATGTGTTGACATTGCTTGTTTTATTATTTTTTTTCTCCACTCCTGTAATGACCCTATGTAAGGGCTGACAGTATCAATAAAGAAAGAAAGAAAGAAAGTCTAAGGTGTTCCTGATTCTATTTGCAATTACCTTAGTAAATACTTTGTAGGCAACGGACAGTAAACTGATCGGCCTATAATTTTTCACGTCTTTGGCGTCCCCTTTCTTATGGATTAGGATTATGTTAGCGTTTTTCCAAGATTCCGGTACGCTCGAAGTCATGAGGCATTTCGTATACAGGGTAGCCAGTTTCTCTAGAACTATCTGCCCACCATCTGCTGTTACCTGATCCTCCCCAGCTGCCTTCCCCCTTTGCATAGCTCCCAAAGCTTTCTTTACAGCTTCCGGTGTTACCTGTGGGATTTCAAGTTCCTATAGACTATTCTCTCTTTCATTATCGTCGTGGGTGCCACTGGTACTGTATAAATCTCTATAGAACTCCTCAGCCACTTGAACTATCTCATCCATATTAGTAATGATATTGCCTGCTTTGTCGCTTAACGCATACATTTGATTCTTGCCAATTCCTAGTTTCTTCTTCACTGCTTTTAGGCTTTCTCCGTTCTTGAGAGCATGTTCAATTCTATCCATATTATACTTCCTTATGTCAGCTGTCTTACGCTTGTTGATTAACTTCGAAAGTTCTGCCAGTTCTATTGTAGCTGTAGGGTTAGAGGCTTTCATACATTGGCGTTTCTTGATCAGATCTTTCGTCTCCTGCGATAGTTTACTGGTATCCTGTCTAACGGAGTTACCACCGACTTCTATAGCACACTCCTTAATGATGCCCACAAGATTGTCGTTCATTGCTTCAACACTAAGGTCCTCTTCCTGAGTCAAAGCCGAATACCTGTTCTGTAGCTTGATCTGGAATTCCTCTATTTTCCTTCTTACCGCTAACTCATTGATCGGCTTCTTATGTACCAGTTTCTTCCGTTCCCTCCTCAGGTCTAGGCTAATTCGAGTTCTTACCATCCTATGGTCACTGCAGCGCACCTTGCTGAGCACGTCCACATCTTGTATGATGCCAGGGTTAGTGCAGAGTATGAAGTCTATTTCATTTCTAGTCTCGTCGTTCGGGCTCCTCCACGTCCACTTTCGGCTATCTCGCTTGCGGAAGAAGGTATTCATTATCCGCATATTATTCTGTTCCGCAAACTCTACTAATAACTCTCCCCTGCTATTCCTAGTGCCTATGCCATATTCCCCCACTGCCTTGTCTCCAGCCTGCTTCTTGCCTACCTTGGCATTGAAGTCGCCCATGAGTATACTGCATTTTTTTTTTACTTTACCCATCGCCGATTCCACGTCTTCATAGAAGCTTTCGACTTCCTGGTCATCATGACTGGATGTAGGGGCGTAGACCTGTACAACCTTCATTTTGTACCTCTTAAGTTTTACCACAAGACCTGCCACCCTCTCGTTAATGCTATAGAATTCCTGTATGTTACCAGCTATGTTCTTATTAATCAGGAATCCGACTCCTAGTTCTCGTCTCTCCGCTAAGCCCCGGTAGCACAGGACGTGCCCACTTTTTAGCACTTTATATGCTTCTTTTGGCCTCCTAACTTCACTGAGCCCTACGGTATTATATCCCATTTACTGCCCTCTAATTCCTCCAATAGCACTGCTAGACTCGCCTCACTAGATAATGTTCTAGCGTTAAACGTTGCCAGGTTCATATTCCAATGAACACACATATCTGTATACATATATCTTAAAGAAAATAACTTTCTGCCCCTGCCGAACCCACGCACACTGTACAGCTACATGAAGAACTTGAAAGCTGATTTTGGGTTTGATGCACACATATTTACTATACTGAAGGAAAAGCTGCTGACTTCCCCTGAAAGAGAAGGACGAGGTTGGAAAGCGCATCTCTTAAACTGCATGTTGTGCTTGTGCCTTTCTGAAATGATTCAAATGACAATTTTTTTTCTCAGGTGTGCTCATGTTCGACGAAATGAGTGTCAGCAAAAGCCTGCACGTCAGAGAGTCTGACATGAAAGTCCTTGGAAAAGTTGACTGGTGAGCACACCAGGCCAGGAGACCATGAAAAAAATAGTGATCACGTGTTGGTCTTCCTGTTTCGACCCTTTTTGCATGGATGGTCACAAACTGTGGGAACTTTCTGTGCATCGAGCGCCACCCCTGGATCAGTACATGCAAAGCTTCTACTGCAATGTATTGTACACTTGTCGAATTCTGGAGCGGTTGTTGATGCAGTGACATGTGATAATTCGACAACTAATCGGTCAGCCTTGAGGTCCCTAGATATGTATTTAATAACATAGGACTTGTGCTGCAGGCCAGCTAGGACGACTTAATTTTATTAGTCTCACATTTCTTTGCAGGCATTCATGGCGACATCAGAGACAAACGGGTGTCATTTCAGCGCCCATGTGACCCCTCTAGGATGATTTATATTGTCATTAATCCACTGCACATATTTAAGTGTATTTGGAACAACCTGCTGAAAGTTGGGAAGGTTTTGGTAAGTGAAAGAATTTTTGTTCTTGTTAGATACGCGCTCGTATGGTTTTATCAGAAGTAATGTTTCCTTTTTCCTACAGCTGCCGCAAGGTCAGGAAGTATATCATCATCATTATGCAGAACTCCTAGAATATGAAGAGCAGCAATCTAGACTGCGTGCTGTGCCAAAGCTCACAAAGGCACATATATACCCAAATGCTTTCCAGAAAATGAGCGTCAAACTTGCTGTTCAGGTAAGGTACCTTATGTTCAGGTGCTAATAGGACATACAAAAATTGCTTTTGTATGTTACCCACAAAGAGCTGTGACAAGAAAAGTTTCTTATTTCCAGTTCAGTGAATCCACAGCTACAGTGATGAAATTCTACAGTGAGCAGGAAGCATGCAAAAAGCTCCATGCATCTGCAGCAACATATGAATTCACCAGGAGGATGAACAAATTATTTGACTGCTTGAACTCTCAAAGGCCTGAGCATGTGCAGTACAATGAAGCTGAACATGTTGCTGTAAGAATTATGCTTTTGGCCTCGCACATATCTGGTTTCTTGCTAAATACTTTATTACTTTACAGACACTGAAAGAGAGCGTTGCATGGCTTGACAGCTGCTGCACTACATAAAAAGTCTGCCGAAGCAGAGGCAGATTTGCTTTTTGAGCAAGCCGACATGGGAGGCTCTAAGAGTAACCCTGCTCAGTACTATATCTCTTGTTGAGAACCTTCTTAAAGCAGGTTTTCGCTATGCACTGGTGGGAAAGTTTGGACAGGACCCATTAGAGGTAAACAAGTGAATCTTCCCGCATGCAACTAGGTAAATAACAGCATTTTTCGTTTCAGAGATTTTTTGGCATTGTCAGACATGTTGCCAGTGATGGAGGACAGCCGACAGTCCAGCAATTCCTATTTCTATATAGGATGCTTTCTGTGAAGAATCTTGTCCAGCCGCCCAAGCGATCCTCTGTAGCTGGAGATGGTCCACAACTGCTCCTCAAGCTGCAAGATTTATTCAACAAAGAAAAGCCTACTGGGGCCTGTCATGTGAACAACAATATATCTGGAGCAATATTTCCTAAACATAATGAAATCAAGCAGGCCTTTTTATTTCCTTAACTAAGTGTACGTCATAGTTCTTCTGCATAGAATTATGTGCAAGTCCCTTCATTTCTGGCCACATTAAGTTGTATGGGCATCGCATGTATGGCAGGGCACTGTGCATTGCATGCAGCATCATGAATGGATGATTTTGCAGCTGTTGATTTAGAAAAGCCATGCCGATTTTTGATAAAGCCTAGTTGTGGTTGTCATGGTAAAGCTGTATAACAATACAAGGCATCCAGTAAATTTGTTGCATTGTGTGCGGGCTGTTGACCACACCAACAATATAGTATTTGTATTTCAGGCTGATTCTTTGGCTATTCTTCTGGATGAAGTCCTCTTGGAACCTGCAGAAACTGTGGAGGAGGCTTCAGTTCTCTGCCATTAGCAGTCCCCAAAAGAATGCATAAGGGATTGCCTTGCCGGCTATGTCGCAAAAAAGTTTTCTTCGTTGAGCTGCTCGAGCTGTGTAGGAACAATGAGAAGTTTTGAACAAGCGGCAACTGGCCTGATTCTTGCAAAATCCAAAGGTGGTCTACAAGTGCCCTCCAGCCACCTAGTCGCTCTCCTCCAAATTGTGGAAGATCATTTGGAAGTGTACACAGTTGACAAAACTGCCTGTTCTGATGTGTACGTTAATATTGTGGAGAATGTTTTGATGGACAGTCGTACTGCTACAGCTGCTGTCGGCTGCAAATCGCACTTTGTAAGCCCCACTGCAGAAGTAGTTCAGTTTTTTCTTAAGACCCGCTTGCATTTTTTCACGAGAGAAAAAAAAAGCAGATGCAAGCAAAGGGGTGAGCTTCATGTCCAGCAGGGGTGGTAGGAAACCAACCAGTTGAAGGGGTACCAGTTAAAGGGGCGCAGTAGGTATCACGATTATCGTGTAAAGGCGACCACTTACAAAAAATTGCAATGCTGATGATGAAAGAGAACAAGGGTGTTGCGAGATCTGAGCAGGGCATTGATAAAAACACATTTGCTTTATACTTTGTTGCAACCTCAATTTGTGTTATACCAGGATAGAGTAGTTCACAGCAATAGCGCCCTTACCGCGACCATCTATGAAAGGTATAGCATTAGAATTCCTTTAATGCAAGTGTTAAAACAATAATATGCATTGTTTTATTTTCCATTGTCCTTTAGTCTTGGCTATTGATGGGCTACAATTCTTCAATTGCATGTACTTTTAAGTCTGTATGCTGCTATAAATAAGAAGGTTATTAGCACACTGTTAGCTATATTTGCATTATTATTTCCTGAGCAAGTTGTGTGTGCATGTTTAAGTAACAGCTGAAGAAGTAGAAAGGTGGTATCTCTAACAAGCCATTTAAAAAAAACATTGCTGTATTTGTGATGTGGCTACTTGTGTTCGTTTGAGAGTTGTTTAGCCGTGTGTTATAAAATGCTTATGCTTTACACTTTCTTGTTTATAGAAACAATCGATATGCATTCTGTATTTATTGCCATTCGTTTGCTGATGTTTGTTTCCTGCCCCCCAATGCATACCTCTCACGTTTGATCTTATTTTTTTATGCTTATTATATCAGGTCATGCTTTTAACAAACTTCTTGAATTGTGAATGATGGACCATTCATGACTGGACGCCTCTGTGCTGTCTGTATTTCTCTCCGCTTATTTTACATCATAAATAAATGATCGTGCTTGTATGTTGTTTTTGCACCAACACGTTTTATTTCTTTTCTTAATCGAATTATAAAGTTTTTTTTTTCATTTTTTGACCATGATAAGAATTTCAGGACCGGTGATTGCAACATTTTAACATATTGTAAATAGTTGCGCATTAAGAACCAAAATTCCTAGTCTCGTCGTTTCTGTGTCGAAACAACGAGCAGCGTGAGTAAGTGCTGGGCTTACTGACGCTTCTAAACGACTGCTTGCTAAGGCAATTGCCTAATTACAATACAGCTAGTTTCAACTGTGCAGGTCCTAACACTTCACGTTCGCCTTAATCCGTTGCTAAAAGCCGCACCGAAGACATTTAGTAGCTTAGTTTGTCTTGCATTAATCCTACCTAAATCTCGTTCAGAAATGGCATCGCTTTGCAGAGAAATCTTAAGCGCACGGAGCAGCTCAATTCCTTTTTTTTTTTGTCATTAAGTATTCTACGGTAGCAGCCCTTTGCAATAACAATTTCATTCTTTTGATCTCATAAGATACTGCCCACAGTCGGAGTCCTCTGCCACAGTTTAAAAGAAAGTGAACTGCTGTGCTCGGCGAACAATCTGGCGCTATGCGCAACGGAGAGTTGGCGCTTACTTACGGGCAAGCGGGGGTGCAACAGCCCTTATGTTTGCATCTGGTAATAAGTGGGACCACTGGCGCTTTGTTGCGAATGCGCGGTGTTTAATTTCAGGCAAATATTAAAAAGCGGAGCCCACCGAAGTGTTGAGGCGAACGGCGATGATGAAGAAATCTGGACCAAGACCGCCCGGCTGTGTACAGCGGACGCATTTCGACGGGGGCGAAATGCAAAACACCCGTTTATTTAAATTTAGGTGCATTTTAAAAGATCCCAGGTGGTCAAAATTAATCCTGAGTGCCCCACTACAGCGTGCCTCATAATCGTATCGCGGTGATGATGATGAAGCCTCAGTTAATGGCACAAACCCACTGTGGGGGATAGGCCACGAATCGGGTGGTAACATGATTCAATAAGTAAAATAAAATAAATTGGTTAATAAATAAATAACACGGAAAAAAAGGAGAAGAAATAACCCAATATGCAAAATAAAGTGTGAATACATGAGATAAAGTGTGAATACATGAGATAAAGTATTAATGAATACGATAGTGAACCTTGCATTGATAGGATTGTTAAAAAAAGCAAGAAAAAGGTAAGGTAAATTATGAATAATAATAGTAAGATTTAAACTGTGAATTTGTGTTCTTACATTTTGAATTTTCTAAATTGAAGTAAAAATAAATCAATTCTTTAAACTAAAAACTATTAACAAGGCATTCTTTTTGTGCCAAATAGAAAATTATAAATGGCTAGGCAAACGTTCCTGTGGCTATATCCCAAAACTGTTGCTCCAAGGGAGAGTATAACAGTACTGCTTAAAGGTAATTCTAAATTTTGAAGTGGAATTTCTAGACATAGTTTTCGATGCGTAGAAAGCCGCCGACATGATAATAAAAAATGTTCTATAGTTTCTGGTTCATTGCAGAGGTAGCATAGAGGGGATACCGCCTGACCACATTTGTGCAAATAAAAATTGTGTTGGAATAAGGCAACGCAGTCTAGTAAATTCCGGCTCTTAAAATTCCAGATTTTCTCTTTTTTTGGGGGGGGGTCTGAGACCGCCGCAAGCTCCACGTTATGAGCAGCTTTTTTTTGTTCCGGGCGCTCATATCATGGCAGATGACGCGCTCAGGCAGTAATTTAATAATATTCAATGTTAAAAATAGTTACGTGAAACTAAAGCGATGGTTGAGAAAGCTAGAATACCGAGGCTGCCCCACCCACAACCAAAGCAGTTGCGGCGTTCGCATGCCCTCTCATGCACGGTTGCGCCTCTAGTGGCGGGCGCTGGCTCTATATGAAACTGAGGCGGCAGTTTCGTGACCAGAAAAAAAAAAATGGAAGGACTCTGGTTATAGTGATAAATTTTATGAATGAGACAGAGGCAGGACTGCCTACGATGCTTGACAAGCTAGCGCTGCTTACGATGCTTTAAAAAAATTCGACAGCTTTAAACTGGTCGTCATCGACACGACCCTGGCGTAACGTGAGTAATCGGAAAGATTGAAAGGAGTGACTCGAAAGTGATTTCTTTCAAGTGTGTTGACAAGGGTATGCTAGCCAGGGTCCCAAATGGCAGAGGCATATTCTAGCTTTGTTCTAACGATCCGAACATATAAACCTGCTGGTGGGGCGACGCAGACGCACGCAAACACACTTTGAGAAAAGGGACAGAACGTTTAAGCCAAGACGATGAATGATATGGATTAATGTGGCGTAACAAGTTGTTCCACACTGTTACACAGATTGGCCGATAGAGGTCTTTCACAACTGATATACCAAAACTGGCAAAAACCCACAACTCGCCACACGCTAAGTTCATCACCATCATCAGCCTGTTTTATGTCCACTACACGACGAAGGCCTCTCCCTGCGATCTCCCAATTACCCCTGTCCTGCGCCAACCGATTCCAACCGGCGCCCGCGAATTTCCTAGTTTCATCGCTCCACCTTGCCTTCTGCCGTCCTCGACTGCGTTTCCCTTCTCTTGCTACCCATTCTGTAACCCTAATGGTCCAACAGTTACATAACCGGCGCATTACATGACCTGGCCAGCTCCATATTTTTCTCTTAATGTCAATTAGAATGTCAGCTATACTGGTTTGCTCTCTGATCCAAACCGCTCTCTTTCTGTCTCTTAACGTTATGCCTAGCAATCTTCGTTCAATCGCTCTTTGCACGGTCCTTAACTTGTTTTCAAGCTTCTTTGTCAGTCTACAAGTATCTGCCCCATATGTCAGCACTGGTAAAATGCACTGATTGTACACGTTCCTTTTCAATGATAAAGGTAAGCATCCAGTCAGGAGCCGGGAATGTCTGCCGTATGCGATCCAACGCATTTTTATTATTCTATGAATTTCCTTCTCATGATAAGGTTCCCTGTGATTAATTGACCTAGGTAAACGTACTCCTTCACAGAATCTAGAGGCTGACTTGTGATCTTGAACTCTTGTTCCCTTGCCCGGTTATTGATCATTATCTTTATCTTCTGCATATTAATCTTCAACCGCACTCTTACACTAGCTCTTCTTGTTAAGGTCCCCGATCTGACAGGATCTGACAATGTCTGCCATATGCGCTCCAACCCATTTCTATCCTGTAAATTTCCGTCTGATGATCATGGTCCCCTGCGAGTAGTTGACCTAGGTAAACATACTCCTTCACAGACTGTAAAGCCGAATGGCGATCCTGAACTCTTGTTCCCTTGCCAGGCTATTTATTGATGATTATCTTTGTCTTCTGAAAATTAATCTTCAACCTCACTCCTACACTCTCCCTGTTAAAGTCCTGAATGATTTGTTGTAACTCGTCCGCAGTGTTGCCAAATACAACAATGTTATCGGCAAACCGAAGGTTGCTGAGGTATTCGCCGTTGATCCTTATTCCTAAGCCTTCCCAGCTTAATAGCTTGAATACTTCTTCCAAGGATTGTTAGATATGGAGCTGTTTCCTGCGCCTACTTCGAGTTCCCCCGGACCACATCGAATCGCAGCATATTCCAGAGGATCGCTCGAGCCAACAAGTTCACGTGCCAACAAGTTCGTACGCCGCCGGTAGCTATTCAATGCTTGAGTTTTCCAGAAAACGAAGGGGTAGCCCGGCATTGTTGCAAGGAAAGTGGGTCCCGAAACAAGACGGCTGCGATGTACCGGGAAGGCCCAAGCGTCCCCCTTCTTCGCCTTTGAAGAAGGCATTTGCCACCACAGCGGGGCCGTACCACCGGGAGCAGGTGAGCCCTCGGACAATGGAGCCCAATCGTCTCCCTTCTCCGCCTTTGAAGAGAGCATTGCACCACAGCAAGGCAAGACCGCGGGGAGCCGCCGGGTGTGACATCACCGCACGGGTGCCTACCATTGGCCGAAGGTGGCGTCATCTGAGCGGGCTCTCCCATTGGCCGAACATGACGCGACTTCCAGTGCTCGAAGGGTTTAAAAGAAGCATTCCCTGATTCCCTGATTCACCTCTCTCGAACTTCTTGCCGCGGGCCGCAGCGTCCGAGTTGCTGCCGGCCCGTAATGATTGTACGACTGTTACTTGACTCTCACCTCTCTGTATATAATGTAAAATAAACCTCCCAAGTTTGTTGTTTCATCCCGAAGTCCGTCCTCAACCCCTACATCTGGTGGCAGCGGTGGGATCGCCTCCGAATGCAACAGCTGGTGGCAGCGCTACGGATCAACCTTCGTCGAGAGAGATCCTAAGGAACCGGGAAGAGCGAAGAAGAGAGAGCCTTCGTCGAAAGAGGTCCGAAGAAACTGGGAGTAGCGAAGAAGAGCGAGCCTTCGACCCAGGGAGTTCTGAGGAACCGGGAACAGCGGACAAATGAACCGAATGGCAGGGTGCTGCAACCGTAAGTGAGCGCGTGGTTTTTTTCCTTTTGATTCGCCAGACTCAAATGTTGTGTGTTCATTTTGATAGTTCTGGGAATCGGGAGTTTGTTGCATTGTGTGTTTGCACAAATTAAGGAAAACAGTTCTAACCACCTGTCGGGGCAGCTGCCATGGATCTTAGAAGGTTGACGAGGTTAGACTTGTTGTTGGTGTGCGACGATTTGGGAGTTGAGGCGGACGAACGGATGAAAACGCCAGCTATCATAAAGGCGATTGAAGATAGTGGCAATGATGACAAAAGCATTGAGCTTGCTTGGGAGGTGATACAGGAGCCACGGGAGCGTGAGCGTCGTGAACGTGTGCGTGAGCGTCGTGAACGTAAGAGTGAGCGTAAGCGTGAAGAACGCGAGAATGAACGGAAGCGTGAGCTTCAAGAACTTACTCTTAGGTGTGAGCGTCACGAACGTGAGAACGAACGCGAACGTGAGTATCAGGAACGTAAGCGTGAGCGTGAGCAAAAGTATGAGAGAGAGAAGGCAGCACTGATCAAAGAGATACAGTATTGTGATCAGTTAATGGCACAGAGACAACGGCTGTCTGAGAATTCTGTAGGTAGTACAGAGCGAAAGAATGAGGCAGCATCGAGCGGATTTTCGCCAAAAGCCGACGAGAAGAGTAGTGCCTGTGAGATTGGCTGCAGATTCATAAGTGAAGGGAAAAGGCTAGCTGCTAACGATGCCTTAGTGGCAACAGAGGCCGTTAAAGGCCGCAAGGAGAGCGACGAGGTGCTGTGCCAACAGAGGACTGTAGAGACAGCTAGGCCAGCTGCGAACAAATTGGCACAGTTACCGCGCGTGTGCGTCGCATCTCATGGTAGCGAGGTCGTTAGCGAGGTACAGAATACTACGGACTTGACAGACGCGAGCACCCATGTAGAGCCAGATCTGCGTGCAGAAGTGAAATGCGAACTGGACGATGCGGTTGAGAGTAGTTCTCGGGATGGCGAGCTCCGTAGTTCACGAGAGAACAACTGCATTGTTCAGGGATCGGTGCGGCTCTCCGCCAGTCTAGATAGCCTAGATAGGGATGGTTCAGTTATTAATCATTCGGACTGTGCGCGTGAGACAGCGATCGATACCGACGGACTGTGTGTCGATGCACAGCGTGAGCTGGGCAATGTAGTAGAGGGCAGTTCGCAAGAGTGCGAGTTGTCTAACTCGAGTAAAGCCTGCTGCATTGTTCCAGAGTCGGTTGGGCTGTCCACCAGTCGAGGCAAAGTGAGAGTAGATTTATATGTAAATCACTCAGACTGTGCGGGTAAGAGACCGATCCGGGCCGACGAAATGTGTACCGGCCAGCACGAGGCACGAGAAGACGACATGAAAGTGAGTGCGAAGAGAAAGCGCCGTAAAAAGAAGCGCGCTAACGACCGAAAGACGGTAACTAATGTAGCGCCGCCAAAGATGGCGAGAAACCCAAGAGGGCAGGGCGCGAGGGAAAAGGTGCGGTCGTCACTGACGATGTTGACGCATCGAAAACGTTCGAGCCACAGGTCAAAAGGAGACCGAGAAGCATGTTCTACACGGACGCGGACAAAGGGCACGGGGCTGTTAAACTCCTAGTCGTTCCGTAGTTCTTTTTATAGCTCAGCGTGCAGTACGAAGAAGCGCAAGGTGGCAGGACGAGACCAGGTGGGGAGTAGCGACGCGGTCAATCAAGTTTGTGAAGAAAGCGGGGCGCCAGGGCGCAAATCGGCAGGAGACCGTAACGTCTTGGGGGAGCTGATAGTGAGTCAGCCCTTTTGTTGTACCTCGGCAGCCAGAGTAGCTTTCAAACCGCGACCACCTCGAGTCCGACTCAAGGTATGAGTCAGACGTAAACGTTTGGAACGGGAGGCAAAGAGAGCTTCCATAGAAGTAACACATTCTGTTTTGTTTTATTTTTGAGCATCGGAAAGTTTTCGCGAATTGAGGCTAGGATTTCTTTCAATGTGTAAGGTTTGAGCTTTGTTTGTGTTTTCGTTTGAGAAGCTCCGAGGTTTGAAAGATGCGTTTTATGTAAACCTGTAGTCTCGCGAGATGTTCATTAATAAGTACATAGGCTTTCTTTTTGTGTGTGTGTGAGTAACCTGTAGGTCAAGGTTATCGTTGAGAGGCCTATCGTAACGCGCCTGTGTGCTATTTAACCTTCTTTCCTTTTAAGTGTTTTTGAATTTTCTAAGGTTAAGCGCGTAGATTTCCAGTAAGTGCATCATTTGCATTGAGAAGCGTCCTTAGTTCCTTTAGCGCGTGTCCTGTGTGGACGGAAGGAAGCAGAATTATGACTGGGTTGCTCGTGTGTGTTGAGGGCAGCCGTATTCTGACTTCTCTGATAAGTATGCCTGGAACTAGTTATTAGAAGACGCATTATTTTAAGGGTTCTGTGGAGTGTGTAAGTCCCGCAAGTTTAATTGTTCATTTAAGTCACGTGTCCTAGAGGGACTAAAGGAAGAAACGTGAGTAAGCGAAATGAAAAGTTTGCCTACAACGCAAGTACGCGTTCTGAATAGTGACCACAAGGTTGGCGCGCTTGTGATTACGTGCTTGTGAGGTTGACCAGTTTGTTCAGTAGCACCGGCACGTGAGATAAGTACGCCACTGCGGTAGGGTTGGAAACATGCTGTTCGTGTAGTTAAGCCACTTCGGCTGTTTTCATTTGTTGTTTGCAACGTCAACGACACTTTGTTTTGCAACAACAATAGTACTCTGGCCTTGTCGGCATTCGGGGAGAAATGGATAGCGGTTTGGAAGGGTGGTTGGAACTGCTTTGTCAAAATTGGGGAAAATAAAAGATCAGGGTTCATTTTGACTCGGTAATAGCCTGGCGAGTCAGGGGTGAAGAGCCTGCGCTTACACGTGGTGCAGCGCTGTGTTGTTTTGTTTGTTTGACGTATGTTCCCCAGGGCCCAGGATCCCGAAGTTCGTCAAACGAGGCTCGACACCCATACCCTGCAGGTTCTTTCAGCGTTCCTCATGGCCAGCGAATTGAGTTCACCGGCCATTCAGAACAACCGGGGCGAGGACGAGCTGTTAGATATGGAGCTGTTTCCTGCGCCTACTTCGAGTTCCCCCGGACCACATCGAATCGCAGCACATTCCAGAGGATCGCTCGAGCCAACAAGTTCACGTGCCAACAAGTTCGTACGCCGCCGGTAGCTATTCAATGCTTGAGTTTTCCAGAAAACGAAGGGGTAGCCCGGCATTGTTGCAAGGAAAGTGGGTCCCGAAACAAGACGGCTGCGATGTACCGGGAAGGCCCAAGCGTCCCCCTTCTTCGCCTTTGAAGAAGGCATTTGCCACCACAGCGGGGCCGTACCACCGGGAGCAGGTGAGCCCTCGGACAATGGAGCCCAATCGTCCCCCTTCTCCGCCTTTGAAGAGAGCATTGCACCACAGCAAGGCAAGACCGCGGGGAGCCGCCGGGTGTGACATCACCGCACGGGTGCCTACCATTGGCCGAAGGTGGCGTCATCTGAGCGGGCTCTCCCATTGGCCGAACATGACGCGACTTCCAGTGCTCGAAGGGTTTAAAAGAAGCATTCCAGAGAGACCAGAGCATTCCCTAATTCCCTGATTCACCTCTCTCGAACTTCTTGCCGCGGGCCGCAGCGTCCGAGTTGCTGCCGGCCCGTAATGATTGTACGACTGTTACTTGACTCTCACTTCTCTGTATATAATGTAAAATAAACCTCCCAAGTTTGTTGTTTCATCCCGAAGTACGTCCTCAACCTCTACAGGATGCAGTGAATAGCATTGGAGAGATTGTGTCTCCTTGCATGATCCTTTTCTTATAGGTATCTTTTTACTTTTCTTGTGGAGAATTAAGGTAGCTGTGGTATCTCTGCAGATATTTTCGAAGATATTTACGTAACCCTCCTGTGCTCCTTGATTACGCAATGCCTCTATGAATGCTGGTATATCATCTGAATGAAATGCCTTTTCGTAATTTATAAAAGCCATATAGAGAGGCTGATTGTACTCTGCGGATTTCTCTATTGCGTTATTGATGATACGGATGTGATAAATTGTAGAGTACCCCTTTCAGAAGCCAGCCTGTTCTCTTGTTTGACTTGAGTATTGCCCTAATTGTATCGAAAATTATCTTCGTGAATATTTTATACAATGCTGGAAGTAAGCTAATGGGCCAATAATTTTTTAATTCTGTAAGGACTCCCTTTTGTGGATTAGTTTATTGTTGACACTCTTCCGGTTCTCTGAAGCCACTGAAGTCGTGAGACATCTTGTGTAAGGAGCCTCAAGCTTTTATAGCATGGTAGCTCCTCCATCTTAGATTCAATCGACTGTTATTCGATCTTTTCTCCTGCCGCTTTTCCCCGTTTCATGTCATGCAAGGCCCTTCTAACTTAATCGCTAGGTATAATAGGACCCTCTTCAACCTGTTCATTACTGCTTCGAATGAAAGTATGGAACTAGCAGAAGAATGGCTGCTCTGGGTACTGTACAGGTCAGTATAGAATTCTTCCGCTCCTTTTACTATATCTTCGCAATTGCTGATATCACCCTGCTTATCTTTCAGTGCATACATCTTGGCTTGTCGTATGCAGTTTTCTTCTCACTGATCTTATGCTGCGTCCATTTTTAATGCTTTTTTCAGTCTTTCTCACGTTGTAATTTCAAATATCTCTTACTTTCTCCTTGTTGATCAGTTTTGACGGTTCTGCGAATTCTACCTGATCTCTTGAGTAGGACACTTTCATTCTTTGTCATTTATTTATTAGGTCCTTCGTTACTTGGGAGAGCTTATCTACTGCCTTGGTGTCGTATCTCCCACTTCAGTTGCTGCTTCTGAGGCTAGCATAGCTACGGTTTCATTCATTACCTCTATGTCACCTTCATCTCTGTTGTGAGGCTGCAT
Source organism: Dermacentor andersoni (assembly GCF_023375885.2). Lineage (NCBI taxonomy): Eukaryota > Metazoa > Arthropoda > Arachnida > Ixodida > Ixodidae > Dermacentor > Dermacentor andersoni. The sequence continues at coordinate 18,325,040 of NC_092823.1, forward strand.
ACTTATTCTTGGATTGTAGCGCGAAGTGACACACACATACTAGAAGCAGACAGGACGAGCGCTCGTTCTGTCTGCTTCTAGTCTGTGTATGTGTTGTTAGATACGGGACCTTTTCCTGAGCCTCCTTAGAGTTCACCAGACCACATCGAATCGCGCCACAGCTAATTAAGAAGCGCAGAAGCACGGATACCACATTCCCGAGGCGCGGCACGTGCAAACAAGTTGGCGGCCCCCACCTCGTGTGCCGCAGGTGGAGCTATTCACTGCTTGACTCTTCCCGAAAGTGAAGCGAGAGCCTGGCACTGTTCCAGGTAACTTTGGTCCAAGAGGCAAGACGGGTATAATGCACCGTGAAACCCTGGCAGCGCCGCCCCCATCCGCCTATTGTGACGGCGCATTACAAGTCAGCAAGGCAAGACCGCAGGGAGAAGTAAGCCCTCGGACAAGTGGGGACCAAGCAGCGACCCTCTCCGCCGGGTGTGACACCATCGCACGGGCGCCTACCATTGGCCGAACGCGACGTGTCTTTGAGACACCGAAGGGCTTAAAAAGACACAGACCGGGAGCAGCAGGAGAGCATTCCTAGAGCATTCCTAGAGCATTCCTTCATTCATCTCTTTCGAGCTTCTTGCCACGGGCCGCAGCGTCCGAGTTGCTGCAGGCCCGTAATGACTTCTATGACTGTTAATTTCTCGGTCGTCTCACTGTAAATAATGTAAATAAACCTCCCAAGTTTTCATCCCGACGTCCTCCTCAACTCTTACAGTGTCACTTCGCGCTACAATCCAAGAATATGTCACCGCACCAGCTCGCCCAACTTTCTATCCTTTTGCATATTTGTTTGCAAGTACCAGCCTGAATTGGTCTGCTTTTACTCTTACTGCGTCTGGGCGGGCCTGTTTCTTCTTGACCATTTTTACTCTTTCACTCTTCAAATTGAGGTGAATCCTAGACCTCACTAACCTATGATCACTGCAGTTTACCCTACGTTGCACTTCTACATCCTGCAAGATGCTGGTATCGGCCAAAAGTATGAAATATATTTCATTTCTTGTTTCTCTTCATGGCTTGTCCAGGTCCAATTTCTGTTGCTACGCTTCCCGAAGAACATGTTCATTATTCGCCTCTTATTCTTTTCTGCGAATTCTATCAGCATCTCTTCTCTAGTGTTCCTAGAATCGATACCGTAGTTACCAATGCTTGCTCACCAGGAGGCTTTTTCCCCACTTTTGCATTGAAGTCGCCTATGACTACAGTATACTCTACTTCCTTTTTAAATAAATAGAAGTTGATCCATAAATATTGTTGCGTGTGGAAAGACACAGACAGAAGAGGCTATTTACAGGCTATTTACACTGGAGCCAGGCAGCCAGGCTGACACTCGCTCGCGCCAAGCGCACCGACCAACTTCGTCGTCGTTCTCGCGGCGGCTCATTTCTTGAGCATCGCTTGAGCATATCGTAATACTACCCCCCGGCGGCAAAAGCGCCGTCACGGTGCTGTTAAATATCCAAGGCGCGTGGAGAGTTGTAGGGCTTGAGTCGGGCGACGTGGACAATGTCACTGGTTGTCACAGCGGAGGACGTAGTGGGCGTGGCTAGAACAATTTCATAGGTGACATCGGTCACTTGGCGGAGCACGCGATATGGGCCTGTATAGCAGGCAAGCAGTTTCTCATAAAGGCCAACTTTACGCGATGGTGACCAAAGCAACACGAGGGTGCCGGGCGCAAAATGGACATCACGGTGACGGAGGTCGTAGCGTCGCTTCTGTTTGTCTTGAGAGACTTGTAGACGAACGCGTGCAAGTTGACGAGCATGGTCAGCACGGGCGATTGCATCACGGGCATAAGCGCTAGTTGAAGCTGTGGTGGACGGAACCACGGTGTCTAGTAGTAGCGTCGGTTCTCGGCCATACAAGAGGTAAAACGGGAAAAAGCCGGCAGTTTCGAGACGGGAAGAGTTGTATGCAATGGTAATGTAAGGTAGAGCCAGGTCCCAGTCACGGTGGTCGTCTGAAACGTATTTGGATATAATGTCTGTAAGGGAGCGGTTCAAACGCTCAGTGAGGCCGTTCGTTTGAGGGTGGTAGGAGGTGGTAAATTCATGCTGTATGGAGCAGGCCCGCATGATGTCGTCAATGACTTTGGCCAAAAACGTATGGCCGTGGTCTGTTAGCAATTGACGCGGAGCACCATGCATAAAGATGATATCATGTAGCAGGAAGCCCGCAACGTCAGTTGCACAACTGGTCGGAAGAGCACGGGTTACGGTGTAGCGGGTCGCGTAGTCCGCCGCGACTGCAACCTACTTGTTTCCTGATGTGGATTCCGGAAATGGGCCGAGAAGGTCCAAGCCGACACGATGGAAGGGCTCGGCAGGGATGTCGAGCGGCTGCAGGTAACCAGAGGGGAGCTGGGAAGGCTTCTTGCGTCATTGGCAAAGTTCACAAGCGGCGACATAACGTCATACGGAACGTGCAAGGCCCGGCCAGAAAAAAACGGCGACGTACACGGTCACAGGTTCGAGATACCCCGAGGTGGCCTGCCGTTGGTGCGTCGTGAAGCTCTTCTAGAACGGTGGAGCGGAGGTGTTTAGGTCCTACAAGCAGGAACTCAGAGCCGTCCGGATGAAGGTTACGACGGTACAGAGTACCGTCGCGTAGGACGAAGAGGCGCAGAGCAGCATCGGCCGGAGAGTGTTCAAAACGGTCGATGAGTGCTCTGATGTAGGCGTCACGGCGTTGCTCGTCGGCGAAGTGAAGCAGCTGGGATACAGAGAATACGCAAGAAGCACTGGCAATATTGGAGGAGTCAGAGTCGTCGACAGGGTAACGCGACAAACTGTCAGCGTCTTGGTGCAGGCGGCCGGACTTGTACACTACGGAATATGAAAATTCCTGTAGCCTCAAAGCCCATCGACAAAGCCGGCCTGTAGGATCTTTTAGCGATGAGAGCCAGCAGAGAGCATGATGGTCAGTGACTACGGAAAAAGGGCGACCGTAAAGGTAAGGACGGAACTTCGCAACCGCCCAGACAACAACAAGGCACTCTCGTTCCGTAATGGAATAGTTGCGCTGCGATGGTGCTAGGGGACGGCTCGCATAAGCAATAACGCGATCCTGGCCACACTGACGCTGGGCTAAGAGGTGCCATGACCGCTGGCATCTGTACGCAATTCTGTAGGGGCATCAGGGTCGAAGTGGGCGAGAATGGGTGGTGAGGTTAGAAGAGTGACGAGACGAGAGAAGACGGCGGCTTCTGAAGTGCCCCACGAGAATTGCACGCCTTTCTTCAAAAGATTAGTGAGGGGTCTAGCAATTGTCGCGAAATCTGGAACAAAACGACGAAAGTACGAGCATAGTCCTACAAAACTTCGGACGTCTGCGGCTGTCTTCGGAACCGGAAAATCTCGGACAGCGCGTGTTTTATCGGGATCAGGCTGTACTCCGGAAGCGTCAAGGAGATGGCCCAGAAGAGTAAGTTGACGGTGGCCAAAACGACATTTGGACGAGTTAAGTTGCAGCTTCGCCTTTCGAAATACATCAAGTATAGTCGTTAGACGCTCAAGGTGAGTGTCAAACGTTGGCGAGAAGTCGATGACGTCGTCGAGGTAGCAGAGGCATGGGGACCATTTGAAACCTTGGAGCAAGGAGTCCATCATACGCTCAAAGGTGGCAGGGGCGTTGCATAATCCGAACGGCATTACTTTAAGTTGGTACAGGCCATCAGGTGTGATGAACGCGGTTTTTTCTCTGTCCATATCGTCAACAGCAATCTGCCAGTATCCAAAACGAAGATCAATAGAGGAGAAATAGCTGGAACCGTGGAGGCGTTCAAGAGCATCGTCTATACGTGGGAGCGGGTAGACATCCTTCTTAGTAATGTTGGTCAGATGACGATAGTCTACACAGAAGCGCCACGTGCCGTCCTTCTTCTTAACCAACACAACAGGTCATGCCCAGGGACTCGATGAAGGCTCAATGATGTTTTTATCGAGCATTTTTTTCACTTCATCTTGAATTACACGGCGTTCCGACGCAGAAACTCGATACGGTCGTCGGTGAATAGGCGTAGCATCGCCAGTAAGAATCCCATGCTTGACCGCGAGCGTCCGGCCTAAAGGGTGATCGTCGAAGTCGAAAATATCTCGGTAAGACGATAATACTTGGCAGAGGTCTTCAGCCTTCGCAAAGGACAGGTCCGTCGCAACCATTTTCTTTATGTTGGGATCGGCGCCCGAGGCTGGCGCGAGGGGCGTGCAAAGCTCGCAAGAACCATCGGTTGATAACGCTGCCACATGACGGTCCCCGAGACAATCAACGTTTGCAAGGCAAATACCTTGCGGTAGAATTTGCTTTGCCAATCCAAAGTTAAAGATAGGTACGCGAGTGCGGTTAGCAGTAATAGTAAGTATAGTGTGAGGCGTGGTAACGTCATAATGTAGTGGAATGTCGGGCAGAGGAGTGACGAGTTACTCGCCATCAGGGACTGGTGGGGAAGACAACAGTTCAATAAAAGCTGTTGACTTTGGCGGCAGGCGAAGAAAGCCAGTGGGGCGTAAGCGGCACTGGGGGGCGTCAGAAGGTTCTGCGAGAATCGGCAACTCAAGGCGAAGGGTACTGGCAGAGCAGTCAATAAGGGCAGAATGCGCGGAGAGAAAGTCGAGGCCGAGAATTAGGTCGTGGGGGCAATGAGCAATCACGGTGAAGAGGACAGTGGTGTGGCGGCCGGCAGTGCTGACTCGTGACGTACACATGCCGATGATAGGCACAGTACCACCATCCGCAACGCGGACGACGCGTGCCGACGCTGGGGTGAGGAGCTTTTTGAGTCGTCGTCGGAAGGCAGCACTCATAATAGAAAGATGTGCGCCTGTATCGATGAGTGCAGTGACAGGATAGCCGTCAACGTCAAGAAGGTTTTGGTTCGTTGGTAACGTGAGCAGAGGATTTGAGGGCAGGGTCGACAACACAGCTTCACCTCCAGAAGCTGCAGTGCCTAGTTTTCCGGCTGGGTCCGGGAGGCGATAGGCGGCGAAGAGAAGCGGCGGGGTTGGGGCGAACGAGACTGATGGCGTCGAGGTGAGGGCGAGCGGCTGTACCTGAAGGTTCGGAGCAGGGGCATCAGCGGCAGTGGGTTCACGGCGGGTGGCAGAGGGTACAGAAGGTCCACAGGTGCGGGTATAAGTGGCGGCGTATGTCCGAGGAGGTGGTGGCCATCGGTTGCGGCAGTGACGAGCGACGTGGCCGATACGACAGCAGTGGAAGCAGATCGGCCTGTCATCAGGGGTACGCTATTCGGACGGGTTGCGGCGAGATGTGGCAGAAAAGGACTGCTGGGGACGAGGAGGGCCGGTAGAGAACTGGGGAACGCTGGGTTGAGACGTTGTACACACGGAGTTCAGACCCATGTTCTCAAATTCCTGTCTGACTACGGCCTGAATCATCGCAATCGTGGTTGCTGGCGGATCGGGAGGCATCGCGGCGAAAGCTGGCGAACAGGCGGCCTCGAGCTCGCGGCGAACAATACGGGTGACGTCGTCACAGGTGGTAGCCTGACGTGGTCAACCCTCACATGTCGACGTAGCAGCAGTGTTGGGTAGCCGCGTGATGTGGTGTGTGATACGGCGGCTCTTAGCCTGTTCAAGGCGACAACATTCTTTAATGATGGCGTCGATTGTCGAGATGTTGCCGAAAACAAGCAAATTGAAAGCGTCGTCGGCGATGCCTTTTAGAACATGTGACACTTTATCTGCTTCAGACATAGCATCGTCAGCTTTGCGGCATAGAGCCAAGACGTCGAGGATGTATGAAACGTACGGCTCTGTAGATGTCTGAACACGAGACGCAAGAGCCTTTCTCGCGGCAACCTTACGGCCAATGGGGTCGCCGAACAGTTCCCGTAGCTTTTCTTTGAAACTGTCCCTACTGGTTACTTCGTCGTCATGCGTCTGGTGCCACACGCGTGGGGTGCCGCCGAGATAAAAGATGACATTGGCGAGCATAATCGTTGGGTCCCACCTGTTATTAGCGCTGGCATGTACATATAGCTTGATCCATTCGTCAACGTCCTGTCCTTCAAGGCCAGAGAACACACCAGGTTCGCGATGTTGGGCAACCGTGACGATTGGTACAGTCGGACAAGCCGAAGCCGTTGCAGAGGTGGTCTCGTCACGGGAGGCATGGTGACAAGCTCGATGTACCGACCACTCCGGAGTTCCGTGGCGAGGACGGGGATCGCTCACCTCCACCAGAATGTTACGTGTGGAAAGACACAGACGGAAGAGGCTATTTACAGGCTATTTACACTGGACTGGAGCCAGAGCGCCAGGCCGACATCCGCTCGCGCCAAGGGCACAGACCCACTTCGTCGTCGTTCTCGCGGCGGCTTGTCTCGAGCATCTCCCGATAATATCGTAATAATATTGTTACGTGTAGCTGGAGCCCAATACTATATACAATTTATTTAAAGGGAAGCTAACGGAGGCCAAAATGGCGACGCTATATCAAGCCGGCACACACGTCGTCTTCTTTCTCCTTAGTGCAGCCACACTGTGGCGGCTGTTCCGTAGCATCACCCCCGGCTGTAGAAGCGCCGTCCTGGTGCTTAATCTGCACATCCGCGGTGAAAGGTGTCTGGTATGGCTTTAGTCTCGCCACGTGAACGATGTCACTTGCAGCCGACGATGACGCTGACAGGTCGGCGGGGATGACTTCATACGTGACATCGGTCACTTGTCGCACCACACGGTATGGGCCAGTGTAGCGCGACAGCAGCTTTTCGGAAAGGCCCACACGTCGAATGGGTGACCAGAGAAGCACCAGAGAACCCGGAGTAAAGTGCACGTCGCGCTGGTGGCAATCATAGAGGCGTCTCTGATGCTCCTGCGAGGCCTCGAGACGGTTGCGGGCGAGCTGGCGCGCGTGGTCGGCGTGTGCGATCGCGTGGCGGGCGTATTCAGTGCTTGAACGTGTGGCCGAGGGCAACAAAGTGTCCAAGGGCAAAGCGGGTGCTCGGCCATATAGGAGATAGAATGGTGAATAGCCGGTGGTGTCGTGACGCGATGAATTATACGCGAACGTCACATATGGTAAGTGAAGATCGCAGTCGTGGTGGTCGGTCGCAACGTACTTTGAAAGCATGTCGGTGATACATAATCGGTGATGCATGTCGGCGTAGCATAATCAGTAGCGACGGCGACACATTTATTCCCGGAGCCCGAGAGAGGAAACGGTCCAAGAAGATCTAGACCAACACGGAAAAAGGGTTCCGGTGGGATGTCGATCGGCTGGAGACATCTAGCTGGAGGTGTGGAGGGCTTCTTCCTGCGCTGACAGGGCTCACAAGCGGCAACGTAGCGCCGCACGGAGCGGGCGAGACCCGGCCAAAAGAATCGACGGCATACACGGTCGTATGTGCGCGAGACGCCCAAGTGTCCAGCCAAGCGAGCGTCGTGAAGTTGTTGGAGGACAGTCGAACGCAGGTGTGACGGAATTACGAGCAGAAGGTCAAGGCCGTGTGGATCGAGATTGCGGCGGTACAATGTCCCCTCCTTAAGGAGAAACATCCGGAGAGAGGCGTCGCCAGGCGTTGACTCCAGATGGTCGATGAGGGCTCGTAATTAAGGATCGCGACGTTGCTCTTTGCCGATTTCAAGCAACTGGGACAAAGAGGAAACGCAAGCGATGGCGTCCGTATCAGCCGGTTCGTCGACGGCGTAGCGGGACAAACAATCGGCATCCTGGTGCAAGCGTCCCGTCTTATATGCCACGGAGAAGGTATATTCTTGCAGGCGTAACGCCCAGCGAGCGAGTCGTCCTGTGGGGTCCTTGAGTAAGGATAGCCAGCAGAGCGCGTGGTGATCAGTGATGACACAGAAGGGGCGACCGTACAAGTATGGACGAAACTTCGCAACAGCCCACACAAGAGCGAGGCACTCGCGCTCTGTGATTGAATAATTGCGCTCGGCGGGTGATAGAAGTCGGCTGGCATAGGCTATAACGCGGTCATGTCTACGCTGGCGTTGTGCTAACACTGCTCCTATGCCGTAACCACTGCCATCAGTTCGAACTTCCGTTGAGGCAGACGGGTCAAAGTGGGCCAGAATTGGAGGCGTGGTAAGGAGAGTAGTGAGCTGCGAAAAAGATGCAGCATTGTCAGGTCCCCAAGAAAATGGGGCGTCTTTCTTCAAGAGGTCGGTAAGGGGACGTGCGATAGTCGCAAAATCCTTCACAAAGCGTCGGCAATAAGAGCACAGCGCTACGAAACTACGAACGTCCTTGGTAGACTTCAAAACAGGAAAGTTCGTAACGGCGCGAATTTTGTCCGGATCAGGTCGCACGCCTCTGGCGTACACGAGGTGTCCAAGGACGGTGATTTGGCGGCGAGCGAAGTGACATTTTGACGACTTCAACTGGAGACCGGCGCGGCGGAACATGTCAAGAATCGCTGAAAGACGGTCTAGATGCGTGTCGAATGTGGGCGAATAAACGATGACGTCGTCCAGATAGTACAAACAGGTGGACCACTTGAACCCCTGAAGCAAAGAGTCCATCATTCGTTCGAAGGTGGCGGGCGCGTTACTGAGACCGAAAGGTATCACCTTGAACTGATAAAGGCTTTCAGGGGTAATAAATGCAGTCTTCTCTCGGTCCATGTCGTCGACGGATATCTGCCAGTAGCCGGGCCTTAAGTCGATAGAAGAGAAATAGGTGGCACCGTACAAGCAGTCTAGAGCGTCATCGATACGTGGCAAAGGGTACACGTCCTTTTTTGTGATTTTGTTCAGGTGGCGATAATCTACACAACAACGCCACGTTCCATCCTTCTTTTTGACAAGTACGACGGGAGAAGCCCACGGACTACAGGAAGGCTCGATAACGTCCTTTGCAAGCATCTTTTTGACTTCCTGTTGGATAACAGCTCGTTCGGACGCAGAAACACGATATGGACGTCGGTGAATAGGGTTCGCATCGCCAGTGTTTATGCGATGGGTCACGACGAACGTTTGACCTAAGGGTCGATTGTCAAAGTCAAAAATATCGCGATAGCCGTCAAGAACGCGGCAAAGGGCTTCAGCTTGAACAGGTGTAAGGTCAGAGGAAACCATCTTCTCAATGTCGACGTCAGTACCGTGCGATGACGTCATGGTATGGGCTGAGCTGTGACGATCTTCCACTGTGAATGGCTCGATCTCGCCATCCTGCAAAGCGCTAATTATAGCCAATGAAATCCCCTGAGGCAGAACTTGCGCGGTTAGCGCGAAATTGACAAGGGGAAGACAGGTGCGGTTGCCAGTAATTGTCAGCACAGTGTGCGGCACGGTAACACTATGTGTAAGTATAACTGCCAGAATTGGTGCGACCACGTAATTACCATCAGGTACAGCTGGTGAGGACAAGTCGACGTGTTTCACAGATTGAGGTGGTAGGCGAATAAAATCCATGCAGCTCAAACGGCTTGGAGGCGGGTCCACAGGGTCGGCAAGAAGAGGCAAGTCAAGGCGAAGTGAGCCGGCCGATTAGTCAATGAGGGCCGAATGATTGGAAAGGAAATCCAGACCGAGAATGAGTTCGTGAGGGCAATGCTCGATGACGGTGAAGAGAACGACGGTTTGTCTCAGCAATGGTGAGTCGGGCGGAGCACATGCCAACAATAGCGACAGTCCCTCCGTCGGCGACTTGTACAAATCGGTTCGGGGCGGGCGTCAGAACTTTCTTGAGCCGACGGCGAAGAGCAGCACTCATAATGGACACATGCACCCCGGTGTCAATCAATGCGCACACAGGAACATTGTCGACGAGAACGTCCAAAAGATTCTTGTTCGTGGGTAAGGTGAAGCGAGGATTTTGAGCCAATGTCGTCTTTGCAGCTTCACCTCCAGAAGCTGCACTGTCTAGTTTTCCGGTCGGGGGTGCGGCGAGTAGGTCGGAGAAGGAGCACGGCGTGACGGGGGCGAACGAGATTGACGACGGGAGGGAGAAGGCGAGCGGGAGTAGCGGGGTCGTGTCAAAGGTGTTGCAGGGTCAGATGATGGTGCGGTCATAGAAGGGGCGAAGGAAAAGGACGCGCTTAAGGGGCGAGGGTAGTAATCAGGAGAATAGCGCATCGGAGAAGTCCTGCAGCAGTGGCGAGCGACATGTCCAATGCGTCGGCAATTAAAACAGATCGGCTTGTCGTCCACGGTTCGCCATTCGGAGGGGTTGCGCTGTCCGTAAGAGAATCATGAAGAGCGTGGTGGGGACGTGCGTGGAGAAAGAGGTTCCGAGCGTATGGAACGAATGGATTGCAGGCCGACGTTGGACAACTCTTGACGGACGACGGCCTGGATCAAGGAGATTGTCACCGGAGAATGATCAGGTGACGGGAATGAAGGGGCCGCCGGTTGTGCCGCTTCGACCTCACGACAAATGATGCGGGTCAAGTTTTCACATCGCGACGGCTGGTGGAAGAGGTCGTCACAGGATGACGTAGCAGCTGTGTTTGGAAGTCGCGTGATGTGCTGGGATACCCGGCGGCTTTTAGCATGCTCAAGACGGCGGCACTCCTTTAGGATCGCATCGATGCTGGTGACGTTCGTAAACACCAGTAAATTGAAGGCGTCGTCAGCAATGCCTTTGAGGACGTGATTAACCTTATCGTCCTCAGACATGGTCGGGTCAGCCTTGGCACAAAGGGCCAAGACGTCGAGAATGTACGACACGTAGGACTCGGTCGACGTCTGTACACGTGTGGCAAGGGCTTTCTTGGCATTGACTTGGCGACCGAACGGATTGCCAAAAAGGTCGCCGAGCTTCTCTTTGAAGACATCCCAGCTCGAGATCTCCTCTTCGTGAGTCTGGAACCATGCAAGTGGAGCTCCGTCGAGGTAGAAAAGAACGTTCGCGAGCATAATAGTCGGATCCCACCTGTGACTGGTGCTGACACGTTCTTATAAGCGGAGCCAGTCGTCAACATCAGGACTGCCGACTCCGTTGAAAACACCAGGATCCCGAGGTGGGGAAACGGCGACGTAGGTCGGGGCTGCAGGCGGAGACGGTTGCGTAGATGAAGTGCCGCCAGCAGGAGCCGAAGTTGCATTGTCGCCGTTGCGTCCGCTGCGAAGCTCCATGACGGGTATGGGGAACGTCCACCTCCACCAAATTAATGTTACATGTAGCTGGAGCCCAATGCTATATACAATTTATTTACAGGGAAGCTAACGGAAGGCCAAAATGGCGACGCCATATCAAGCGGCCCCACTTCGTCTTCTTCCTGCTCAGTGCAGCCTCACTGTGGCGGCTGTACCGTAGCAATATGAATACTTGCAACACGTCTTATGTGTGTTGTTATGCTGTGTAAAGTTTCTTGCCATCACGCTATTAATTTCCGAGTATTCCCCATTATTTGCATTTCGCAGTTTCTTTCCGTTTTCATGTGTCTGCCACTTTTGTCGCGATGCTGCTACAATAAATTTTTGTCTGCTATTTTCGTGTTCTTGGCTGTTCAGCAAACTGATTGATATTGAAGGAAGAGGACGTATTTATTTACGATACCCCTTTTGGTGTGAAGTAGAAGTAGAATATTACAAACCATAAAGTTCTAATTCCTCATTAACAGTTGGCATGATCGTTGCGCTAAGTTACAGCTTAAAACATAGCGAATATGAATTTAAGGGTGGCATGACACAATCACCCATTAATTTGCGGTTTTCCGCAAGATATTGTAGTAGACGGTCTATTATGGCTACACACTTGTAAAAACTGCGCAGTAAAAGCACATTTCTGTTCAAAATATGAGCTAAAACTCGCCGACGCTATAAGCCCCGCCCTCCGGCGCCGCCCGCCATATTGCCATGTCGTGTGTGACGTCATGTGCTGCATGGAACCGAGCCATCGTCTGCTACATATCAGCCACCGCACCACGTGAGGCCGGAGCATAGCTGCCCTTTGTTGCCGTATTTGCTCCAGATATCGCGTGCCATGTTCTTGACACCGCCAACTTCGCGTGAAGAAGCAAGCGACGAAGCAGCAAAAGCACCGATGGCGTCTTATACGGTGCACATGTTGACCTCGGCCCCATTGCCGCCAGCTAAAGTGACGGAACGCGGCTTCCGAGATTTGCGCACCCCGCCTGGCGTGCGCAAGCCTTGGAGGCCGTAGGCGAAGACAGCGCATAAGAAGAAAACGTGGTCAACATAGAATGCGAGATTGGTGTTGCGCGAAATGCTGCTGATGCCTTTCTGCACTGATGAGCAGTATAGCTTTCTTTCATAATGCGCTGCTTAAAAGGACTGACAACCAATTTTCATCGTACCCATTTTTTGGGCAGTGGAAAGCTTATCGGTCAGAGTATCTAGTCATGAAGTGCCAACGCGCAAAACGCCGTGGACCATTTTTATCAGAATTTTTGGATCCCCAGCGAGGATGCAGTCGTTCACTGGAAGCATGCTGAAAGCGGTAATAGGTGAGTGCTATAGCGATTATACGCCGGCATTAGTGGGAGGCAGACAAGTGTGGCCGTAGCTGTGACAAAGTATGATTTTGTTTATTAAGTCGATGTTCCTGCGATTCATGTTTTCCGAATTGGTAAACTGCGATAATAGCTACGTGTTTTCCTGAAACGACATCTTTGCGAGTTCAAGCTTCTTTTTTCTTTATAATCTCTCGTAATATATCATCAAACGATTTCTTTTTCTGTTATATCTGTTAGTAGTTACGTCTATTAGTTCATAGAACTGAAAAAGAAAGCATTTGTGTGTGAGAACAAATGACGTAATCGAAACCGAAAGTCTTGGCTTTTTACGCGCATTGTCCAGCTGTCCGTGCAGAGGTCGTGCAATATTGCTGCTCATAAACAGGTTGCAAAATATAAATGCGGTCATACTGGTTATAGAAATATTTGTCCGCGCATTTCACCATCGATTCGCCGCAACCAAAGTACGTGTCATGTTGCGAGCAGTACAATTTAGAATGACGCCAAGAAAGAAAAAAAGAATACGAGAAAATAAATCGGAGCTTTTGCACACACGAAAGGAGGCTATGGAGTGTCATAACTGCACTGTTTTCTAATCGGCAGTACAATATAGGGAAGAATACAAAGAACACGCGCTACGGGTGAACAAAGCAAGCGGTCGCGAAGGACGACATCAGATACGCGGCAAATACAATCAAGATACACATTAGAATGGATGTAAATAGTGCTAACAAATACGAAAGAATAAAACATTTATATTGAGGAAGAGGACAGCTCAGGAGCAGGACCACGCGCCGGTGGGCCAGCAGCAGCAGCAGCAAATCATGCCCCAGAAGCACGGCTTACGGTATGCGTACTGGGCGTACTGAATGTACGAGACGAGGCAGTCTGTCCGACCCAGCGGTCGCCAAATGGGGCGTCAGTGCCCGCTGCTTCACCTATTTCACCGCGCCGGCAGCCAGCGTCCGAGGTAAAAACAAATTCGACCCCACTCCGCAATGCCGGCACGCCTAGGGACAAACGCATACAACGCGCGCTAACAAACCTCCTCCGTAGTGCCTAGGCAGAGTCATATTCAAGGAGCAAAAGCCTCCAGATTTACTCTACCGCGCCCGCTCGAATACGCCGCGCCACCCTAATGCTTTTTACGCTAACGTAACCTAACCTAAGGTAACCTAAACTGAAGCTAACCTAACCTAATGTGGGCGAGACGCAAGGCCAATAATCCTCACGGCGTGACATCAGGCAGTGACGTCAAACCGCGGTTGCCAAGGCGCTGTGCGTTTATTTCACTCAATATTTATTTCGCCCTACTGTTCCCACGGAAAAAAATCAGTGATGTTTTTTTTTGAAGGTAGAGCGCCGTAAAGGGCAATAATGGTTTAATCCGGCATCACTGACGCAGCACCAGCGCCGCAGGCGCGAGAAAATCTGTCTGACGTACCTTCAGACACAGTGATCACCAAATGGGGCTAAAGGCTTTAAATGGGGCGTCCGACGAGACGTTCATTTGAGGGATCGCCAGCCGTTTGTGCGCAGGCGCGAGTAAGAGCGGGCGCGAGAGAGAAAAACTGGGGGCTTTGGCTCCTTGAAAAATCAATGGGCACTTTGCTGAGCTAAACTGTGACAGGCGACTACCTCTGTTGCTGTTGTTCTGCGAACGGACGCCGCCGTGGCCGCGAGCATAGGATGCATGGAAACTGAGATAAAAATTTTTATATTCGATTTATTATAATGAAACTGGAATTAATAGGGAAATTTACCTACGGAAACCTCATTACATTTCAAAACGAACTAATCACAGTTGGAAAATTAAACAGTGGATTAGGCTGACTGAAAAGCAAGTGCATTGTGTGAACGAAGATGTATCTTATTCCATGCTGTAACCGCCCTGCTGTAACGCCTTTGGGCGCTGCGGGGTAATTGATGAATAAAGAATGAAGAGTTAGCCGTGGCGGATCATAGCTTTCTCGCGCCTTACGGCGAAGTACCTTGTAAATAACATCGCAGGTGTTTCTGTGGGATCAGTAGCGACCGTAGTAGAGCCCGGGCCGCATATGAAAAAAGTCGCGGGGCGCGGTAGTGCTGAACTTTGCGTCACAAGTTGGCGGCTGGACGTAATTATATTTATTCAATCGTGTTTTTACTAATTGAAACAGTGTCCATGATAGAGCTATAAGCGTGACTGAACGAGGACGTAGAAAGAAACAGATATAAAGAGAAAGCGATTTACTTTCAACTATAGGTTTTTATTTTCGCACGCATCGATAAATATATACCGTGCCGTAAGAGCGGAAACAAACGTGACAGCTAAAAAGAACATGCAGTTGTGCATTTCGATGAACCGTACACGTTGCAAGGCATAGTGAGAGAATATACTGCAATGGTTACAAATACAAACCGAGGAATCGTATCTTCTTTTCAGATAGCGACAATGATGGCTTGCTCACGCACTTTTCCTCTAAGTTAGCACTTTCGTAGGCCTTCACAATCTCCCTTGTCATCCTGCTATGATCCCTATACAGAATCGAAGTACTTTCAAACGTGGGTACGTTTGCAGGAACAATCTCGGCAATGAATACCCAAACGACCCGAAATTACCCTAGTGACGTTATATCGATGTTCTTTTAATCTCTCATTGATGCATCTGCCGGCTTGACCAACATACGTTCTTCCGCATGAAATTGGAATGGCATAGACAACGTTATGAGTGCAGGTTACAAATTGTGTGCGATGTTGAGTAGAAGATGCGGGCCTTTTGTTATTCTCTGTATTAACCTGCTGGAGGCGCCGCCAATAATGCGAAATAATGACGCGTTGTTTAAACTAGTAAAAAAAAAAGCACCAATAATGCGAAATAATGACGCGTTGTTTCATGGTTAAAACACGTTGGCGGGCTAGTTGGTTGGCGGGCTAGAAGCTATGCAAACAGGACACCAAAGCAGCAACGGGGACCCCAAAACTAGAACCCGGACTGGTCTGCGGGTTAGGGCTTGCCGAGGCCTGCGCGTGCCAGGGCCGGGAGTATTAGATCGGCTGCCCCGCTTCGCGGACAGCCATTTTTTTATGCGAACACCCCCTGGCACGCTTCGGCCTCCGCGGCCCTGACCCACGGGCCGCCCTGCTTCCAGCTTTGATCCCCCCGCTACACCTTGGGAGCCCTAAAGATCTTGCGCCACCTGCTCAAGTGCCCTCCTGAGTCCTCCGTTTGCTGGTGACATGTGCCCTCCTGGAGCAGTGCTTGTAAAAAATCCAGTCTGTCGTCGCGACGAAAAAAGCGACCCGCGACCGCTCGTGTAAGTAGGGTATTATACAACACCAGTCAGAACCTTGCCCCCTTTTACACAGCGATCACCAAATGGGGCGTCCGCGCCCACTGCCTCAACGCGCGGGCAGCAGCCAGCGGCGGAGCACTAGCGCACTACGCAATGCCGGTATGTCTCAAGGACATGCAGAGAGCAAGAGCCCCCACTGCCACCGCATTTTCTCCCTCGCGCCTGCTGTTACTCACGCCTGCGCACAAATGCCTGGCGATTCCTCAAATGGATGTCTCGTCGGTCCAGGAAACTCTATGGGTCTCGTAACGAGCACATAATTGGATTTCTCCGCTCTTTCTGCGCACGCGCGAAGCGCAGTAGTTGCGAGAGAGAAATGTGGGGACTCTTGAAATGATGCTTGAAATCAAGCCGCGCGCCAACAATAAACCGGAAATACGCATGCGTAATGCGTGTGTATGACGTTTTTTTTTTTTTTTTTAGCCACGTTCTATTTATCGGTGCAGGAGGAGCGTGATGTGCGCACGATTCTGTGTGTGGTCGTCTCGGTTCCCGCGCTACAAGTACCAGCGCCGCCGCGGATACCTGCATCTGTGAACCACCACTGGAGTGCTATTTCGAACACGACCTATTTGTTTGTCCTAAATGTTGGCGTCTGTGATGCGTTTCCGGTTCTCACAATCGTTTTTGCCTCGTGGAGTATGCAAAAACATTACCTTTCAGATTTTTTTTATTAGTCAGAGGGCGCCACCAGTAGGGCGTAAATGTGGGCTATCATCATCAGAGTTCGGCCGTTGTCCGTTGAGTCGTCGTATAAATTGAGTTATTGTGCACATCACGTTGCGAAGCTGACGGTGTTGCATCAATTCCTGCTAGTCTTCCTTGTTCAGCTGTAAGAATTCGAGAATGCGTGAAATCGTGCACCTGCAGGTGGGCCAATGTGGCAACCAGATTGGAGCAAAGGTAATTACAAGCAGTTTCTACTAATCCAGTGTCGTAGTAGGAAGGTGTGCCGGGCGTTGGCGCGGTTAGGCACAGCGGTACGTCAAATTCCAGCTTCTGTCAAAACCACGCCGCCTATTACTGGTCGTGTACTCGAAGTTTCTTCTCATCCCCAGTCGCTGCAGGTACGGGAGCAATCAGCTTTGTGCAGTTTTCTGAGTCTAATCTGTAAAAAGTAACACTAGCGGAAACCCCGCCCGCTAACAATGCCGGCGCATTGACCTGGTTGTGTGGGTGACCGTTGCAGCGGCGCCCTATATGGTCGTGACTAAGGTTTGCCAGCCGCCGTACATTCTTACCAGCAGTGGTGAAGTCTACGCTTGCCTGGCCGTCTTATAGCCGCAAGAAGCGACGAGGCGGTTCCCGTTCTGCGCTGAATGCTAACGTTATTCAATTCCTCTACTAATATGGCGGCGGCCCGGCTTTGCTTTTGGGACATGTCCACTCCAGTGCGTTTTTTTTTCTTTTTAGTGATGGTCGTGACGCATTGCCAAAGAGGAATGACCGCTGTGCCTTGTTGGTTAAGGGCTTGATTACATGTTGCTGTACCATTTCTTTCGTGCAAACTGGGATTTAAAGACTTGCTGGGTGCCTAGTCGATGTATACTTGGCGTGACGAATGAGCGCTGAAAGCAAACAGCACAGAAAAGTGGGTGGTCGCGTGGGCAAGGCTCTGACTGGTGTTGCAGAAGTCGCCGTGCGCATTTCTCCTTGCGACGGTACATTGATTTTTTTGCGTCTGATGTTCTAGGAGGGTATATGTGACCGCAGAGGCCTCTGGAGAGCACCTGAGGTTATAATAAAGCAGGCTGCGCAGGATCTCCGGGGCACCGAAGTGGCAGCGGGGGGATCAAACCTAGAAGCAGGGCGGTCGTGGATTGAGGCCGCCGAGGCCGCAGCAAGGATCCCCGCTGCCGTCAGCCCCCTTCGGGCTGTTATGTTTTTTTTTTTTTTTTTAGCGCGCATTCATTGTCAAATTCGAATAGTCCTAGCTGAAAAAAATATATAAACAAACTATAAGCTAATGCTGTGCTGGGGCCGTATCCTCAAACGGTCCACTTCGATAGTGCGCCCTCAGGTGCGCGCTGATTGGTTGTTTTTTGCAAAATCTGATAAGCTACGTCATCCTATTTTGCTCAACCAGCCAATCAGCGCGCGCCTGACGTCTTAACTTATCGCCGGAGTGGACCGTTTGAGAATACGGCCTCTAATCCCACGTACTGTGCGGCTCTGACTACAGAAGCAAGAAACGGTGTCATTAGTGGCGTAGCCAGGGGCTGCCACGCCGGGCACCTGCCCCCCCCCCCCCCTCCCCCATCCTATTGGAAGAAAAATTGTCTACGCCACTGCATGTCATGTCGTGAGTCCTGGCATTAATTGCCATATGCATGTATGTAATTCTCATGTGCTTCACTTAAGATCATGGCATGAATAAATTAAGGCTCGTACAGCTTAATTAAGATATTGTATAACCATAATTTATAAATATACTATTCTTAAATATACCTCGGACATGAAAAAAGAAATGTGTCTGTGTACTGACAAAGTATATATATGTGGGACTTGAGATGTATTCAGAAATATACCTCAGACTTGAAAATTGCACTTCTTAGATTCATAGCATGTGCAAGGGATGCGAAGTATTCAAGCCGTTGCTTGTGCAATATCTATTCTCCTGGGCAATATCGGCTTACCTGGGCACGTCTCGTATTAAACGCAGCCGTCCTTTGCTTGGTGTACTGTTAATGTGTGAAATGCTGCCAAAATTATACATTCTCGCGTATTATTGGCACTATTTGAAGGGGCGTCCACTGCTCGGTGCAGAGTGGGCCAGGCCTAGCAACCACTTTGGCACTGGGCCTTCTGGACAGTCGGCGGAGTGTCGCTTCTGCGTCTGTACTGAAAGCATGTCTAACCCGCACCTTTCATGACAAACGGGACTACTGCCAAATCGTCGGCACCATCAAGAGCAAGCTTTGATGCGAGACAATTTCATCCTGCGTTACATGCGACTTCGTCTCAAAAGCGGGGCCAGTTGAGCCAGCTCTGAATGTTGTGTGCTTGCTATTGCTTGCATTTGTCGGCGCCACAAAAATAGTTCGTTTGACTAACTTCACTTCCAAAAGAGACTGCTTCTGAAAAAGAGATCGCTCCCTGTCGTGTGTCTGCGAGCAACTCTTTTGGGAGAAGTCGTTTCGCTCGTGACTTTCAAGTGCCCACGTGACGGAAGTATCGCTTATGGGTCGCGTATCCCACTGACGAAATGAACTTGTCTAGTTATCCACAGATATATTGAAGTGCTGGCTGGCGCGATATCAACGGTGCAGGCTAGCCTTAGTAACTTCACCACCCTTTGGATATTGCCCTGCCATTGCGCTACGCACGACGGTGATTGAGGACGGGATTTGTTTCCTGCTAGTGTTTGCACTAACATTTTTGTTGCGGCTGGTGTTGTCACGATTCTGCGGTAGAATTGCAAAGGTGCTCTTTTGGCACCCACATATGCCTGTTGGAAAGTGCAAGTTCCAGCCAAGCAGCATGGAGACTATTGGCAATGGGAGAGACCAAATATGATTGACCCTTGCCGAGCAAAGTCTATCAATCTATAGACTGTCAACATCGTCTCAGTGGGTGAATCTGTCTTGAAGAGCCACGTAAAACGTGCAGAGCATAGATCTGGAGCTGTGGCAGTTTTATGCAGCCCTTCTCTTGTGATTTACCTTCAGCCATCACATGCTCTGTCAGATGTGGCGACAAACCAAAGTGCGGAGGCAGATGGTACATTCTGGAGTGCAATGCTTCACTCGAACTGTAAAAAGTATGAGTCGTTGAAGCCAAAGTTCTGTGGACCCTGAAAATCGTCATCGCATTACTCGTACAACTCGTGTCAAGACGTTGCACTGGGTTTCAGGGAAATGTTTACCGATAATGAAATAGTCTGGAGATTGACCTGCAGAGAGAAGCAGTGCAATCATCATTGCCTGCGGCCATTCTGTGCTTTGCAAGGGCAAGATATCATTGAAAAATCTGAACATGTTCTTGTGCTCTTCAATAAATGAGCAACTTCAGCAGAAACTGCATATCCATGTGTGGTTCTGGAACGATGTTCATTTGGCAACCAAATATTTCATTGTTCTTGGGTGACAGCAGAGTGGCTGGCCTCCTCAAAAAGTAGACGGGACAGCCTTGCACCTCTTCTGCTCACCAATATTGTGCAGTTTGCAATGGATGACCTCGATCCCAGCTGGAAGTTGTTTCATGGATTCGAGTATCACAAGTCGCTCTCAGATCCAGTGTTGGGACATTGGATCGTGTGCATACTGTACACAACTCCTTCAAAGCAGGGCTTAAAGAAACAAACTGCCAACTTGGCAGCTACTTGTCTAGCTTGTTTTCGTTATTTCATGATGCACCTGCCTGCCGAGAAGACATTATCATGGTTACACAACACTGTATTTCCTCCTCAATTTGTGCCAAGCCAATGGGTGGGGAATGTACCCATTTTTTGTGAGACTTTCATTCTGGGAGCCCTTAAACAAGCATCTGGAGGCCACAAGGAACTGTAAACAACCTATCTAAAAGCATACAGGAGGCCGTCAGTGTGTTTATGAAGGACCAGCTTGCACTTGCAAAACTTCCCTTTCTCACTGAATGTTCCCATGGTTGAAAAATAGTGACAAATGGTTGTACAAAGCTATGCACCCATGGTATTCCGTGGCTAAAGAGCTTGACAGCATTCATAGTATCCTTGCAAGTGCTGGGTCCTTGCAGTAGTTGCAACTGTTGGTTTGCTGAACATTAATGCAGAGGATTCTGAAAATTACACAGGACGTCGGACATGCTGCTGGAAAGGCTATAAAAAGCAGCAAGGCTAACCCTAGATGGCATCTTTGAGTTTTGGCATGAATGTCGCAAAGTCAGTCTGTACGACCTGAAAAGCTGCTTGAAAACGGCACTCTGAATTAATCAGTAGCCTGGGTGTTGTCTTGCTTTGATCTTGGGGGGAAACATCAAAAACAAGCCAATGCTTGGGAAAGCTCAGAATAATTTTGAACTGTCTTATTGATGCCAGCCTTCTTTTTGACCACAAGAATGACATAGTCTATGCGCAGTATGTCAACCTTTGTCAAAATTTCCGCTATAAAAGAAACCAAGAGCATATGGACAACTTTTTCATGCGCTTGATGAAACGTGACTGCATATGGTACTGTGGGAAATCTCGGAAGCTTCTGCTTACCGTGGACAAGCTTCAGTGCTAACTAGCCAATCGCTGTTGAAGATAAGGCATATTTTAGTTTTTTTGCTTTGTGTCTGTGAGGCTATCGGAAGCCAAGGTGGCATCTTTACCATTCTTTTTTCAAAGGACCCTGAAAGCCTCTGCATCTAGCAAGGCAGAAATATGCCACATACCTAATGAACGCAAGAAGCGGACGAAGACAGGAATATGAAAAGAGAAGCATTTCACAATGCATAACAAAACCACAAGTGCCGCTCAAGTCAACAAACCGCTTCTAGGAAGATGTGGAGGCAAAAAATTACCTTGCGCTGCTCATCACATCAAACGGCAAAGGAAAAGGAAGCACAGGTAGCTGTTGCGCAACAAGAAATTGCTAAGAAAGTTTCTAGTCTGCACGCTGTTAGTGAATAAAGTTCTGTTTCAAGGGTCCCTGAAACAGTTTGGACAAAGCTTATACCACGCATAGGATAAATCTACAGTAAAACATTCGCGCCACAATTTAAGGGAAGCATATTATATTAAGAGCTACAAACTATAAGTTCCCTCCTCCTAAACATTTAAAAAAATGTATTCACGATTACAGCCCTGCTGCAGATTCACACCAGCAGCAAAGTAGAGTACACTTGGTCACTACTATATTATCTGTTTGGCTGAGCTCTGTGCCACCAGGTGGTTGCGCTGTTCAGGCCTGTCACGTTTGCACCTCTGCTCATCGCGTAAAATGCCCACTTCACTTGTGCTTACCCAAATACTCAATCTTAACGGGAACAAGCGCTTGTTCCTGTCTGTTCGTAATGCCTTACTTTGCTTCTCAAGCCATTTCCACCCGTGTAGCAATTAGCCAGACAGCAAAGGTTACTAATAGTGCCCGTTCATTCACATCAACGCTCTCTTCGTATCTGGCCCAGCCAATCTCCTGTCCACTAGGCCACCAGGTCTGCCAGCTCGGCATGCTACAACTTGCCAGCTCTCCTGCGGTGTTCCCTCTTTCTGTTAGAAAGGGCGAGTTGATTTTCGTTTGTAAACGTGAGCCGTGATGCATGAACGTTCATGTGTAGGCATTCCTTCTACAGATTCTTACCTTATCCTGTTGGAAGTCCCACCAGGGCACTTGTGGTGTGCTCAGTAGAAACGTTCCTCTTTTATGAAGTAAATAAACTGCGCTGGACTTGTTTACCAGTCTTCAACCACGTTTACCAGATTTCAAGCTTTCTGCTATAAGGTTAGACATCTCAGTTTTACTTCCCATTTTTCATTCTCCATGTGCAGTTCAAGCATGGATTCTTGTGCATGCATCCACTTTCCCAGCTTTTCTTTATAATATCAACAGCTTGTTCGAAGCTCTTTCCTAATCTGGTTGTTTCGTATTGCTTTGCAGCGCTGTATCCAAGAACACTGTCATTCCATTTTAGTCTTGGCGGTCTATTGTTTGTTCATATGTAGGTCACCGGGGAGTGCAGTTCGATTAGCTGCTGATAACGCATTCTGATTGCGAGTGGTATCATTTGTTACTGCTGCTTCGAATTGCTGTTCAATGATTGGCTTACGTGTGCCGAGATAGCCTGGTACTTGTTCTCGATGTGCCTCTGCCGAGAGACACATTGTACAATTATCTAATTGCCTGCCGAGTTCAATCGATACAGCAGCCATTGAGCAATCTTTGAGCTGCTTAAAAACTAAACCTGCACTTCTCGCCAAGACTTGGAGGTAAGTAAAACGAGGTAGCTGCAGACTTGTTTCCCGAGTGAAGTAAAACAGTCGGAAGCACAACGTTCGAAATTACTTTTTGCAGTCGTGGCACGGCATTTCTCGCCCAAGAGATGCTATGTACTTTCAAATTTGATTAGTGCTTTGTTTAGTCTCGCTTTGGCAACGTAAGATCTCCTAAGCATTTTTCGTTTCCTTTACAGCATTTAGGCGTTCATTAATCTACCTCTTGTCGGTCACACAGCTGCTACTGTGGGTCTTTTCCAGTACACATTACATAGAAGGCACACAGTGTTCACGTTGAATTCCATGAAAGCGGTGTTGGCTTAGGTGGGTTTCGAACATTCAGCCTGAACTCCGTATAGAAACTATATGCCTTTGACATGGGTCTTTTGGGAAGCGATCCTAGATATTTTCTTTTGTCCCTAAACTAATGCAATGTGGTCTTCCCTCAACCACCCAAAGGTTTCTTTAAATAGCCATTGCCATCGTTCAGTTAGACATAGCCAGATCAAGCGACCGGGCTGTGCCACCATTCTGTTTTGCTAGTTGGTTCACATCGCAGCCTACATTGCTCAATTTTCGAGCTCTAGGCTTTAGAAATGCATGGCAGAAAGTAAGTTTTGACTATTTGGCTTTGACATGACGAGTATCTTTTTATTGAAGTCAGACGCTACTAATCATCGTGCCGGAAGGTGGTTGACATCGTTACAATTGGAAAGTCAAGTCTGCTCGATGAACCCAGGGAACAATGAACAAACTTTGTTAGAGACAGGCTTCACAATTCTGTTCTTTAAAGAAAGGGTTGCCACTCATTTATTGGATACATTTGGCCCTGTTCAATGTGTGGAGTATGAATTTGGAAGTTAAACAAATTTTTAGATATGTTCAACTACTGAATTCATTCATTGCATCTAAACTTTATATGGCACAAAATCCTCTCTCCATATAGAATTTTTTGGTACTTTATTTCGTGTGCAAGCTTCACTTGCAAAACTTCTGTACAGCTAAATAGGCTAGTAAATTTAGGTGTTTCCTTTGCGGCCCTTGTTCCGCACTCGAGGCATTAAATGCAAATGGCAGCACATTGTTCCATCCTCTTGTTTACCCTTGTAGCAGCCTTCAAGTGGTATATAGCTGAATATAGCAGTTTTCTCTTGACTGTCCCTAATCTGAATGCCCACTTCAGTAATAGGCTCATTTTATATCAACCTTTGTGTTGTACATCTACGCATAAATTGTGAACGTGCAACACGTAGGACGATTGCCGGCACTCCTTATGTTGTGACATACCTAATTTTAATCATGGATTTGGTGGCACTGGTGCCCATTGCATCCTAGCCAAAGTACGAGGTAAATTTTTTGTAAGATAAGCATCTCGTATCAGATTTTTTGGGAGGGACACTATAGGGTACACTACCTAGTCTACTAATACCTGCTTTCTTGAATAAAATAACAGCAGTATTGAAACTGAAATTCGCTTAGCACAGTCCAAGACTTTAGAAAGCTACTCGGTAGAAATCTGCGGCTAGACTAATCCTCCTCCTGTTAGATATTTTTTCCAGGGCTTAAGAGAAGTCTACAGACACCAAGGACAACACAGGGGAAATTACTTGTGCTTACTAATTGAATTGAAGAAATGATAAATTAATGGCAATGAAAGTGGTTGAAAAAGCTTGTCGCAGGTGGGGAACGATCTCGCGCCTTCGTATTACATGCACGATGCGCTAACCAATTGAATTCATTGCCATTAATTTAACATTTATTTGATTCAATTAGTAAGTAGAAACAATTTCCCCTATGCTGTCCTTGATGTCTTTGTTGGTTTCTCATGATACAATCAATAATTATTGGGCCCCCTCGGTTAACCCCCTTTCTTCTCGTTCCTGGTCTTAAGTAATACAGAACATTGCAAAGTGGACTTTTTAAAATTTTCTTTTGGTTGCAGGCACTATTTTACTTGTGTATTGAGTTTACGTATGAACAGGTAGTGGATGTTTTTCCACCTAATTTCTTAGATTTAGTTATGCAATATCTTATGAGCAACTCCTTTTGCCTCTTGGCACAGGTATTTTCTGTCTGTCGTTTATTTAATATTTATGTATTTAAGCAAGTATTACTAGGGTAAATGAAAAGCACCTGTGTACTTGGATTTAGGTGCACATTAAAGAACCCTAGGTTGTCGAAATTTCTGGAGTTCTCCACTTCGGCATGCCTCATAAGCAGTAGTTTTGGCATGTAAAACCCCATCGTGTAATATCTTTAACTAGAGTGCTTGAAAAATCATCTTCCTTATAGACTTTTTCTTTCTCATTTAATTTGACTACAATGTAATAACGTTCGAGTGTACAATATATCGCAGATGGGGACATAGCCACGTTAATTTCTCGCATTTATTTCTGTTCCTAATAAGTGTGACATGAATACTTTCGATGTAAACTGAAAGTGACAAAGCAACATTGCGCAGTAGTAGCCAAGGGCAGCTTACAATAGGATGCTTACTGCCAGGCTTCCTGATTAAATATGATTGTATTTTGGTTCGCTTGTACATTTGCATTAGCCAGAGCTAGTGCAAACATAGCGGTGTCCTTTCATGTGACCCACCTTCTGTGTCATGACGTGGTGACAAATACTTACTGTTAAATGAGGTTTGTAGAACTGCAGTCACTACGGTGTGGAGGCCCATCATAAAAGTGCAGTTGCTAAAGTATGGGGCCTCTTTTCTTTTTATTCCAGTGCATGTTATGTGCAGAGTTCTGGCAGTTAATATATATGTATGGATGCACAGTTATGTTTGCCCCTTGTCATTCCTGATCCTTGCCTACACTGCCTAGAACATCAACAATTATAGAGAAAAAATTGCCAACGTACATGTGGCTCGAACCCGAGGGCCTTGTGGTTAGGAACTCGGTGATTTCCTACGGTGCTACGAATTGCAAACAGGAAGAGGCGTTAGTACACAGGTTCTCTATTGACTGCTTTTGCCCTGTTGCTATAGTGTTGCTCAAACAATGACACTTCCTTTGAGAAAACCTTTAATAGCAAATATTTCAGTGCTCCGAGGCTAGACACAATAGAAGTCGTATCAATACCATGTTTAAAGCAATTGTGCTTAAAATTGCTCTTCTGCATGTGTGACACGAGTGCCATAGTGTCGCATGTCGTTGCATTTTGCCCTGCACAAACTAAACCGCTACTCGTACACAATGCTGTTCTTATGCAAGGATGCTTTGGCTTTCATTGAATAATTGCAGTGTGCAAGACTGTGGTGAATAACTCGGTTGGCCAGTGAGCATTTATGACGAAGCTCTGAACCTGGCACGGGGTTGTATTCTGAAAGCACCTATCCCCTTTGAGCTTAAGGTCATATGCGCTAATAGACTTTTGATCTCAGTTGTGTGCGTTGACGGATTCTTGCCATTGCCATAGGCCCGTCATTTATATTGCGGGCACCATTCAGCAGATACTGTGCTGAGTTAGCATAAGATAGCGACCTCCCTTGAGCTTTCTATTTGTGCAGCTTGTTACACGAGTGCTGCACCTGCTATCACCGCAAGGCTGCACTCCAAGTAACTGAATCATTGGGAATCAAGTGCCTTCAGTGTATTTTCACGTTTCTATATTTGACTTGCATTCGTCCAAGCTTTTCTTAAAGCATTAGACACAAAGTTTTATAGGTATAAGGAACTGTGATCCAAATTATGTGTAGAATTTCTTGAAGCAGTCTCCCATCCCAAGTTATAAGCAGGTCTAAACTAACACCGTTGGAACCTAAGTTGAAGGCTAGTGTTTAGCTTCACTAGCTTGTGCGTGCGAAAGTTGCGGCAGTTATCTCTTGTCTCCTTCTGTGAGCTATTGTGTGAATTGCCTGTTTGGCAAAAATTACCTTGGTGAAATGACCTGAGCAGAAAATGGTTTTGCACAGCTGTACAGCAACTACAAGTTTTACAGTCCAGTTTTCGAAAGGGCCTGTAGAAAGTTTCAGATCAGTGTGGTAGGCCAGTTTTTGTGTTAACCTTAGCTTGCTGCAGACTGTGCTTACAAACTGCATTAGAAACTTCTAGCTGCATTATTCAGCCATTGGCAGAGGTCTGTTGCCCATAAGCAGACATTTGCACGAGAAGCACTATCTGCACATTGTGCATCGTGATCGTTACGAGTATGCTGTTTAATTCATAGCTACAAGTTTCTTGTTGGCTTAGTCTGTCGCTGTGACGGATAAAGGCTCCTCAGTGCATATGTGCATTCCTCCCTTCATGCATTCCAATATTCCAAGTGAAATAGACTCGTTGTATGTTAATTGTTAGATATGTGGGTCTGCTAAAGTGGCTCAAGACAAATTGTTGCTGGGCTAGTCAGTCCGTATGCTTCACAAAAATTTGCATGAAATGTAGATGAGGACTGAGGTAGAGCTAAGCTCTTTTTGTTCTGTTTACCTGTTCCTCTCTTGGTAGTATAGGCAATTTGCACAGGTGAGATGTCCCGGCTATTGCCACCTTGGCCCCACCCATAGCAGATCCCAAGCTTTATGGGAAGCCAATATTTAGAGGCTGCCCCTTTTTGTATTGGTTCGGTGACAGGTCTTGCCTTGCCATCAAAAGGGAAAATTGTACGACCCATATTCCTTGATATCTCGAGGTACAAGCCTTCTGCCAATCTTTTGATCTCGGCACTGGATGCCCACCATGCTGCATAAGCTCGACACTTGACAGTGGTTGTATACTGTGCAACTGTATGTTCAAATTTGAGCGTATGCTGTATACATGAATTGTCCTACTCTTTTACAGTTCTGGGAGGTAATCTCGGACGAACATGGCATTGACCCCACAGGCAGCTATCATGGCGACTCGGATCTGCAGCTGGAGCGCATCAATGTGTACTACAACGAGGCTTCCGGTGAGGCACCTGCTTTTATTCCTTGCGTTTTTTTTTTTTTATAGCTTGGTTGCTTTGTCAGCTGCTGTAGCCAGTTGCGCTCAGTATCCTGCATCTTATGCATAACTCTCAGCCTCTATGCCAATCCATTGTTGCTTTTTTCTTTCCATGATTCTATATCCTCATTAGAACGCACTGAATCTTTAAAAGATCTGCTGCAGAAGTTGATTTCAGCTCCGCTATATAAATGCAGTTCCACTGCTAGATCTGTAATAACCATTACACTTTAGCCTTTCATGATGCGGTCAGCCAATAGGGCGAGTTGTAAGAGCAGAGGTTCTTGTTTAGTGGCGAGGAATGCTCGTATGGCTACAGCAAGGCTACCTGATCGCCAAGCAGTTGATGAAAATGTTGAAGACTTTGTCCTGCCCGTCTACCAATTGCTCAAGCAGCTGCTGAAGCTGCCATTGTTCGGATGCTTTTGAATGGGCTAGCAGGGCTTCCTCTGGGCTTCTATAGGGTCAGTGTCTACCAATCTGGAAGACCAGGAATTCTCTGGGCTTTTGAATATTCTGGAAATAGTCGGGGGAAACGGGGAATTTGTTTTTATCAGGGAAAATGAGCAGTATTTTTATTGAAAAGGAACGAAAGCTGCAGTAATGCTGGCTTGAGTACCAGAGCGGATGATAGTCTTTGATGCCGTGTTGTCAGCTGGAGGAGTTGGCAGTGCACAGCGAACGACAGACTTGCCAGACACTCGATCACTCTATGACAGTTTCGTGGCACCACCATGAGTCAATGTATAAGAATGTCTCAAATCCTTTGCCGTCCATTTTTCCGGACTTCTTGCTGTGACCGCAGGTCCGAGACGGCATTAATCAAACCTACCATGCTGCCACTTTGATTACCTCGCTGCCTCGATCCAGCACTTTCGCATGCAGATCTGCTGGCAGCCTAATGGCCAACTATGGCAACACTAAGCTTAGCTGCTTCGAGGTTCGGTAATAAGGTTCTTGCCATTCGATGGTGTGTTTTTTTTATTGAAAGAATTCGCCGCTGTCAGCAATGGCACTGACTCAGCCTTTGTAGTCCTCGTGCTTAGCTTAGAAGCTTGGAAAGTACACGGCGCATTGTATAATGCCAGTCCCTGAAAGTCAGTTTCGCCTCTGTACAGTAATGTTACGCAGTCAAGCATAGCAAGCATGGGCAGGGGCATTTGTCACGAGATGCAGCATGTCTTCCTTAATCATAGACGCGTGCACCCGCCATCTCCTGTCGCAGTACGAACACCGATATGTCTTATAAGTGTACTGGCAGGCCTTCAGAGCTTCTTCGGATGTGCCTGTGGTGATTTGAGCCCTTAAGGGCAGTAAAATACGTGCATTTATATTTTTCGGACTGCCCAATTTTTCGGGTGTTGACCGTACAACTGACCAAGAGCATGCTTCAAATGGTCTGTGGGGTGAACGCGCGGCGGTATGAGGACAAGAACAGAAGCAACTTACGCATTGAACAATGAACAGGAAAGGAAGTATGCCACCGCTTGTTTGCAGGAGCTTGAGCTCAAAAAACTAAGTGTTCGCTGAAGCAAAGATGCAGCTGTCCCTTGTCCAAAGCAAAATTAACTCTTTAACTGTTTCGTTACCACGGCACTAGGCATCGTTCACCGGTGAACGAAGTTTTTGAGCACGCATTTTAAAAAAACTGCTACGCCTCTGGACTTGTGGCGCCATCTCTGTGATTGTATACAAAGTAGAGTTTGTTTCTGCATGGTTCACATTTTCACCGCGTGGCGGTGATTTTTAAAGGGTGCGCGAGCTCAAAGGTTGATGAGCACTTGAGCGGCGCGATGGCGCCGACATCCGAAACCGCGCGCGCTCGAAAGATCGCAGTTTCGCGCGATCCCGACGATCCTGCAAGTGATATTTTGGACTCGTCGAGCACAGATGATTCCGACATCGATGTCGCGTCGTCGGAGTTCAGCTCAGATGCGGAAGATGCTGCCGATCAGCCGGGAACATCAGCTGTTACCCGCAGATAAGTTTCGGATTCGCCATCCGCTTTGTTTATGCATAGCTAGAGCCGGTTCAATGGCCGTGTTGGTGTCCAAACTATTATTTTCTTTATTTATAGTGTCCACTTCATTTGGGCAAGATGTCCTTCCACCAGCTCAAAGAAGTGTGGAGTTTCGACCCCAGAGAGCTCCGGGCATCGACCTCTGGATGATGCTCCGTAGCGGTCCGAAGCGGCTGTCGCGAGCGCTCGATGTTTTTCGCCTTTTCTTTACGGCGGAGGTCATTCACGCTATTTGTGCAAATACTAACAAGTATGCACGGATGCACATCATCGAGAAACTGACCTACAGTGAGAAGGATGGTTCTTGGAAAGAGGTAACCCCAGTGGACATGATGAGGTTCATCGCCCTGCTGTTGTACATGGGAGTACTGGAACTGCCGCGGCTGCATATGTATTGGAGTACAGCAAAATTGTTTTCCGGGCTCCTCCCTCCAAACATTATGCCAAGGCGACGTTTCACCGCGCTCCTGGCCATGCTGCATATTTGTGACCCAGATACAAACGTCGCTGCCGCACTGAAGCTAGACAAGGTGTCGTGGCTTCTTAAGCACATGAACGACTGCGCCGCGTCATTGTTCCAGCCTTATCGCGAAATTTCAGTCGATGAAAGAATGGTAAAATCCAAAGCGCGGTCTGGAATTCGGCAATACATTAGAGACAAAGTTGTGAAATGGGGCTATAAATTATGGGTTCTTGCAGACCCAAAAACCGGCTACACCATCCAATTCATAGTGTACACAGGGAAGCGTGAAAAACCTAGTGCCAATGGGCTGGCCTTTGATGTGGTCACTAAGCTTTGCGATAAGTCCCTTGATCGTGGGTACATTATATATATGGACAACTTCTATACTTCGACCTCTCTTCTTGTGCACCTCTTGGAACGCAAGACACTAGCGTGCGGCACAACACGAAAAGATCGCCGGGGATTCCCCACAGAACTGAAAGGAGTCACTTGGGAGAAGAGAGCTAAAAGAGGAGACGTCCGTTGGCTGAGAGACAAGGGAGTATTGTATCTTCAATGGAGAGATCGACGTGTTGTGCATATGGTTAGCACTGCACACACAGCTAACTCGCACGTGCTTGCCAAACGGCGAGAAAAGGACGGGAAGTGGCAACAAATCGCCATAAAAAAGCCACAGCTCATTGATGAATATAATGCCGGAATGCTTGGAGTCGATAAATCAGACCAACTCATTGCCACGTAGAATGTTTTGAGTAAATGTGTCCGCTGGTGGAAAACGTTATTCTTCCACTGCATCGACATCGCAGCTGTGAACAGCTACATTATTTTCCAAGCATATTGCACGCAGCATCCCCAAGCATCCGAGCTTTCTAGGCCTTCTCGGTATGACCAGCTGGCCTTCAGGACAGAGCTGATTGGACAGCTCCTAGAGCTAGAGGACACAGCACCAGTTCATGTCCCTCCCTCGCCAGCTGCACCACGCACAGCTGCACAGCACAAGCCTGAAAGAAAGGACGTCCGCCGAAACTGTAAGAAGTGCTATGAGGAAAAGAAAATTCAACACAAGACAAATGTGTTCTGTCGCACATGCAATGTGCATTTGTGCTTCACAAAGAGAAACTGTTTCGGCAACTGGCACACCAATCTGGCTGAATGAAACATTTGTGGCTCCAAAAGTTATTGATCTGCAACTTTCAATTTTTCTGTGATATTGTGCTATGGAGTGTTAACTATTTTGTATATGTCATAAGCTTTATAGAATTTTTTGCTCAGAAAATATAAGCTAATCATTAAGAATGTTTGCGGTGAATTTTATTAAAGTTTGTGTTTGCTAATTTTTATTAAGTTTTTTTTTTTCGAAATGTGCTTTTTCAATGTGCATTTAGTACACGCGTTTTGGAGTATAATATTGTACCATAAGTTAATCTTTTCCTTGGAAAAAAAATCGTAAATAGGACCAATCAAGAACTTGAATATTTTACTATGCGTCATGCAATTTTTCATAACACAGAGTACTTAATGTATGGGTGTAACTTTTTGAAGAAATGTTGCCTAGTAATATACCTACAATTTGTATATTTTGAAATCTCTGTAAAATTTTTTTCCGCCAGAGATATTACTCCTTAATCAAATTTTTTTTTTGTTCATGAATTTTTTATGCAAATAATTTTTTTTATATATTGTTAAAATAAATAGTATTCGAAAGCACGTTCATTTGCCTTCACTTTTATGTACTGCATGACACTTTAAACTTAGTAGCTGTTGGACAAAGAATTCTTAACTAAACCATACAAAAAACAGCCAATTTCCCCGTGGTAAGGAAAGAGTTAAAGCAGTGAAACGCAAGAATGAGGCATTGTGCGCAAGCTGAGAGTATGCCATGGCATTAGAAGTTGAGTTATCGGCTGTTGAGAGAGAATCTCACTTGTGATAAAGTTCGGGCCTCGTACCAATCAGTTGATGGAAATAGCTCATTTTTGGAAATGCTTGCTTCTGTATGCATCTCCTTTTTATTCGTATTGAGAATGTCCCACTCGATTTGTAATGTGTTTTACCATTTTTTTTCAAAGAAATCTTATTTGCGGTGCGTTGTGCTAACCCCTTCCTTCTGCTTTCTTTTTGAATGAATTAAACACTACTCTTTCGTATTTAAACTGGATAAGTCCTTTATTTTAACATGCTTATTGGAGTAACAGCATCGGTTGACATGGTGTCAGCCAGTCTTGACATAAAACAGATTTGTCACTTGGGGAAAACCTGGAAAGCTCGGGGGCACTTGGAAATGTCAACTTGGTAGACACCCTGAGGTTTTATCAATGGCAGAGGCGGACAAGCTCAAACAGGGATGAAGATAAGGGCTCACTTCGAATTGAGGTTTAATTAGGTTTGCCGAGTATGCATGCAATCCGTTAACAGCAATCAGAGAGATATTTCCGGCGACAAGATTAACCAAATATTAGACAATAAATTCCAAAGATTATGAATTAAGGTTGCCTCTTGCATGTGCTTTCAGCCTCCAAAGCCATTTCTTTGCCTAAAAGGGGCTGTGGCTGGCCTGCTGATGCATGTACCCTATTTCTTCATTTGCTTCTACGAGTAGGCTCCATCTGCAGTTGCTGGTCCCAAGCATTGTACGAGAGACTTTGGTTTATTCTGAGTGGTACACAACTCTCACATAGCCTAGCCATACATGTATGGTAACGCCCCACAGGCAAGCTCTCGGCTACATACGGCCGTATGTAGCTGGCTCCGTATGTAGCTGGCTCCTGTACGTCCCAGACTCCAATGCTTGCTGGTGCACAACATAAGGAGCGTTCCTACAGTTGTGTTCCTAGCAATTCACCAATATATGCTTATGCGGGTGCTGTTGTGTGCGTTTACCATAGCTTCCTAGAATAATTACTAGAGGGAACTTTGGCGCTGTGATTGTTCATCAAACATGGGATTGATGGTTAGTATGTGGATTTGTCTGATCTTCGTGTCTATGGCTTCGTTTATATTTTACGTGCCTTTCATAAGCCTCAGTTTAGACGCAATCCGTACTTTTGAATGCAGAAAAACAATAGCTCTGATAAACACTTGTAATCGCTAACTGCACCGGTTTTGCTTGTCCATGCATCCATGACAGAATAGTTTCAATGCTTGAAATCTAGTGTTGGAATCTTGCTGTCCAACAATTTTAATGTTCATTGAATTATTTGTAGTGCAGTGCTTTCCTGGAGATCCGTTGGCAAAGGTATGAAGATTTTTAGGCGTATTAGTGTACAGTAGACTTCCCATTCGACTCCGTTTGATTTGATTTTTTTCGGTTAATTAAATCCTGGCCAGCACCTATGTATTTCTCGGGGCCCAAACTTTGTCGATCCTAAAATTTGATATTTGCATAACTTAAGCTTTACCAGTTCCCACGTACACACGTGACTCCTATGGAGACCCCGATAGTGACCCCTGGTAGCAGGCTGTCTTTTCGGTGCTTAGGGGGCAGTTAATGCATTGGTAGACATACCAAAAACTCCTATTTTCGGCCTGCCCTAGGAAGATGTTCAAGCAATAACTGGAGCTTCTAATGTTTGGTTATGGCATTTGCCAGATTCTTGTCTTGTTTTTTTTTTTTTTTCTTGGCAATTGGGCCAGAAATTTCTTGCATGGCGCATTTGGACAGCAAACAAAAACTGCCTTTGCATTATTGGTAGGTCTATCGCATTACATATTGTATTGCGGCAACTGACTTTACAAAAACTGCCACCATTGTGCAACTGTTTCTTCCTAAAAAATCTAGTGCGTGTTAGATTTCTTGTTTAGAACCTTTAATGTCTCTTTATGTTTTTTTTATTTGGGGCACATAATATGGGCACCAGTTTGATTTGGAGGCGTGTTAGAATCGGGTAAATAATGCCAAATTAATTAGCAGTCTTTGACGTATTTTCTGCATGTTGTTTCATTCGACTCTCAGAATAATTCGGTTAATTTTGTTGGTTCTGTCAGGGTCAAATTAGCAGAAGTTGCCTGTACTAACCATCATTTCCATGCCGACTGAACTGCCCTGCTTTCATAGACACTTCCCATCGACACTAGCGCCAGTTTCCCTCTGCTAATTGAATGAAACTCTGTGGTTTATGGATTAGTGGTTTGTTCAAACCAAGGTGTGCAGCAGATGCATGTGGTGGTCTCGAGTATAAATTCGCTAATTAAAAGCGTGGTTGTAAGCTGACAATATGTCTTCCCCTCTACTTATGTCCTTCTTTGCCTTTGCGGTGTTCACTTGCCTTTATTTGTGAACGACCACTGAGAAAGGCAGGTTAAAAGCATTTCATTTCAGCATGGTACCAAGCATACCTGCTCTTAGGGCATACACCCCTGGATGTGTTATGTTCCAGAATTCACGGCACCACTCTTAAGCCTCTGCAACGGAATGATACACCTGTTAAATGGTGACACTAGCATAAATTTTTCGCAGAAACTTTCAGCGACACTTCTTCCCTAGTGCAGCAGGCTGACATCTTTGTCAACTGAATGCTTATAAGTTTTCGTGTACTGATTAAAGCTGCTGTGGTTGCAGTTACCCGCCGTGGTTGCTCAGTGGCTATGGTGTTGGGCTGCTGAGCACAAGATCGCGGGATCGAATCCCGGCCACGGCGGCCGGATTTCGATGGGGGCGAAATGCGAAAACACCCGTGTCCTTAGATATAGGTGCACGTTAAAGAACCCCAGGTGGTCGAAATTTCCGGAGTCCTCCACTACGGCGCGCCTCATAATCAGAAAGTGGTTTTGGCACGTAAAACCCCATAATTTTTTTTTTTTTTGGTTGCAGTTAAAAGGCTTTGTCTACTGTTGCAGCTGCACTGTCATGCGTTGCTATATGTGCCTGAACTTTTGCAATTAATTTTCTAATTCACAGTAACCACATGCAAAGAATGGCCAGCAATGTTTTAAGACGAAACCAGATGTTTACTTTTGTATAGTCGGCTGCAATTCTTGCCCTGTCCAAGTTTCTGTCTGAAAAGGTACTTGAGTGTGTTGCAGCTCTCAATAGTAGGACACTCAAAATGCATACCCAAGTTGCTGTTGCAAAGCTGCCTTTGTGTTGTGCAACCTAGGGCTGCTTGGCGATCGTCACAGATTGGCTGTTCAGCACTAACATGCAACAATCACCTTCATCGTCTAGCGATTAATGAAGAGCGAACTTCACTGCGAGCCCACGAATTAACGGCATCATGCCTGGTGCTTTTTCTGCCTTTGGATTATCCGGATGGATGGCATTCTCAAGAGGTGTACTGCTTTGAAACCAAAACCTTTACTAAGCCTCCTTTCATTCCGATGCGCACTTCCAAACCTGAGCCAAGTACTGTCAGTAATTTCTCATATGCTTAATTTTTAACTTAACTGTAAACCAACCTTGGGTTGCATTACAACCCCCCAGATTTGTTATGTCCACAAGAAAATGTGCCTTGCATGAATCGAACCTCCGTTATCAGTGCTGCTTGTTGACGCTGATGAAGCTTCATCCATGCAACGAATGAACACTATGGTTGCTCCGTTCCTGTTGGATTCTCACCTAGAGCACGTGAACTGAAAATTCTTTCTAGTCAGCTCGCCCATTCATGTCCCATGCAAATAGAGGACGAACATGATCGGCAAATTGAGGGTCATGAGGTCGTTCTGGGCACTAGTATTTTGTTCTACTCGCTGCCACAAGTATGACGTTTTAGCTCGGTGGGGCTTTGTGAGTTTTCTTTTTCTCATGTTCCGTGCATTGCTCAAGTCTCGCACCATTTTTTTGTTTCAGGTGTTCGTAAGTATTGAGGACTTCTTTATTTACAAGCACAGTAGCATAGCGTTGGCAACACTGCAAATGCATGCTTGGGCAAGTTATGTATGTAGCGCAGTGTTTCAACACCAGTCAAAAATGAAATGCAGGTTAATTACCATATTTACTCGCCTAATGATGAATTTGTCGTCAAAATTAACCCCTGAAATTTGTCGTCAAAATTGGATTTTTTTTATTTCCCGCGTAATGATCGCACCCCGAACTTGCCGCAGCGATATGCCGTGTGCCAAGTCTAGCTAATAATGATCGCGCTTACCATCTGTCGAATGCTCAAACGTTCTTAAGCAGATGCACCATTTCATTCCTTTCATCACTTTCCGCACTTCCATGACAAAAGAAAAGCTGCAACCAAATTGCCTTTGTTATTTGTAGGCTTTATAACTGTTGTGGTCAACAACAAAAAAAGGCGCCTTTTGATTCTTGTCGTCTGCACTCGTGGCCACGCAACAAACCGCGAGCAGCAACAATAGCAGCCACATTTACACTGATACGTTAGAAGTGTACCCTATTCATACGCCGACGCTTGTAACACAGCTATTTGCCCACCCTTAGCGGAAACGTGCCATATTAGGATAGTAGTGAAGACAAATGCCGCAGCATGCCTGCCATGTTTCTGTCACTGGCAGCTAAGCGCACCCATCGGTTTCTGTCCCCTCAAAGTTGACATGGCTATGTTACTGCTGCAAACCTGTCGATATTCACTATTGATATTGAAGAAACTGTTTCAATGCATGTAATGTACTTGCGAGAAGAAAAAAAAACGTTCGGCGCGTTCGGCTTGCTCCGCCGGCCGCCATTTTTGTTTTCGTGTCCAGCACTATATACAGTAGCAGCCACCTATTTGTTGACTGTTGTCATCCCGCAGCAAACACGGGACAAAAATTTGTGGGCAATTTAACCCGCATAATGATCACACCCCTGAATTTGCATAATTTTTTGTCAAAAAAGTGCGATCATTATGCAAGTAAATATGGTACATGCCAAACAGAAGTATGGAAAACAAATGCAATTAAACATCAGGTCGCTTGAGGTAGAGCGCACAGCCTTGTCTATCTTTATGCTATTGGTGGAATGATGTGCATGTGTAGTGATGTGCACAGTCGTCGAACCTGCTCCTCTATTTTCAGTGAATAAATGGCTGTATAAATGCTCTATCTGCACGCTCATGGTGACTTGTCAGAGCAATTTTTTGTTCACAAAATAATTTTGTGAAGGCGACGGTCAAGCTCCTTTGCGGCGAAGTTTGAGTTATACGGCGATGGCCAATTACAAGAATACATGTAATCGTCACATCGCACCACTTTATTACCTTAAAGAGCCCCTATTTGGGGTTTTGCGTGAGGGGTGGGTACAGGTATAAGCAATCACATCTACAAAAAAAGATTATTCGTTAAATACAGCAGTTATACAAACGGAAGATGTAGTTGCAGTGATGTTGTGTGGAAGGCCATTCTGGTCTATGGCTGAGCGAGAAAGAATGGTGCAGCAAACGTTGCAGTTGAGCACGTGGTGGACGGGCAACTTGCAGGGGATTACCAATGCGGAGTGAATTGCACGCTGGAGGGCTGATGTAGGGCGGAATACGAAGCGAGCTGGAAAAAAACCGTATGAAACACTTACTGGCGATTCGATGAAAAGCAAGATTTGTTAGACTAGATTTCACTTTGACCCTTTGAGGGTCGATGACTTAAATATACGGCGCCGTGAACAAGTCCAAAAATGGTCGATACCGTATATTTACGGCGCTGCATGTACGTTGAAAACTCGCGTCAATTTCCGAACTTTCTTTTCTGACATGTGCTGCCACTATGTGGCAGGGTGTCTACCAACCGGGAAAACCGGGAATTCTCAGGTAATTTGTGCTTCTATCAGGGAAAATTAGCTGCAACTTTATTGAAAGGGAACGAAAGTTGTGTTAGTGATGGCTACAGTAACAGAGGAATCGCAACGAATCGTCATTGACGCCGTGTCATCGGCACGATGTATTGCCAAGTAGTTGACAGATTTTCCACACGCCTGATTTTTCGGACATGCCCGATAATTCGCACAGCTTTGCGGCACCACCATGTACTCTATATAGTCAATGTATATTGCCCTGACTGCAGGTCAGAAATGGCATTAATCAAAGCCACCGCCGCCAGCATTTTGATTATTTCGCCGCCTCGAAACGGCACTCGCACGCAGATCCGCTGGCAGCCGTAGCCACCACCGCGGCAACGTTAGGCCTAGCTGCTTCTACGTTCGCTATTAAGCTTCTTGCCGTGCAGTGCCATTTTTATTGAAAGAATTCTCCACTGTCAGCAATGGCACTGACTCCGCCTTTGTAATCCTCGCAATTGGCTTCGAAGCTCGCGGAGCACAGCGTGTTGCGTAATGCCAGTCTCCGAATGTAGCTTCACCTCAGCACAGCAGTGTTACGCAGTGAAGCATAATAAACGGGGGAAGGGGCAATTGTCACGGGACACAGTATGTATTCCTTAATTATGCACGCGTGCACCCCGGTCTCCTGTCCCAGTACGAGCACTGATATGCTTAGTACGTGTACTGGCAGGCCTTAAGAGCTTTTTCGGACGTGCCTGTGGCAATATCTTAGCCCTTAAGGGCAGTTGAAGTGACGCACTCATTTTTCGGACTGCCCGATTTTCGGAAGTTCTTGCAGCCCCTAGGGAGTCCGAAAACTCGGGCGTTGACTGTACAACTGACCAAGAAGATGCTTCAAATGATCCATGGGGTGAAAGTGTGGCAGAAAGAGGATGAGAACAGAAAGGATCGACGCACTGAGGAATTAACGAGAAGGGAAGTGGGCCGCAGCCTCTTTGAAGGAACTTGAGCTCAAAAAGAAAGTGCTGGCTGACGCCGAGAGACACGCATCCCTCGTCAAAACCAAAATAAACTCTTTAAAGCAGCGAAACCCAACACTGAGATGTTGTGTACAGGCTGAGAGTATGTCGGGACAGTTGAAATTGACTTCCCAGCTGCTGAAAGAGAATATTAGTTGTAACAAAGTTCAGGCCTCATACCGATGAGTTTGCTATCCGTTGATAGAAATAGCTCATATTCAAAAATATTTACTGATGTGTTGTGTCTCCTTTTCATTCATAATTGAAAATGTTCGACTCAATTTCGAATGGGTATTGCCATTTTTTTCGCTGTGCATTTTACTAACGCCTTCCTTCTGTTTTCTTTTTAAATAAAATAGATATTACTCCTTACTATTCAAACTGGATTGAAAATTTTTTGTTTCAACATGTTACTAGAGAGTGACAGCATTGGGCAAGATGGTGTCGGCCTGTCTTGACATAAAACAAAGTTCTGGCTCATGCAGGGAATTTTGCAAAGGTGCTCGGGGAAAACCTGGAAAACTCGGGGAATTCGGAAATGTCAACTTTGTAGACACCCTGTGTGGGAATGCGCACAATTTCTCGCGCCTTCCTTTCTGTTTTCGTTGCACGGTTTGTTTTAGAGCTAGTTTGCTCCGGCGCGTCTATATATTACCACTCGTGCATTAGCGGGTGGGCAGTGGTTTGGGTTTTGTTTCGGCTTCTTGCGCTCGTAAAACTTATGGCTATCTCGTTACTAATCGCTCAAAGGGCGACCGCCTGTTTCTCGCTCGTTTAGTGCTCACAGGGGTGCGCGTAGGAAGGATGCCACTGTGCATGAGTATCCTTTTCTTTCTTTTTTTTTTTTTTTTTGGAAACTTGCGAAAACTAATTGCCTCTGGTTCGCAATAAGATGAAGATTAGCGGAAGTTTGTCACATGTTTAGCTTTTTTGATAGGCCCACAAGCAGTTTCCTTAAGTGCGCTCTCCTACGCAGTTCTGATATGCTGTGCACGTAAATATAGTGCAAGAGCAGGAACATTTGACACTTGCAAAATATTCTCGTGCGCGCATTTTCTATGCCTTATGTGTACAGTGGTACCCCGTTCATACGTTTTTCACCGGACCAAGGAAAAAAAACTTAACAGCCGGGAAAACGCAACAGTGAGGAAAGCTCCGAAAATGAATGAAAAAAGTGCAGCTTCAACTATAGACAATTTATTTCCACAGCGTGCGCTTAGAAATAAGTCTAGAATGGTGGCTTGCCGTTTCTTTCGCTCGCTAGAAATCGCCACACGTTTCTCAATAGCCTGGAAGGCTGCATTGCTGTCAGCGTTGCTGTGAGGTGCGACGTACCTGCGGAGGAGGTCCAGAGCCGCGACGGCTTCTCCAAAGCTAGGATTTGGCAACTCCCCGGCATCGTGCGGCTCGTGCTCCTCGTTGTCACCGCGCCACGGCAATGGCAACGGACGAATGAATATCCGCGGGAAATTTTGTCCTCTTTGGCGTAATCATGCTAACGTGCTAACGATTGTTTAGTATTGCTGCGGAGCGCGCGCGTCCGAGCAGCCCGGTTGCGCGCAGCGCGGCTATGTCTCGCGAGAAATGTAAACAAGAGAGGAGAGCTGGCCCGATAGGCGGAGCAACGCCAACTACCGGCTTCCCTTTAGCTATAGCTTCACGACGAGTGATGTCAGGGCCTCTCCAGAGTTTCCTTCCTCTGCGAGTCGACCCGTTCAACAAACCATGTGGTGACTGTAATCACAGTGATGATAGCGAGAGCATTTTTCACGAATGGCCACCTAGTGGCGGCTTCTCGAATTGGCGTGCGGCTTCTTGCAGCCAGTTCCATAGCCAAGCCCGGTCAAAACTCGTCAAAAGCCAAAATGGCGGTTGGAGCGCGTTGCCTACTTTAGCCCAGGCGGGTTCGGGTTGCGACGCATCATGCGGGTACGTTTTCACAGCTACTACGTAACGGCGGGGTTCCTTATACATTGGATCCTATGGAAGCTATGCCGGGACTGGATGAAAACGACGTAGCAGCCGGGAAAACGCAGCAGTGAGGAATGTAACAGCGGGGTTCTACTGTATAACAATGCATGAAATTTTTAATTCTTCTAAGTTCCATTTTTTTTATTGCT
Source organism: Dermacentor andersoni (assembly GCF_023375885.2). Taxonomy (NCBI): domain Eukaryota; kingdom Metazoa; phylum Arthropoda; class Arachnida; order Ixodida; family Ixodidae; genus Dermacentor; species Dermacentor andersoni. The sequence goes on from NC_092823.1 coordinate 18,365,916, forward strand.
ATTATTCATGAATAAACAGTACATATATCCCAACGCAAAACATTTCTCTCACTTTACGGTCACCCTAGAAATATTTAAGTTAATATTTTTCAAAATAGGTCCCTTAGAATTCGAATCTGCAATAAAAAAAGTACTATGGGCAGTCGCATTTGGCGAAAAAAATCGACACTCAAACCGTTAAAGATGATATGCTGGTATTATGTGAGTGGCATGAATGAATGAAGGAAGCTAGTGGCTCGATTCTGGAGTGATTCTAGTGAAGTTATCAAAGGTTAAGGCTCCAGATAGGGGGTGCATATTCTAGTTTTGTTCTTACCAGGGACATGTGGGTGAGAAGTTTCAGATTTAGTGAAGGGTGTTGCAAGTGCCATTTCTAAAAATCAAAGGTTTTGTTAGCTGATGATAGGCAACAAGACTGGAATGAATGTTGTAGCTGATGTAGATATATGGGAATTTTCTGGGACCTTAATTTAATGAATTAACCCTTTCAGGTGCTGATTAATTCTGTCCAGTGAAAACTAGTTTCACGACACTTTTTGTCTTCAGAACGATCAGAAGTGTACTGCTGTAGAATGGATTAAGAATTTCAGATTCTGCAGCGAGTTTTGTCATGTTTACAGAATGTGTTCTCCATGAGAGAATTCTATAGGAACGTCGGATGTGAAAACATCTATTTTGTGCCGGGCATGCTTGGAAAGCACCTGTCCAGCCATGTGAAATGTCCCATGGATGGAAAACATAGTGAATGAAATCAACGAAAGAGGTGAACCCATAGCACCAGTCCAGCTACTTGACAGATATGCTGGACGTTAAACATTGAGAAACAAGTAAAAAAAAGTGAACCATACCTCAAGACTCGCACTGCGAGAGTGAACGCCCGGCCATCTACCATTTCAACTAGTTCTACTAAAACTCCTTACACGTGCCTATTCTAATTTCCAACCAGGTGTGTTTCAAGATGCTTTTGGCATGTTTTAGACATTAGTATTTTCTTCAATGCATCTACTTTGGATACACTGTTTCGACATGCGCAATTGTGCACAGTGACTGAAGGGTTTAACCAGAGTCTATGTAAGTGATGAATTTGCAAAGTTGCAAATCTGTGTTTAAAGCCAAAAGGATGAAGTTGAGTAAATCGTACTGCCCGTCGACTACACCAGAGTCCCCTCTATAGTAATATTTGCTTGGAAAGTGCTGTGGGTACTGCTTCTCAGCCTATCTGGCAAATGCTTCTCTCTGCTTAAATGCGACAGTTCTTGCTTTGCGCCTTGTTTGTGGTGCCCTGTTGGTGAGTTTGTCTGTTTTTTCTCGGTGGAGGAGGCAAATACGTGCCGCGTGCCATCCTGGTGGATCTTGAGCCTGGCACCATGGACTCCGTGCGCTCCGGACCTTTTGGGCAGCTCTTCAGGCCAGACAACTTTGTCTTCGGTATGTTCTTTTACAGTACTACAGCTGTTGTGGCTTCTTTGATATGTTTCTGTGTGGCCATCCGATCCTTTGGCACTGTCGCAAAACTAGCTATTTGGATTCTACCTTGTTCCTATAAATTCTAATGCTCTATGTAAGGATTACAGTGCTGATGAGCTATGAAGAGCAAATCATAGGGGAAAAACTGAAATGGTTCGTTGTTGCTTGGAGGTTCACGACCATGTGTTTTTACTTTGGGCTCAACTGACTGGCCTATAGTATGCGACTAATCATTCCGTGAAGCTTCTGCCAAGTCTGCAGTGTGTGTTGGGCGATAACAGGTGGCCAAAAGAAGCAACTCTGCTTCTCTATTCTGGTTGGCTGACATGGCCTGTACTATCTGTGTAGTGCAGCCAATGCTAGTGGATTAGAAAGTGCCCATGGGGAGGGTACTGCAGATGAGCCAGACATTGTGGTGGTGGTTCACCAAATGCCTCCTACTTCAGCATCATTTAGAATAGCGAGATCACGTCTTAAGGCAGTTACATTTTGTAACATTTTTGTGAATTTCTTCAGACAAGTTGCAAAAACCCTGCAGTGGGGATAAAAAGGAGTTATCTTTTAGGGCCTGTCATATGACTGGTAAAGCGTATGGCTTATCGTAAAGAAACGGTATGCAGTCGCCTTCCGATTCCCCGGACCTTCCATGGAACGAAGAATGGTCTGAAAAGTCTAACGCCTTGCCCCATACTGCACTTGGAGGCAATTCGATTTCCTTCGATTTGTGTAGGAGTGATGTCTCCTTATACATGACAAGTGTCAGTGTTGGCGACCTGCATTCGCTGTCGCCATGGAGATTGAAGAAACGAGCCACGTTTCGTCGCACCACTTGGCTCTCGCAGAGGCACGGAAGGTGCACCATCACACAAATGCAAAGGCACGCAGGCACGCACAAATTCTCACCCCTACTAAGTTTCTCATGCTGGTTTCAGTAATGCAATTACATTTTGCATACAGCCTATAGTTCCAGAGATAATTAACATTATGTATTGTTAATTTCTACAATAGCAAGGGCACTACTGGCCAGAAAGTCAATATGGAGATATGGCTGCACACTACAAACTGTAAGGAAAACAAGTGTAGGATTACTTTATGTGGCAGGTGTCAACAATTTTACAACAAATTACAGTTCAGTTTTCTTAAAAAATGGCTATCACGTGGTGCAGTTAGTAGCCAACTTAAGGGTTTTTGGGTTGTATGTCTCATAAACTACCTGTTCCATAATCATCAGCACCTAATTCAACCGTAAAGTACCAAAAATGCTACTTTTGAGGCCACCGCGGCCCAAGAAACACGCGCAAATGCCGAAATGAAGTCAAACTTCACGCGCGTGCCATTCCCGGCCCATGCGGCCTGCCCGCGTTGTCTTGGTGTCGTTTTGACCGTGGATTCTTTGTCTCTATTTTGCCGCCTTGCAAAATGGCATCGTCGGCGCGGTTGAGGCGCTATTGGCGTTTTTCCGCGATGTGATGCGGAGCATTCATTGGCCGGAGCAGCGCGTTCAAATCTTGCGGGCTAAAGCGCGCCTGCCATTGGCTGCTGCACGGACGGCGGCTGCTCCCTTTGATGCTGCGCCCGCGTCGCTGTTGCCCCTTGCTCTGTCCGCCTCAACATGAGCTTGCGCGCTGCTCATCGCCTTGCGCTATCTTTTAGATTCTTTGCTCAGCTTTTTTTTTTTTTTGCTAGTTCGCTGCACACGATACCGGCAAAGCCGAAGACAGTGCAGATGTTCGGTGCACGGGAGCGCAATATGCGTCTTGTACGAGCATCGAACTTCCGTTCTCCCGCAGCGAGTGCCGACTGCGTAGACGCTTTTCACCGGCGGAACTGTGCTTTCGGCTGTCGCCAGTCGAAAATCCGACACACTGAGTGTGCCTGGAGCCGCAAGAGCTAATTAGAAGCTCCGCAGGAGCTTTCTAATAAAAAAACACATGGGTTAAACTTTAAAGCTTTCGAAAGCAGAATTAAGAAATGTGCTCCTAGCATTTCCAGCTACAGGCATGTAGCTGGAAACGGTGCAGGCAAAAATGCCAAAAATATAAGGCCGTGGTATCACTTCTGCAAGTTAACAAAAAAAACGCCAACGGCAGCCCTTGGATTGAGCAAACCACCTACCCCCAATACATTTTTTGGATTGCCTTTCACCAAAAGGGAGGAGGGGGTGCTTGCTCAGGATTTTACAGTACTTCCCAAAAGTACTTTTTTTGTTCACAATGTTCTGTTTTTTAGTCTCCCCCCTTAGGCAGAAGAATTTGTATCTGAAGGAAAGGTTGTCATTTTCCTCGTCTCTTTTGTCCCAGCCAAGTCTTTTGTGCTGGAGCGGTTCGCACTCTGAAATGTTTGCAGCATGCATCATCGCAGGTGAACCTCTGAGCAATTTGAATAGCCTATAAAACTGTACAGAAGTACATTGTATCCTATTACAGGAGGGAAATCTGAAGGCATCGTGCTCAAGTGACTGAATGTTTATTTTGTACTCGGTAAACTTCTGCAGCCTACCGCACATGTGCCTGGAGTGATTTTTGTGTCCTTGCATTTGTTTGAGGTCTCTTGTGTCGCTTGCAGGTCAGAGCGGTGCGGGCAACAACTGGGCCAAGGGCCACTACACAGAGGGCGCCGAGCTCGTCGACTCCGTTCTGGACGTTGTCCGCAAGGAGGCCGAGGGGTGTGATTGCCTGCAGGGCTTCCAGCTCACGCACTCGCTCGGAGGCGGCACCGGATCAGGCATGGGCACCCTGCTCATCTCCAAGATCCGCGAGGAGTACCCGGATCGCATCATGAACACCTTCTCGGTCGTCCCCTCGCCCAAGGTGTCAGACACGGTGGTCGAGCCATACAATGCAACCCTCTCTGTCCACCAGCTGGTGGAGAACACGGACGAGACCTTCTGCATTGACAACGAGGCTCTGTATGACATCTGCTTCCGCACGCTGAAGCTGACCACACCCACGTACGGAGACCTGAACCACCTTGTGTCCGTGACCATGTCTGGTGTCACAACCTGCCTTAGGTGAGTCATCAGTCTGGACCTTGGTTGACTGATAGTTGACTGAGTGATATCAAACATAACTTAATGCATAAAAAGGGGTTATGTTCTTTACATTTTAGAGACGTAACAAGGAAGTACTTGGAACCAAAGTACAAGACAATTGTAGTTAAGCTAGTTGAAAATCGGACGTCATTCTAGGATCAACAATGAGTTTGTTGCGTTCATCCTGGTCCCATTTTTGGTACCATGAAGTGTGGAGGCCAAGTACTGTATTTACTCGCATAATGATCGCATTTTCTTTGTCAGAAAAATTGACGCTGGCGGAGCAAGCTGAACGCACCAAACGAGATTTTTTTTTTCCTTCTCGTGAATAGATTACGTGCATTGAAACAGTTTCTTCCGTATCAGTAAGTAGTAATACAGTTAATATCGACAAGTTTGCGGCAATAATGTAGCCATGTCCACTTTGAGGGGACAGAAACAGATGGGCGCGCTTAGCTGCCAGTGACATAGAAACACATGGACGGCATGCTGTGGAAACTGCGGCATCTGTCTTCACTACTATCCTAATACGGCACGTTTCCGCTAAGGGTGGGCGACACATAGCTGCGTTACAAGCGTCGGGTATGAATAGGGTACACATTTAACGTATCAGTGTAAACGTGGCTACCATCGTTGGTGGCTACTATCGTTGCCGCTCGCGATTTGTTGCGTGCCCACGAGTGCAGATGGGAAGAATTGAAAGGCACCTTTTTTGTTGTCGATCACAACCGTTATAAAGCCTGCACATAATAAAGGCAAGTTTGGTTGCAGCTTCTTTTTAGTCGTGGAAGTGCGGAAAGTGATGAAAGTAATGAAATGAGGAGTCTACTTAAGAATGTTTGGTGCATGCAGACTGCTTGGTTTGTCTTGGAAGAGTCGTTCGTGTAGCATTCGACAGATGGTAAGCGCGATCATTATTAGCCAGACTTGGCACACAACATATCGCTGCGGCAAGTTCAGGGTGCGATCATTACACTGGAAATAAAGAAATCCAGTTTTGACGAGAAAATTTAGGGGTGTGATCATTATGAGAGTAAATAGGCTAATTCAAGATGCATCTTGAATGGGCAGTGATGTCTCCGATCATTTAGGCCTAAGTTGCAAATTGCTGTATTGTCCTCGTTTCTGTATTTAGGAGCTCTCAGGAGCAGACATGCCGATGAACCTTCATCTTTTAGCTTCTGCTCTTGCCCTTGTTCCTTGCAGTCACCAGTTTGCTTTATCATGACATTTCTCTGATTGTTTAAACATTGATAATGCAATTGCAATTTTTCTACGTAACAAGTTAACCCAACTGGCTAATAAATGCAAGTTACTATATATTCTATTTGCTATTCGACAAAGTATTCGTATCAGTCAGATTAGAAAATTTGGATATTTGCACACCCCTAATAATTTTTTCCCAGGGCATTGAGAAAAGCTATCGGCTGCAGGAGGCAATGGAGACTTGTCATAGTAGTAGCAAACAGTACAGGTTCTTACAAGTTTAACATGTTTGTTTATCCATGGCCACCAGTGTAAATCTCGCAGTCTTGCTGCAGTTTTGTGCAACTGATGCCCGGATTGGATTTGTGTGACATCCATCAAATGACGCGTAAGAGTACCTTGAACTACTATTGTCACTATGATAAAGTTGTGTACAGTGGAGAGGTGAAAATATGGCATGCAACTCTGCAAGTAGGGAGTTCTTAAGCCCCCCCAAAAAAATCAAGTAAACTCCCCGACGTATACGAGCACTGTCTTTGCTACTTACTGCTTGTATTTCTTCATTCATTACCATATGAAAAAGGCACTAGTCTTCAACAGCAGCATCGATGACTACACCTGCAGGGAGCACTCGAGAGAGCGTATCTGCCGAAACTTTATTGCTTCCGTTGCAGTACTGGATGACGCAGTTGTAGCAGAGTAGGCACGCTGACTGTAAGATGTGCAAAGGCTGGTGTCCCGTTCATTTCTTTGACAAGGTGAAAAGGGCACTTGTGGTCAGCTTACAAGACATACACCCTGAAGGTACACCAGCTAAGGCTTGACTTTTGCCTGCAGAGTAGTCGAACCTGTTCATAATGAGCTCGATAAAACCTGGAGCAGGGGCCTTTAAGGGAATAATAAATAATAATTCTGCAAAAATTGGTCATTGTGTTTACTTGCATATTGATCACATTTTCTTTGACTCAAATTTAGGGGTGTGATGCAATGCCATTTTGCAAGGCGGCAAAATAGACAAAGAATCCACGGTCAAAACGACACCAAGATGGCGCGGGCAGGCCGCATGGGCCGGGAAAGGAGTGCGTGCGAAGTTTGACTTCATTTCAGCATTTGCGCGTGTTTTGTGGACCGCGGTGGCCTTGGAAGTAGCGTTTCTTTTTTTGGGGGGGGGGGGTACTTTACGGTTGAATTTGGTGCTGATAATTACAGAACAGGTAGCTTATGAGACACACAACCCAAAAATATGATTTTTCAAAAATCAACTTTTTCGCAATTTTTCGGTTTTCAAAGGCCGCGTCCCCCCTTAGAGAGACAAAATCTGTATGGCAGGCTGTCGCAAAATGTTGTTACTCTCCTGCTCAAGAGCGTCTGGCTGCCACCCATGCTGCTGCCACTCTGCTCGTCGGCAATATTGTAAACGCTCGGGCGCCTGGTGCACGTTTTGGTTAATCGGGCATCGGCACGCACTTTATATGTGCCTTGTTTTACTTTAGTTGCCACGTTTCTTCGGAATGATCGCCGTTCATATCACCACCGATTGACATTAATTTTTCGAGTGTAGCACCTCCGCGGGCGAATGACATTAAAACGTCCAGTGTGACAGGGGTATAACAGTGCGAGACATCAAAACAAAAATGGTGGCCGACAGAGCAAACCAAATGAGATTTCTTTTTCATCTCATGAGTACATTACGTGCATTGAAACAGTTTGTTTCGTATAAGTAATGGATAATATCATTAAGGGGAGAGGCTCCTCGAAACAACTTTTTTTTTATTTGTACCAGAGACTTCAAAATTAACCAACTGGAGAGTTTTTTATGCAGATTTCAAATATGCAATTAGTTTTTGTGTAGCTGCTATAGTTCTCGAGTTATATTGTACTGAATGACAAATTATAGCGATCTTTACGGGCACTTTTTTATGAACTAAACTTTCACAAAAGGTATTCTGCTATAGCTTATTTAGCTCTTCGTAGATCACAGAGTGCCGATATCTAGTCAAAAAACGTGTTCAGTTATAGGAAGTGGGACAAAAAAATTTTGATACTTCAGCCATTGTTTCTTTCAGTTCCCTGAGACATAACTTCGTACTGTTGTAATTACTGACGACTGATATTGAAATTTCAAGTAGATATCAGCATTCTACATACCTTCAAGAGTATGTGTGCCAAATTTCGTTAGTATACACCAATTCTAAGTGTACAAAAGGCTTCCCGGAAGACACAAAAATATCAAAAAATTTGAAAATGAGAAAAACAGGTTTGAAAGTTTCAAAACCTTCTATTCTTCAAAATCCAATTGTTTTTGCATGAATCTTTGTCACACTCAAGAGCAGCTTCACAGAAAGCACACAAAAGTTTCTAGAATGCTCCTGCACTGTAGCTTGGCCCTTCCCGGCTCCTACGGTTGGTCTCCTCGGTGCGAGCCCTTTTCACTGCGTTACGACGGTGCGCCCTTGCTTCTGCGGTTCGCTTCAAGTTCATTTTCTTTATGCGCATGTCATCAGAATGGTCGCTATGTGTAACCAACTCTCCTGGGGGAAGTACTCCAATCTCTTGTAGGACTTCTTCAAAGCCCGCATGGCCTTTATTGTACCACAGCACGGCAATAGCCGTGGCTGTCTCCACAGATGTCCGGGAAGCAAATTTCGTTTTTGGACACAGCAGCCATATCTTACTGTTGAGAGACTCTGCTGCGTTTTGCGTCTTGCCATGAAGGCACCGAGCCAGGAGCTTCTCATCGGTAAGGCGCTTATATATAGGCATAATTGCCAAGCCCTGAGCTTTTGTCAACAAGGGGGTGTGGCGTGGTGTAGGCTCCCCCAGTGCTTCAGCACGCCTATGTTTGCACCAGGAATCTGGTTCAGCAGGGCAAAATTTGTGGCTGCTGGCCCCATCACTGGAGCAACAATGAAAATAGGAGGCCCATATAGCAGTGTACATGCTGCGCACACTGCCCTTGTTATTTGTTATGGCTATTTGGTAGTATGTCTGCAGTTTCTGGATGGCTGCGACTGTTAGCTTTTCACCTCGTGGCAGTGGCGTTGTCATTTTTCGCAGAGCAGTGCCTAGGCGTTTTGCGACGTGGTTGGTGCACTCTTCTTTTTCGATGACAGTGTCACCGTACACCTCAGCCCCACAGACGGCAGTAAAGGCTTTGCTGTCCCCATCACTCAAGAAACTTGTGAAGCGCAGTGGGGTCTCGTATGACGAAGTCCTCTGCCATATGCGCACTGCTGCTTCAGGTTCCATTGCATGGGATGAACATTCAGTGTTTTTTTCACATACAGGACGATGAAAGGCTTGCCATACCTCATCATCATCACCCATGTCCTTGTGGATACTGCAAGCAAGACAGTAATTTGAAAGGACTTCAAAGTCCAAGCAAAGACCTGTGTCCAGGGACACAGCTGTGCCCACTCCGTTGTGGCTTTTATGGCCCCTTTTTTGCCAAGTGCCGTCAAACATGACCGGCACATCGCCGCCGCCAACGGCGTCCTTCGTGACTTTTCGTGCCAGTTCCAAGTTTTGGCTAACAGCTTCCATTGCAGCACCATGGAGCTTCTTTGAGATAGCATGGAATGTCTTGTGATGCAGCGGTTTTGGAAGGCCGATGATCGCACAAAATCGCGAAAGCTGGTCGTATCCAACTCCTATAGCACGCGCTGCCAAAACAGCCTTCACGTTTACGGCAAAGCCGTCGCGCGAGCTCCCGCTGTCGTAGCGAGTGTTCGCCCCGGAGTCACCGCACGCACCGGCCGAGACGATCCGCTTCGACGTGTGCGTGAATGAAAGCACAGATTCAGGGCAGTCGGTATTTTCGCAGCGTAGCTCTAGGTGCGACGAAAGTCCTTTGCGCTTCTCAGCTGCTTCTCGGACGGCGAGTTTCCGTTCACAGCAAGTGGGGCATGCCGAACCTGTCACCAGTGCCGTCAATGCGCCGATCTCGCACAACACCGTGCTAGCAGCAGGGGCACCGACCGACCTTGATTCGCTTTTGAAGAATTCCATCTTTTTCTGCGATGCACTGACGAAATCCACAGCAGCGTCGATTTCACCACTGTCGCGGTGACCGGTGTCGGCGGTAGGCCTAACCGACGTCGGAGCGTCGCGGGCGTCGTTCCCGGCTGTCGTTTTTTTAACAGTCTTACGCCGTTTCCCTCAGTACTTGTGCCGAGTTCGATACTTCCGAGCGTCGGAACTGCACTTTTTCGGGCTTGTCATCGCAAGAAAACTCGGAGAGAACACGGGAAACTGTGCGGCTAGCGAGAATGCGCTGTGGCGGTGGTTCGGCTTTGCTGCACAAAAGGAGCACCGCCGTCCAATGGCGGGGCCGCGCTGCATGGCGCGCAATTCAAAACGCGCGACAGTCTCGTCTTCTTTCTCGTTTTTCTTTTATTCTCCGCGAACATACGAGACTGACAGCCATTGAACTTTGGAGGAAAGGGCTGACGCTGCACGCCCCAATGATTGCAAATGGCGGCCGGTGAGGCTCGACTGCGTGAGAACGATGCAAACGGCGCGGATTTTCTAAACTTTCGGTGGACTATAGAGTCACCGCCGCTCACTTAGGCGCATTTTTTGGTGACTTCTCGTGCGAATTTCGGCTTGATATTTACAGAAATAAAAGTTTATACACCAAAGATGACAATGCAGCTTAAAACAAAAAAGTGATTTTTTTTTAGAAAACCGCGATTTTTCGACCCGCGTCTCCCCTTAACATTGGGAATATTGCGGCAATAACATAGCCATGTCCACTTTGACAGGACAGAAACTGAGATGGGCATGCTCAGCTCTGTGACAAACGCATGGCGGGCTGCTGTGAAAACTGCGGCATTAGTCTTCATTACAATTTTAATATGGCATGTTTCCACTAAGGGTGGGCAATTATCTTAGCTGTGTTCCAACTGCTGGCATATGAATAGGCTACACTTCTACCGTATCAATGTAAACGTAGCTAATGTCGTTGCCACTCGTGATTTGTTGCGTGCCCACGAGTGCAGATGAGAGGAAGTGAAAGGCACCTTTTTTCTTGTTTTGGGGACCTCAGCCATTATAAAGCCTACAAATAAAGCCAAGGAAAGTTTTGCTGTACATTTTTCTTGTAAGTGCAGAAAGTGATGAAAGGAATAAAATGGGGCAATTGCTTAAGAATCTGTTTGGTGCCTGCAGACTGCTCGGTAAGTCTTGAACAGTCGTTTGCGTAGCATTCAACAGATGGTAAGCACGATCATCGGCTAGACTTTGCACACAACATATTGCTGCAACAAGTTCAGGGTGCGATCATTGTGCAAGTATAGTAAAAACGGGGAGGGTCAGAAAATCGTAAATGCACTGAAATGTAGTCGTTATAGGTGGGTTCAACGGTATTGCCGTTGTTGTGGGCTGAAGGTGCTGGGATGCAAGGGCTACCTACCGCCTGTAGAGGTCCCTCATTATGTTTTAGTAAAGTGCCAAGTCCTAACCAGAGGCATCAGTCATGACAATGACAGGTTCTGGTTAAAGGAGTGTAGAATGTTCCAAGTTGCCAGCAGTTATTTTAAAATGAGCTCTCTTCTGTTGGGGATGTCCCAAGCATATGGCTTGACTCGAAGCAATGCTTGTAAAGGCTCCATCTGAAAAATGTGGCACAATCTTTGACTAGAATCCCACAAATCCAAGACAAGGTATGAAGGGACAGGAGCTTGCTCTATCACTTCGATCGATCATGCTAGGTGAAAGTATTGTTTGCCATTTGCCATATGTCTGACATGCGAGTTCTGGGGCAACATGCACATTTTGGTACGAGTTGCAGGCCCGCCTTGAAAATTGCATGCATTTTTTTTCTTAGTTGGGCAAATGTTACGTCTCTTCGCCTGCAACTAGCGAGGACACAAGTGGACATTAAAAAGTATATACATTGGCGTACAGCATGTTCGTGTTGCTCCTTTTTGAGCTCATAAATATGGCAGTTGCTAAGCAAGGCAGTTCTTTAGCAACATTTTCTGGTGCAAATTCTATTTTGGGAATTCATGCTAAAAAATTCAATATTCTTGAGTTCGCTTTTTAGCTACAAGCATCTCAATTCTAGGTGACCAATCATAACTGGCTTGTTCTGTGCTCCCCTTCAACCCCCATTTCAGGTTCCCAGGCCAGCTGAATGCTGACCTGCGCAAGCTGGCAGTCAACATGGTCCCCTTCCCCCGCCTGCACTTTTTCATGCCTGGCTTTGCGCCCCTCACTGCCCGTGGTTCCCAGCAGTATCGGGCCCTGTCGGTGCCCGAGCTGACCCTGCAGATGTTCGACGCCAAGAACATGATGGCGGCCTGCGACCCGAGGCACGGCCGGTACCTCACGGTGGCAGCGATCTTCCGTGGCCGCATGAGCATGCGAGAGGTGGACGACCAGATGCTGAACGTGCAGACCAAGAACTCCTCCTACTTCGTCGAGTGGATCCCCAACAACGTCAAGACAGCCGTGTGTGACATTCCGCCCCGTGGACTCAAGATGTCCGCCACATTCATTGGAAACAGCACTGCCATCCAGGAGCTCTTCAAGCGAATCTCTGAGCAGTTCACAGGTGGGTAGTTAGGGCTAAAACCTTATGTCGTGCATAGTTTACTATGGGTTATCAAGACAGTAGCAGCCATGCTGCAATCTTCAGTACGTGGGTACTATAAATGGTTTTCTTATACTGCTTTTCATCTGTTCTTCTTCATCCACCGTATATCTGTGCCTTAGGGATCGAGTTTAATCTCTCAAGCTGTGCCCCAGAACGTGCATCAATTTGCATTTACACAAGTACGAAGTGTGAACGGTTCATTACAGTACTTTGCTCATTTGTCTCCAGTTCGATCTTGGCCAAAGATCCCGGCTCGCACCCGTCCATCTTTGTGCTGAAACGTCCGTTATTCTGATCTCAAAATTGGCTTTCTGGCAGGTAATTCAAACTTCATTGGTCAGCTTTGTCGCAATACAGCAGTGTTATGCAGTGAAACACCAAGAATGGAAAGGGGCCACTGTAGCAGGACATAGGACGCGTTTCTTATACAGGCTTGCATGCGCAATCTCCCCCCATTCGCAGTACAATCATCTAGACACCTAATGTGCATACTGGCAGCCATTCAGAGCTGTTTCTATAGTTGCATGGTGAACGAAATGAGGGCTCCCCCTTTGCCAAATTTTTTCGTGCTGTCAAAAAGGACGTGTGCAAAGACGATCGAAGACCGGGCCAAAGCCACTTTGCAATTGCCTCCACCACAATTGCGAGGGTTGGTGAGCTGATTAGACAATAGCGGAAGGTAAGCAACGATGAACTGGCAGTGTGTGTGAACATCAACCAGTGCAGACTTATAGTACAGGCCTCTTGCAAAACTCGTTTCGACGGTGGTAATACGTATGTTGTGTGGCTATATTGATTCATTGCTATATGACTTATTACCATCGACAGTAATCGTGAGATATCTACTAGCGTAATCTTATTAGGCAGATTTAGAATAGCGTTTGTCTCCTTATGTACTTTAAGCGCAAGAATCGTTGCGGGACGTTACGGTGGGCGTCCCTTCAATACATTTAGTTCGCCGTATGGGAACCCAAACGCAAGACGTTAAAAACACAGCGCCATCTGGTGCCTCATACCAACCTCATACCTCATACGTTAAAAAACACAGCGCCATCTGGTGCCTCATACCAAACGTATTCAGGTCAAGACAATGCATTAGCAACCACCTTGTTGCTATGCAGACGCGTTTTGTTAGGTTACGGACGGCCGAATTTCCGAACGATCTCGTATACTGGACGCGATATGCGTTCAGAACTAACGTTTCAGGTGAGTTTACATGAAGCGAAAGCTTATTTCAAGTTTCTGGCGATCAGTGACAGTGAGACCACGAGATCACTGTCGCCATAACGAGAATTCATACTGAAGCGGGATCCATGGATGCCGCCATGTTCGACAACGCTATTGCTTAGCGTGCGTAAACATTACCAACGTTACACTCGTCAAATAACATATGTAATCATAACGCCCGCAAACCATTGAAAACTAATAACGTACTAGGCATGCGCAGTGAGGATAACGCTATTTATTTACGTAAGTAATACGTTTATGTGTGGTTGCAAATGCTATTCTAAAACTGTATGTTTTTGGTAGGACACAATCCAGCCCACAAAAGCAAGCGACACTCAAAGAACAACGATAGCGGCGAGCGTAGTTAGCGATTGTCGAAATCTGATCTGCAGGTCAAATGCGTCGGCTTTTATACATGACTCGTCGAAGATGCCAGCGTTATCGGTGGTACTCGCAGATCTTCCAGATAGTACAACACTATTCGCGTCGCACATATAATCTGATTACGCAAGGTTCGGCGAGAATATAGACAACAGATAGAATCAGCGAAAACAAGTTCCAAATCATGCAGGCGCGTTTTACGCTGAACGATAAATTTAAGTTGTTGGCGGGTGAAATGCGATCCCTGGAAAAAGGACAAACAAGTACGCGTGCGAATAGAGTCCCTACAGTGCGCGCACGCACACACGCACTAATTCATATAGGTGTCGGAACATCATGCACTCATCCTTGAGTTGGTTAGTGACCAGTTATTCACTTTCTACGGATAATACATGACCACGCACATGTTCTCCCAACACTCAAGACGTTATACACTTTCCCCACGAGCCCACAAACAGGCCCACGAACACAAGCGCGCGCGCGTGCACTCTTTCCAAACACGCCATTTACGGCATCAGTGTATGTGCAACCGTGGTACTGAAGCTCTTCTATGTAACTCGTGGACGCAGCCGTGTTTGATCACGTGGTGACGCGTCCATTGCTTGCCTCAGGTACCCTGCCTCCGTTTCCTCCGTGTTTACAATGAATGGGCATGACGCCCGGTCCGGTTCAACAAACCTCTGTTTCGGTGGATATCGTAGACAGCGACTGGGTGGACGACATGAAGCTTTGCTCACAGCTTCAGAAGAGGGGACGGCCAACGGCTGCGGCAGTGACGGGAAACGTGACAGATTCGGCCGCAACACAAACAGATCGGCATGTCAGGTGTACGCTAGTCCGATTGATTCCTGGTAGTGTAGGGATAACGGACACTGTGAGGTAGACTGCGACAGGACCAAGGCATAGGAGCAGGGCGGGTGTCAGGGCGACTCAAGGAGCAAGCGCCGGGAAGACCCATATTAGCGATTTCCTAGCGAACCACTGACTGGATGAGCGATATCGTCTCAGCAATTTTGTTCCAAGACGTCTGTTGAGGCGAGGCAGGAAACGCTTCTTCGAGTTCGCGGCGTACAATTCGGGTCACATTTTAGCTTGGTGGTAGCGTGCTAGATTCGTCGGTATATACGGTGACTCTTCCACTGCTCGAAAAGGCGGCAATCTTTCATGATGGGGTCGCCGGTTAAGATTATAAAGGCCAGAAGGTTTAATGCGTCGTCCGCGATGCCTGTATAATGTGCCCAACCTTGTAGTGTTACGTTCGATAGTACGAACGATATCTAATTTTTCTTCTATGCTGAGCACCCGGCGTCTTTATCTCAGCTTTCGCATGACGCGAATCCGTTTGCACAACGCTCTCTGGCACGGCGCCAAAATGATGTTGATGTGGCTTCGTGCGCAAATGCACAGGGCACCTTGAGGTCGTTGTTCTGATCGACTGTTCCGATCTCTGAGGCTTGTTCTGCCGGGGCGACCCCATGGAGATGATGCACTGCCGTGTTTGCACGACGAAAACTGTAAACGCTACATGTTAACCAATATGTACGCAATAAGTTGGTAGGGTTTATGTGGATACAAAACGCATTATGTTCAATGGCTGCTGAGTTGGGGATTTGACTAACTTTACTATTAAAACAAAACTACTGTTTAAGCAGGTACGGTTTAACGAGGTTTTTCTGTACAAGCATTGTTGCGCAAGTTGTGAAAAATTGAAAAGAGCTCTGCAGCTTTTTAACAATAGCTTCTAAACTGCCTCTTTGTAAAGGTTTCAAAGAATTTTTTTAATGAACCGACGTTAACAGTACTCCCTTATGTGTATTTTGTGCGCAGCTCAAAAGGTCCTTGAGGTCTTTTGAATTTGCGATAGATTGTGGCATATGAATAGGGGGGCCGCACGGCGCCACATTCATTGTGGCAATGGCGCGGCGCCACATTCATTGTGGCAATGAATGTGGGGGCCGCGCGGCGCAGCCAAGCGGCCCCCATCTTGCAAGCGATCTGTGATCGAGACGAGTCTATGCCTCTAGGTGCAGTGCACTGTGTTCTCGTCGCTTAGTGCACGTTGAAGCGAGAGTCCGCACAAAGGTCAATTCGCTTGCTCCGGCTACTGCACTTCCCCACTCCAGCGTTTTTATAGTTTTCCACGGTGATTGCGTGCGACGTGTTCATGCTTGCTTGTGCGTGCGTGACACAATGCTTGTTAATTTAGTTGGTAAACGAATGTTTAAAAGTTTATACGGCTAATAAAACTGCTATCCCTACTTATCGTATAGCTGCCTATTAGTTTGCTATCGTAATCAATGCTTCGCCTTTCCGCAAAACTCTTTCCTAAAACAACTTTTGTTGTCGCAGCTTTGGTGTATTCGGAGTAAATCATTGTTTTTCCCAATGAAGTTGTATTTTTGTACGAAAAAATTAGGTGTCTGGTACTGTAAAGGACTTTCCTTTTTTAGGTCGCGGCGAATGGTGCGCATGCTATCTAGATAGGTTAGTTATAGTTTGCTGTCCCTCTCCTCGAGCCTTGTTTCCTGGCGTTTATTCTGCGTGGACTCGTGCTCATTGTGCCGCCTTGTATGCTTCCCTCTGTGCAGCCATGTTCCGACGCAAGGCTTTCCTCCACTGGTACACTGGCGAGGGCATGGATGAGATGGAGTTCACCGAGGCAGAGTCCAACATGAACGACCTGGTTTCAGAGTACCAGCAGTACCAAGAGGCAACCGCAGATGACGAGGGAGAGTTTGAAGATGAGCAAGAGGCCGACGTCGAGGCTTAGGCAGTTTTTCTTCTTGCGTAGTCTCCACATCTTGTGTAGTCTCCACATCTACTGCCCCCTTTTATTTTATTCGGCAAACACATTTTTTTCTTTCTTGCTGAATAAATTTGTTCGAGCCTACTGCAGTGTTGCCACATAATCGTGTGTCAGTGCTCCTAGCAATCTGCCTTTTTCATGTTCCTGTGCTGCATGGTCCTGGAAACATTTCGGAAGGGTGCTGGGCCTTTGGCCAGTTGATTTGTACCTGTGACCTTGTTGAGTAGGCATTGGTAGTGTTTCCTGGATTGCAATTAATTTCTAATGACTTCTCCCAGGCAACATGTCGTTCCTGGAAATCGTGTAGCACTTGCCCACTACTGGGTGAGCAGGCCTGAGTGTGCTGTTGTGCTGTTAGCCATCTCCTTATGACACTGCCTTGGAGTCAGTTGTTAGCACGCTCATGCCTGCTTGTGACGCGAGCACGCAAAAGCGAGGTGAAAGAAGGGTGAAACAAGATTTGCGATAGACTGTTTGCGAAGTTTGACTTGCATGGTGCAACACTCGGCATAACTAAAACAGCTTTGCTGTTCAGCTATCTTCACGGACTGGTAGGGGCAGTGATTTTTCTTAATACTTTTGCACATTCATTAAAGATTTCGCGTATTTAAGAAGTCTTTCAGCACAGGCTTCCGCGTCAGGATTTGCCAAAGCAGCGTATTTGTTTACGGTGATAGCCACAAATCGTTAGCTTCAGATATTATTGAATTCTGTTAGCTTCGGATATTGTTGAATTCTGGACGTTTTGTGTGCCAATCTGGATTAATTCCGACCACCAGGGGATATTTAACGACGTGCCGCAAACTCGCATGGCACGGTCGTTTTCGCCTCCTTGAACTGCTGCGGCCGGGATTCGATCTCGCGAACTCGCGCTGGCACTGTACTCGTACTTAGCAGCGCAATGCCATAGCCACTAAGCCACTGCGGCGGGCTTCGGATATTGTGGAATGCGCATCGCTGATGTGAAATGTCAAAACGTAGCAGAACACGCATATCTGCACATTTAAGCCGCGTTGTTCCACCCTGAGACGAGTCAATGTGAACGGCCGAGCCACTTAAACAATGGCAACTGTGACACATAAATTAAGGACCCTTATTACCGATCCTCTCTTTAACTTCATTCGACTTTCTTTGTACCAGAACTGTGGTCGGCAGAAGCGCCCATTTATAGGCAGTGTAGTTCTCGGGAAAACGCGGATGCCATCGCTGACACCGCTGGTAGCTGAGCGAGGCGGTTGTTTATGCTGCTGCTGTACCGAATGCACAGTCTCTTATTTCTCGTTTGATGCAGAGGTAAACTCTGCTTTTCTAAAATGAAGAAATGTGTCGGCGTAACACATACAGACCCACCCATCTATGTAGCGAATGCGACTGGCAGCCTGACGTACAGATGATCGCTGCTTGCGGCTTGTGTACGCGCCATGTGAAGCATAGTTGCCGTCGAATCTCTACAGGGCCAACTCTGACCTATAAAAGCAGTTTCCTTCGTCGTAACTGCTTATTTTCACGTTCAGGTCCACCGGTACTGGGCTCCTGAACACGACTGTGCCAGGCTTAATCGAACCTGCGCTAAACAAGATCAACCTTGGCTCATACCTAGTGGCACGGCTTGAAAGGACTGAAGCTGGTGCAATTCAAACACGTTTAAACTAATTTGGAATTTGGAGCATGATGAATTCTGTATAGAAGCAAAGGCACTGCGGCTATCGCATTATCGGTCGAACAATCATGGTTGGCACGCTTATTTTGTCGGTGCCATCGACAAAGCCCGCCGCGCTGTACGACAATTCGTGCCTTGGTTGCGTCGTTGTCGGCCAATTATAAGATGGTCTCGGCAACACTGTGCTGAATATTCAGCCAATCGGCGTCGGAGCCTTGCCAGTCTTGTATCGGCCCAGTGTTGCCGCGCCTTAACGAGTGTGTGAAGTCGGGCGTGCGCTGTCACCACCACCGTCGCAAGAGAGGGCAGGCGCTCCGAGAAAACTTCGTCAGCAATGTGATCTTTTACAGCGAAGCTGTTTATGGCTAGGTTCTGGCAGATCTCGTCTCTGTGGACACAAACCAACAATTTTTCAGACGTGGGCCGATCTTGAAGCTAGTGTAATGCCAGGCAGACCACGGGCGGAGGTGAAGTGGGCGTTAAGCACTCCCCATACGTGGACCAACCTCGAAGATAGTTCAATACCAGGCCGCCCCGCGGCAGAGGTGCAGTTCGCCATTAACGGGCCCACATACACAGCCTCACTGGTCGTCCTTCAGAGTGGAAGGGCACTGAATTTTTTGAAGTGATGCCCAAGTGTAACGCAGGGGTTTATCGATAAATTTGCTAGCCATCAATGCAAGTCGGCTACCACGTGGTTCACCGTGCAGTCAGGACGAAGCCCTGGCCGCTTTCTGTTTTAAAGTGGAGTTGCAGCACGCTCCGCGCGTTTTCGGCACCGCACTGACGTAGAGCTATATACCGGTGGAGTACCAACGCGGTACACAGCACGAGTGTTTGTTGTAATGCGCAACTGTGCGTCTCTATTTTTGGGGGGGGGGGTGGCTTTCCCCTGATGTCGGGCCACGAGCGTCCCTTGCAAAACGTTTCGCGACTAATCCGCTATGGTAGGGCGCATGCACCATGGAAAAGGCTAATTGTGAACGTATTTCAGTAAGGCCACGTTAAACAGCAAATATATATATCGACGTTCAGGCTATTAACCGGACTATACGATGTGTGTGTGTGTGTGTGTGTGTGTGTGTGTGTGTATATATATATATATATATATATATATATATATATATATATATATATATACACACATATATATAGTCAACGTTCGATTTTCCGGACGCGCGATAATTCGGACACCTTTGCGGCACTACCACGTACCACAGAGTCAATGTATAGAATGTCTGAACGTTAGGATGCAAAAAAAAAAATTCAACGACAATTACGGCACTCCCTAATGCGAAACTTGAGCGCTGCTCTATGAGTGTTTTCATTTCGCGAAATACTGAGGCATCGCACCGACTGGCAGAGCCGTGGCGCGCGGCGCTGTATATTGGACCGGCCACACAGTACTGCACCTTGTGCAACTAATATTTGCTGGGAAACGCTGTTGCTCGAAGGCGAGCTTTCTGGTTCTTTTTTCTCCCGCACGGCTGGCGCCGCGGATTGATGGATGTGTTATGAGCGTCCCCTTTGGAACGGGGTGGTGGGTTGTGCCGCCAAGCTCTTGCTATGATACTGCCTAATTTCCTACCTAGGTTAAACAATAAAAAAGGAAAAAGAACTGAACTACCGCACCCAAATTTTCTGATTTCTTATTGCAAACTGCTTTTGTACGTCTCCATTTTTTGTCGTTTCCCTACTTTTGTTGCACCAATCCTCCAATCGCCTCTTACTAATGCCTATTGTGGATATGTTTATTTTTCCACTGCTCCCGCTGAACCCAAGGGCTTCAAGGAGGTCAGTGGCGCCTAAATCGACTGCTGGGTAGAAGTCTTCACATTCTAATAAAACATGCTCCATAGTTTCCCTAGCTTACCGCAGCAAGCCCATGCTTCTTCCTTCTATCTCGCTTTATAGGTGTGTGTTCTAAGGCATCCCGATCTCGCTTCGAAAAATAATGAGCTTCCCTTTGAGTTATCATAAATTATTTCTTTCCGGATTTCGTTTTTTCCTCTTAAGCAGTTACTTATGGCAGGTTTCTTTTCCATTGCCGCCACCCATGAGATTATTTCAGCCTCTCTGACTTTCCGCTTGACCTCCTATGTTGCCGTGTTTCCCACCCTACAGGCCGCATACTTGCTGGTAAGCTTCGTAGTTCTTTTCCTCCACTGTGAATCAATGTTTTTACTGTACAGATACCTGAACACTCTCCCAGCCCATTTACTTTCTTCCATATTCCTCAGCCGTTCTTCATACTCAATTTTACTGCGAGCTTTCCTCACTTCAAAACTAGTCCAGCACATATCACCCTGCACAGCTTCATTTGTAGTCTTCCCATGAGCGCCCAATGCGAGGCGACCCACTGACCTTTGCTTCTCGTTGAGTCCTGATTGTACCCCTGATTTAAAGCAAACAACCACATTTCCAAAAGTCCTGGAACCATTGCCCCTTTCCACGTACCTCGGAGGACCTCGTACCTATTGTATCCCCATAGCGCTCTGTGCTTCATTATGGCTGCATTTCTCTTCCCCTTAACTGTTATTGCTTTTTCCTGTGTTTCCATATATCTGTTGCCTTTGTTTATCCATATACCAAGGTATTTATGTTCTGTTACCCGAGGTATTTCCTGGCCCTGTATCTCCACTGTCTGTTCACTGTTTTCATTGAATACCGTAACACCTGATTTCCTTACACTAAATTTCAAACCTAAATTGTTGCCTTCCTGCCCACAGATATTAGCCAGACGTTGCAAATCACTTTGCTTGTTTGCAAGCAACACAATGTCGTCCGCATAAAATAAACCTGGGAGTTGCTGCTCTATTACTGTAGCTGCCTGTTTGTATGAGAGATTAAACCCGATATTACTTCCTTCTAGCGCCCTCTCCGTCCTCACCATGTACATCATAAACAGCAGTGGGGATAAAGGGCACCCCTGTCTCAGTCCCTTGTTATCAACTTTCTCCTCGCTTCTCATCCCTTTCCATTCAATGCAAACGGTATTTTCTAGGTAAATCTCTTTTAAAAGCTGTAGACAATCGTCACCTAAGCCTTCCCCTTTCAGAATATCCTGTAAGCTCCTGTAATGCCTAAAAAGGCCATATTTAACGGTCTGCTTTCTACTTTTGATATTTCAATACACTGAGTAAGAACAAATAAGTTATCATCTAAATGGCTACCTATTCTGAAACCATTCTGAAGTTCTCCCAAAATGCCATTATTCTCTGCCCATGCTTGAAGCTTTAATTTGATTGCCTGCATTGCTACCCTGTATATTACCGATGTAATGGTCAACGGTCTACGAGTGAATTCTTTCTCCCCCTTACCTTTATAAATTAAATTCATTCCACTTTGTCGCAGACTGTCTGTTATTCGCCTCTTTTTAAAGTTTTTTCCACTGCTTTCACCAGAGCTTCTGTACTTTTGGTCCGAGTTCATTAATCAGCCTAACGGGAACCTCGTCTAGCCCAGTGGCTGTGCGCTTAGGAATGTTCTCTTCCGCTTTCTTCCAGTTGAAATTTGTCAGTACCAGCTCCTTTTCCCACTTGGGTCTCTCGTGCTCTTTTTTTCTTCAAATACAAACTCGTAATTGGCTTGGAAAGATGCGGCTGTTATTTTTTGGATGTAATTTATTGCCGCTTCTGCTTCCAGTCTGTTTTCATCTTCGTCTAGGATATGTTGTTGTATAGTTGACTTCCTGCCTAATAGTTTTATGTGGTTCCAAAATATTCTACCTGCGGCCTTCTTTTTCTCACGTATTTCTGACAACCAACGATCACTTTCACCTTTTAATTTTGCTTGCACCAGTATTTGAACCATCCGTCCGCGCGGATGCGCGGACGTGAGTGCCATCTGGTGGTCCTTCAAGGTGGCTTCCTCCGCACTCTCCGCTCGCCATCTTTCATCCGCCGCTGCGCTCCGCTTTCGCTTTTTCCTCCTAGCTTCGCTGAGCTCGTTCGCTTGGTTACGCCGAGGCAAGCTGAAGCTCAACGCAGGAACGGGCGCCTTGAGCTGCGCTCTAAACGCTTCGCCGTGCCGGTTGTCCGGACTTTTCACCATGGCCGCAGGTCCAAAACGGCGTCAATTGAAGCCACCACCACCGCTATTTTGATTATATCGACACCTCGAACTTCGCTCGCTGCTGCTGCTGCGCTTCCTCGCTCGAGCGTTTTGACAGCGAGTTTCCGCGGTGATCGAGTGAGATGTGTTCTTGTTTGCTTGTGCGCGCGTGGCAACGTGCGTATTAATTTAGTTTCGATACCCATCTTTACAAGTTTATACGGTCGATAAAACTGCTATCCTTACTTTGTATAGCTAGCTGCCCACTAATTTGCTATCGCAATCTATGCTTCGCCTTTCAGGCGAAACTGCAACTTTCTTCTCTAAACAATTATTGTTCAATTGAAGTAACATATTAAACAAATAACTGATGTTGCCTTGATGGCCAGCGGCTAGATCGACGACACAAAGTTCTGGCCCATTGTTCGACGAACACGTAAGTGAACCATTGCTTGTCATTTTAATGTTGCATGTGCTCGCGATGGGGCACTCTGGCACTCGATCATCGTACATGCGCGTCCCTCGTCAGCGCCGAGCGATTCAAGCTCATGAAGCTTCTTTTGCGTTGTTCATGTCAAATTCGCTCGTCATTTACAGTTCTTTTTTTCATTTTTGTGCCTACTACGGTGTATTTACGCCACGATCTGTTTGAAGGGGTTGCCCAGCCTCTCGCACTTTGCTCGACGACCTCGCATGTGTATGCTTGAGAGCCGAGTGAAAAATCGTGTCCTCTTGTGTCTTGACATCTCGCTCGCTCGTATTTTAGCTTCCCATACGTGTTAAGGTAAGCGTTTGCCTCGATACTGGTGCAGTGATCTCTGCAGAATTCACCAGAGTGGTGGGGACGCAATATAGTTTCGCGTAATTGTCTTCAGATTTAAAGATTGCGTTTGTTGGATACACTAAGTGGACACGCCCGAAAGGATGTTGTTTCATGGTAAAACGCCTGTGACATGGGCACTTTCGATCGCGAGCCAGCCGACACAGATCTGGTGCTGCTACACAGTCACTTTCGATCGCGATCGAGCCTCGATTCAAGCTATGTCGGTCGTGATCGAACTGCCCGATCGCCATCGGAGACCGGCGTAAGTAGCTTCTAGCTCAATATGTTAGAAAACGAGGTGCAACGAAAATGAAAGAGCAGAAAAATAACCCTCTAAACAAACCGTTTTAACCAAAAAGTGCAATAATACACAATTTTCTTTTAAGTTTGATATAGCAAACCTTTGTCTCTAGCGTCGAAACCATGCATGTAGTACTGACAGTTGCAGAATATCAGAATCGTCGGACGTGGCAAGTTTTTTACCTACAATAACAAATGCAAAGGTTAATTTTCTGAAAATGGGTTTTGTAGAGCTACATCTACTACCTGTTAGGCACGATTATTTTCTTCGCGCTCACTCAGTAACACTTCAAGCGTTTGAGCCCCCAAAACACGATCCCCATTGGACTGTAACAGCGATCATTTTCGATCGCGATCGAAAGTCTGAGAGCTGGATCGAGGCTCGATGGCGATCAAAGTGCTCATGCGACAGGGGGCATAACTGTGTGTCTTAACTCAAGCGTTTTATCATCTAGTCGCTAGACTTCCGCGGAACGTTATGGGAGAGCTTCATACAGCGCCCGCAGTGGTGGCACCGCGGTGCTGGCGCAACTAGAAGGTGCTAGATGAGGTTCGGGCTAGACAGGGCTAGATGAGCTCGTTCCCGTTAGGCTGGTTAATGAACCAGGACCAACAAGTAAGGAAGATCTGTTGAAAGCAGTAGGAAAAAACTTTAGATTGACGAATGCCAGACAGTTATTGGCGAAAAAGTAGAATGAATTTATGAAGCTAAGAAGGACAAATGTAGGATTCATTCAAACATACCTTTGACAATTACATCAGTAACAAACAGGTTAGCAATGCAAGCAACTAAATTAAAGCTGCAAGCATGGGCAGGGAATAATGGCATATTGGGAGAACTTCAGAATGGCTTCAGAATCGGTAGGCGTCTGGATGATAACTTATTTGTCCTTACTCAGTGAATTGAGATATTCAGAGTAGAAAGGAGGCCGTTATATGTGGCTTCTTTAGACATTACAGGAGCGTATGACAACGTAGACCACAACATTTTGTGGGATATTCTGCAAGGGGCAGGCTTAGGCGACGATTGCATACAGCTTACATACAGCTGAAAATTCCGTTTGCGTTGAATGGGAAGGGGTGAGGAGCGAGGAGAAAGTTGATTGATGTCAAGAAGTGACTGAGGTCGGGGTGCCCTTTATCCCCACTGTTGTTTATGATGAACATGGTAAGGATGGAGAGTGCGCTAGAGCGAAGTAGTATTGCGTTTTATCTCGTACACACAGGTGGGCACCGCAGTAGAGCCGCAGCTTCCAGGTTTGTTTTATGCGGCGACAATGTGTTATTGCTTGCTAACAAGCAAAGTGATATGCAAGGTCTGGCTTATATCTGTGGACAAGCATGTGAGAAATTAGGATTAAAATTTAGTGCTAAAAAGAACCTCTGTGCCCTTTCACTCTCTGAAGAAGGATGACCAGCGAAGCTGTCTATGAGGGCCCCGTAATGGCGAACTGCACTTCCACCGCGGGTCGGCCCGCAATTTCACTATCTTCGGGAGCGGCGCACGTATGGATAGTACTTAACACCTGCTTCACCTCCGCAGCGGGTCGTCCCAGTATTACACCAACTTCGGGATCGGCCCACGTATGGAGGGTGGTTAGCCCCTGCTTCAACTCCACCGCAGGTCGGCCCAGCATTCCACTATCTTCGGTATCGGCGCACGTATGGAAAGTGCTTAACACCTGCTTCCTCTCCACCGCGGGTCGGCCCGGCATTACACTATCTTCTTATACGGCCCACGTATGGAAGGTGCTTAACGCCTGTTTCACCTCCGCCGCCGATCGGCCCTGAATTGCACTATCTTCGGTATCGGCGCACGTATGGAGAGTACTTAACACCTGCTTCACCTCGGCCGCGGGTCGGACCGGCATTGCACTATCTTCGGTATTGCCGCACGTATGGAAAGTGCTTAACACCTGCTTCCTCTCCACCGCGGGTCGGCCCGGCATTACACTATCTTCTTATACGGCCCACGTATGGAAGGGGCTTAACGCCTGTTTCACCTCCGCCGCCGATCGGCCCTGAATTGCACTATCTTCGGGATCGGCGCACGTATGGAGAGTACTTAACACCTGCTTCACCTCCACCGCAGGTCGGCCCAGCATTCCACTATCTTCGGTATCGGCGCACGTATGGAGAGTACTTAACACCTGCTTCACCTCCACCGCAGGTCGGCCCAGCATTCCACTATCTTCGGTATCGGCGCACGTATGGAGAGTACTTAACACCTGCTTCACCTCCGCCGCGGGTCGGCCCGGCATTGCCTATCTTCGGCATCGCCCACGTATGGAGGGTGCTTAACGCCTGTTTAACTGGGTGTTTAACGCCTGGACGTCATAACATTGAGTTGAAAGGCGGTTATAATAATTTCCTTTGACCTTAATTGTGGTGGTGTTAGCTTGACACAAGAAAGTGGTCACTATATTAGCTGAAGTAATACTAGCTTATGATTTTAGCTCCTCAAATAATTACAACTTTGTCACACCGCTGTCGTACACGTACACGTGCGAGCGCGATAAGAAGAATCTCGTCTGAAGCAACCTGATGATCCTATACCAATGTACTGTCACAGTGGCCTAGCTTGCCTGATTGAACTCATTAACTGTTTGCATTTCCCAGCGAACAAAAAAGAAAAAAAAATCATTTGACAAGACACCTTAAAGCAGGATATCAGGTACGTGCAAAGTTTCGTGCCAAGCTGCTTGGGCTTCGATTTCAGAAACATTGTTCTGGCTGATGGTGCTTCTCTTCTGCCCCTGTACTGAAGGAGCTGCGGCTGGTGCATGGAAATGCTTGCCACCCGTGACCAGCGAAATGTTTCACACGAAAATCGGTATTGGTCGATTGTGAAAACAGTATAACCTAATGTACATGTGGCTATTACTCAACTAGCACATTCTTTCAACGTCAGTGGCCTGGTTAGAACACAGCGGTTTCAATTTGCCGCCCAAACATACGATGGATAGACGGAGCGAACACTGGCTAGCTGTGGTGCATTCGCCAACTGCAGAAAAAGTGCATATCATCGCATATACGTGAGAGATGTGAAAGGGAGTACCACCAGAGAAAAATGAACCGAAAAGGCACAGCAATGTGTGGGAATGAGCGTCTACAACGTTATGCAGATAAGACGCACGGATGTTGATGTTGTATCCCTCTTGAGATAAACCAAATTAAATATGTCCTGACAGGGCCAAAGTTAGCTATGGCAACACGCAACTAGCTACAGTCACCTGAGAAAAACGAAGGCGCTCTAGCTAGCTCTGGCAGCGCGCGGGTAGCCAGAAGTGGAAAATTGAAGAAGCCCAGTGTTAGTAGCTGGGACACTGTCACTGTACACTGCCGCCAGCACGGCGTGAATCTTCTTGGCGTTTTGTCCCTTCAAATACATAAAATGGATCACTACATGTGTTTCAACTTCTTAGGTGTTGACACAAAACCGTTAATAGACCCGTCTGTTGCCGATTAGTGAGATAAGAATGCAAGAGCGAGTGCGTCACTCCACGGACGCCGTATTGTTGTAGTTAACACTATACCATGACGGAGTGAGTCAAACGCTTTTCTATTGTCTATGAAAATTTCTACTGTTAATTGCCCTTTCTCGATGGCCTGTGGAACTGTTTCCATTTGCAGTAGAAGCGCAGACTCAGTAGACCTGCCTTTGGTAAAGCCATGCTGGCAGCCGGACAAGATGTGGCAAAAATAAAAAGCAATTTTCTTGCGATAAAGTGCTTTTTATTTCAATGCCCTTAGACAATACGGGCAGCACAGATATCGGGCGGTGGTTAGAAACGTAAGACTTGTCGCCACCTTTATTTATCACCGATACCCTTGCTTTCTTCATCTTGGAAGGAAACATACCGATTCGATAGCAAGATTGGAAATATGTGCTAAGTATAGACAAATAAAAACGAGCACGTGTTGCACGGGCTTAATCTGCAGGCAGTATATGTCGATGGCCTTGCTATTCCTCAGAGTCTTAAACGCCTGGTAGAGAGGTATTTATTATGATAGAAAAGCCAAGAGGTGCGCCTGAATCAATGTTCTCACCTGTTACTCGGCGTTGGTGGAAGGGGAAAGGGTGTACACAGAAAGAATAGAGAAGGCGTTGATTATGAGGATGAAGATGGTGGCAAAAATCTTGCACGCTCCAAGACCCTTCAAAGTCCCTTCTCCAGTTCGCTCTCATAAAAAATGTCTTTAGAGGTTTAAGACTATCAGGCTGATGACAAGGATCAGGTGAAGGATCCAACAGAATCTTTTCAGATAATGGTCCAGCGACAAATTTTGACAAGACGTCTGTCGGCGATTTTCTTTGTACATCAAATCGCGGGCAGATGTCGTCTCAGGAATACCGCATTCCTCGCAATTCGGAACACCGCAATTCACAATTCGGCCAGCCGGACTCTCCGGCTGGCCACCCAAGGGAGTGACAGCAGGGTAAGTGCTCTTCACTTTTACATTCATAAGTTCTTTTTCGCTTGTCATTGTCAAACATGGTATTGAATTATTCGTAAACGTTCCGCGATCAATAAGAGAGCAAGTTTCATTACTTTGGTTCATTTTTTACCTCGTTTTCAGCCAAAAAGAAATGTAAACAAACCGGCACACCTGGAGGCAAAAACGATTATTTCTTCATTTTTTCGTTATAATACACTTGGAGCAGTAATTTTGAACTTTTGCATCCCTCCTTCGAAATAACGAGAATATTCAGTGAAAATTTCATGAACCTACTATAATTAGAGCAAAAGGTATTCGCTGATGAATACAACTATATTTCGTGTGTTCGCCCCAATTATCGATCACATGTGTACCGTTTACTAATCCACTTAATCTCAAATAACAAAGTGTCATCCGTAATTAAAAAGCTGAAATTCGGCTTCTACGGCCTCGACTTAGGATAAAACAACCATTATTTCAGGTTGTTTTAATGATATAGTCCTATTATAAACGAGAAAGAAAGCACGGTAAAAATGTAAACAAAGGCGGCCACTTTGAAGCCCATAGATCCCATATTCAATCCACACCAATCAGCTCAAAATCAACGTAGAAAGCTATTTATTTCTTAATTGTCAGTAAGTAAGCGATACACTAAAAAAATTCTAACAATATTTTTAATTAATTACCCCTTTTTCATTAGGACAAATTTATTAATTGCAGCCTTTACACACACTGCACAGTACTATCAGCTTAGCCTGTTGCAGTATAGGCGTATACTGCACACAAATAGTGGGAACGTAGTTTTTTGATGGATAAATATTTTGACTGGTGGGAAGGAGAGTCGGAGATGCCAAAAAAAGGTCACAAGAAGACTCAAAAGCAAGAGTCAAGCTTGTGAATCAGTTGCAAAGAGCCATGCAGAACCTGCTTCTACAGGTGAACTTTTGAGCGAAACTAATCACAGAAAACGTACATTTGCGTGCACCGAACTCAACACGGAAACTAGATAAGGAGAAAAGCAAGTGAAATGTGCCATGGACATTGATGAACGCTTCATAAAAGCAACGCTAGATGTCCGACAAAATTCACCACCGACAAGAGAGGCATTAAATGACCTTTCGCGCGAATTTCAGAACATGAAGGTAGTGGCTCTAAAGACAACAGAGCACAACGCATATTTAGCTGGCACGGCTGCAACCAGCAAGCATGACACCGACCCCTTGTGCACTGACACAAGGCGTTCATATATCGAATCGAACTCGTTTGAATCTGCTGCATTTTTTTTTTTTACGTTCTGCATTGACAAGTGTCGGTTTTACTTTCGACCGAGTACATTTACTAGGACTCCAAAAGTTCTTTTGTCAAACTGCGAACGTCCTTTGGTCAACTTGTACTTTAACAAGACTCAAGGCAACAATTTGGCTCCGTCATAGGGGAGCCCTTGGGACATCCGAAAGCATCGCCAAACGCAGCCGAATTCCGCAGCACAGTGTTTGTATTCAGGGCCGACGTCTTTCCTGGAAAGCCTGCGCACTTGTCGTATACCCACATTAGGTACACCAACCGCGCAAGCGACATTTTCGCACCGTTCACCGTTTCAATGGTGTGCCACCGTGGTGTCACCGCATCATCGATCGCGGAACGCAATGACAAGGCAGCAGTGGCAGTCTTCAAGAAGTCTTCATCAGTCGATTCGTTGAAGTACTTTTTCCTGAAGCATTCCAGGCGTGCATCGATGTTCTCGCGTGTCTTGGACGACCAGGGCCTCTCCAGCAGGAAAGACCACATCTGGGCAGCCATGTCCAGTCTGAAAGTAGGAACGTCCAACGCATCGCTCACATTGGGGCTCTGGTTGAGAAGGGCGTACAGGTTGGTTGGAAAGTAGATGACGTTACCGTGCCTCACGAGAGATGGTAAGAAGAGACTGTCCATGCTGGGCACCTTTCGCGCAGCCTTGGCTTTCCGAATGTCGTAGATATAAGAACGCGCATTGAGCAGGTTGGAAGCGAATGTCTTTGACACGGTTGGAAATGGGACATCTGAGACGACAATCTCGTTCGGAAGCATGAGGCTGACTTTGTTCAATTCGTCGGTGAGTTCTTGCTGTGACGTCCCAGCGAACATGGGATGCCCTTTTGCTCGCTCAATGACGTTCGTGCGCGTCTCGGCAAAAGCGGACCGGATGTGGTTGTCCATACGGACATTGAGGATCGCGTCAGTCACGAGCCTGTCTTCAATTTCACAGACGTCGAGCACATGACATGAAATGTCCATTAGCCGCCCAGGGGCGTCGTCCTCTATCTCGCCGCGCGTCGTCAGGGCAGTGCAGACGATGGCATAAGCCACTGCCGCAGGTTGGGAATGCACGTTTATTAGGACGTTCAAAATGTCATTTAGGTTGTCTCCTTCTCGAACCACAACAGTCATAAGGTTCGGGTAAGCCGGCAAGACCACGTCATTCATTATTGCAGCCCAGTGAGCTTCGGATAACGAAGCAAACGGTGAAATATGAGGCGCCTGCGACACGCTTTCTGGAGCATTTGAGTGCGGCTCTTTGGTGATGTTACCTTCGATTTGTGCAAGCTGATCGATGCTTACTGAAACGTTCAGTGCTTCATTGACCGCGTGAAGACCGGGGGTGGCGATGCTCCTATAGCTGTCGTCCGAAAAACAGTCGTCGTTTCTTTCGATCGTGAGAGCTCCGCCTGCTTTTTTGACAGAGAAAGAAATAATGGTCGGCAGGCCGTACCTCACGCTTAGCTCAGCGAAGAAGCGAACCATACGAGACGAATTCATTTGCTGATCGGCAAGTCCGGTGCTTAAGATGGCCGTCACAAAGTCGGCTACGTCGTCATCAAAAGCGGTTCTTTGAAAGCGGTTGTTTAAAGAGGCAAGCATCCGGCCGGCGGCAGTTCTGTCCGATCCCACCGTGCTCGATTCCAGGAGCTTTCGGTATGTGGTGGCCCTGAACACGGCCGACAGGTGGTCCACAGTGCCCGCGTCAACCCTGGAACAGACGTACGCGTAGAAGTCCTCGCATGGCTCAATGCTGGAGTTGATTACGCCCAGGACTACCAAGGCTTCGCTGGTGCAGCAGAAGGAGCTGACGTTGCGAGATGAGCGTCCGGCTCTGGTGACGCCCAGCAGAGCCACGAGTACCAGGGCAAACACGAAGGCGGCGAAAGCAGCGCCGAGGAACACCGCCACCGCTGGTAGAGTGCTCGGGCGTGTCTCGACCGGGACCTGTTCTGCTGGGGAAGTGATTTGCGACAGCAGCGCCGACGGCTCGGGAGCCTTGGTTGCCCTGGCAGCATCCTGTGCTGCTGGCTGAGGACGCTGTTCGGCTTGAACGGCCGGCATGGGCGCCGATGCGCGAGAAGACTTGCGCCTGTGGCTGGTCTTGCTCATGGCGTTCGATCCACGGTAGAGGAGAAATTGTTCTTCGTTCTTTCTAATGACGATGGTGATGGTGATGATGTCATGGAGTCTGGCACATGTACGTTATGGGCAATTTCTTAAAGATAGGGTTGGGCTGGCAAGATGCACAACTGGATTGGACTTTCTAGCTTAGTGAAAGAAACTAAGGCGATCAACGTAAGGCAATGATAATGAGCAGTTAGACGCGGTTGAAATGTTTCCTTATATTAAAAGGAATAAATAATTGCACCAAATTCGAGATG
The DNA here is from genome assembly GCF_023375885.2 of Dermacentor andersoni. Classification (NCBI taxonomy): domain Eukaryota; kingdom Metazoa; phylum Arthropoda; class Arachnida; order Ixodida; family Ixodidae; genus Dermacentor; species Dermacentor andersoni. The sequence continues at coordinate 18,397,588 of NC_092823.1, forward strand.
GAAGTAACTACAAGAAACATTTTACATTTAGGCCGGCGGGATCAAGTCGTAGGACATTTTCTATAATGATAAATACATTCCAGTATGTCTGGCCCCGTGTGCATGCTCCATACTACAGCACAATATGACACTGTAACATGACAGGAACATTCAAGGGTAGTACAGGCTTACGCGAAGGAATATCTAACGCCCTCTTTGTCATGGAGGAGGAAGAATGACAAGCAGAGGATCGTAGCTGCACTACACGAAAAAAAAAAGAATTCTTTTTTCGTCTAGAAGAAAAACGAAAAAAAGAAAAAAGAAAAACCCGCAACTCAACCGATAAGAGAATAAGGTGAGCCAACGCATATGTTGGAATCTATGTGAAGCGAAGCCTTTCTGAGGCGGTAATAAAATCCTTTAACTTTGCGTGTTTCATACCTGTGCCCTTGGCGTAAAGTTAATTTGCGCGTGCGTGTGCTCTCGCACACCTGTGCCACGCAATCTGAAAAATCTTATATTTTGTGTTGTATTTCTCAATTTTTTCTTATTTATTTTAAATGAACCAGCTCATCCCGGTTGTAGGCATATGCCATAGTCTGGAAATCCCAATCGTCATCCACACGCGGTAATCATCTGAAAGAGTTAGTGGCATATAGTTTCGGCCTGCTTCTTCTTTACCATACTCCGTTGTGGGCATGAGTCAATGTGTGGAAACCATGATAACAGCAATAAACACGAAGACGCGCTTCTTCGCCAATCCTCGTTGTGGGTATGTGCCTTAGTATGGAGATCATAATCATCAAAAGGTGGCGATCATTTCGAATAGCTAGTTAGGGATGGCACGATATGTACCCCTCGCGTATTGGCCACTCTCCCGTTGTGAGTGTATGTCGTAGTGTAGAAATTATAAGCATGGTCAACACGCGGTGATTACCTCAAAGAAATAGTTGCGACGCGGTATCTACCTTCCGCTTCTTGGCGAGTCCCATATTGTGCGTATGTGTCACAGCATGGATATCATCATTCAAATCAGCATTTGGTAACTATTTGAAAGAGCTAGCTGGTTTTGGCACGAGAGAAGCATGTGTGAGATTGGGGCCAAGTTGTAAAAAAAAAAAGAAATGGAGAATGGTGAGCAAGTGGCTACAAAATCGGGCTGCTGCGCTGTCGGGTCGAGGCTCGAATCTCGCCTCTTTGCGCGCTTTTTTCGGTATCTGTCTATCTATCGCCATTGTCCCGCTAAGTTGGGCCACTGGGTAGGTATACCATGGTCTAATGGGTAGCGCCTCCATCGGGCCAACTCGGTCCACCATCCATCGGGCCAACTTGGGTCATTGAGCAAATGTGGCAATGTGCGCACGTGCCGTTCAACGTACCTCGTACTCGCTTACATGGGTCCCTGCGGATGTGGGAATGGGTAGTTACCGCTGTTCGAAGAAACTCTTGCGCCGACCTTGAGAACCGGGTGTACGGGCCACTCTGTATGTGCTGGTCTCCAATGAACTTCCTTGATGCCAACTTGGATCACTCGGTATGTGCCAGTAGGTGTGGGTCGCTCCTCAATGAACGTCTCTGACATCAACTTGGGCACCCAGATACGCGCCACTGGGAACGTACTGCCCCAGAACGACGAAAAAGGTGGCTTAAATTTCTCCGATGCCGAGTGGAATCGAACCCACCTCACAAGGGTTCCTCAGGACAGAAATGCAACACATTAGCAGGCTGCTTCACAAATGCACTGGGCATTAGCCGCCATTTAAGAAACGGCTTTCACGCCATCGTTTTAGCGAGCTGCGCCATGAATGCACTGGGTTTGTCTCGCTCTTTAATAAACCTTTCGCCAACTTGGCTCACTGAGTACGTGCCACTGTCTGTGTGACGAAAGAGGGAACAATTTTCGGCGTTTGCGGGCACCTGAGCGCCACGCTTGGTGTCTCAGAGGCCACGCGCGGACTTCTCGGTGGCGCCACAGGATGGCGCAGCGTGTCCAGAAAGAAGCGCGAGAGAGGAACACGGTTGTCGCATGACGCGTTTCTCGGGGCTGGCACGCCGCAGCGCGCCATGCATTTCGGAGGCCACGAGGAGGCTTCGTGGCGGCTACGCTAGATGGCGCCGAGTATTCTTAGGGACGCCCGAAAGCAGTCCCGCTGCAGTACACGCCTCATACATAACTCGTTTCGACGGTGGCAATAATCGCTGTGCTGATTCAATGGTAACGCATTACTGTCGACAGTCATCGTGATGTGGGTTAATCTGCCACATTTTTTAAAAAATTTTATTTTTAAGTAGGATGAGTAATCTCCTCGGAAAGATCCCGACGAGTGACAAATCGACCTAGGTGAAACCATGATACCGAAAGCGAAAAAGCTTCGCTCTAAGAATAACAGTTTTCGGTTCGGTTTGCTCGCTCAGTCTGCAGCTTTTCGCCTATCCGTTACCTGCACCTATTGGCTAATCGAGCTAAATGACTGCCCCATAGCGGCCTCGCCGAGAAACAGCCCATCCAGGTTCAAGCTTGAAGTGAAACAGGGCCTCCTATCACGGCGTGCGCTGAATGTCTCGTAGTTATCAACTCATGGCGATACCGCCGCGCACAAGTCCGAAAATGAAAAACTAAGGATGTCAGAAGACTTGTGTACCATAAGGCGTGTTATCACAGTGCAAAAACAGCAATGTATGATTTCATCTTATCGCGGATGAAGCAGACGACGCGCATCGGAGAGTGACTTGGATAAGAAACTTCGCAGTGGGAAAACGTGATGACTGACAAACTATACCGGTTTTTTCTAAGCACTACACTCGGGTTTTCCTTCTTGCCAGCGGGCAGAAAAGTGCGTTCAAAATCTTGCTGGCGTTTCAAATCACGGAGTGTGCTTTCTTTAGGCAGGCGCTTTAATAAATTATAGCGATACAGGTCTAAGCTTCATTTGGTTTTGTTCGTTTACAGTTTTCTGCCCCAGCATTGGTGTTACTAATCTTTTAAAAAGTAAGGGTGTTCTCGCTATTGTAATTTTGTGAGAAGGCGCGGTAGCAAGAATGATACTGTCTCGGAAGGCCTGAAGTTGATCATGACACAGGCGGCCAGGCGACAGATCGCTTTTATAGCGGGCTTTAGTCTAGCGGCGCAAACAGAAGCTGCTGTTTTGTTTTGCAACGCGTTGAGTTGTCAGTTTATTTGCTCGCACGAAATTCGAAAGCAACAGCGAACAGCGCTGGTTCCAGCTTCGGAGCGTTCGACCGGCGCACAGCGCGGCTAGCTTGCTTTTCGACACTGCGCACACACGTTAATTCTATTACAGGCAGTTGAATTCGTTTCGAACTCATGCATTTACACTAATACTAGTGAATTTGCCCAAAAGAAGATGTTCGCTGAAATTTGGAAACCTGTTGTAAGCGTCTCAACTTAGTCTAATTGGCTGTCATTCACTTCACGCGTTTCGCTAGGGTTTGATAATTTCTGCGGTCGGCGGGTTTCTGCTGTGCTCGCAAGCCAGAGCCCAACTTCGAACACTGCGAAGTGAAAGCGCGAGCAACCAGCAGTCACGACCTTATCACACGTATGAGCTACCTATAAAAACAAAGGTGCGTCCCCAACTCCCAAACGAAATTATCATTTGTTTTTATCCCGAGACACACTGACAGGTAACGTTATAGTTTTTAGCCTCAGGGCAGAACATCCGTTCTTAGCTTCTGAAACCAAGGCGGACGTTACTGCCTATGTATTTTGAGATGCTATATGTGATATACTACAACAGCAGTCGCAGTGCGGAGTTGCCTGTGAAGTAAGAAAACAGTCGAGTATCGTGTCTGTACCAGTGGAGCAACAGCGCGAACAACAGCTTGCACCCTTCGGAGGTCGCTTCGCACAAACACCTCCTTTTGTTTAAACCTCCGCCTCGCTTAAAAGACTCTCTGTCGCTAAACTGAAATGTGACGCAGCTCGCTGGGCAGACAGGACACGCACATCGCAGTTGATTTTCGCGGTTTCGTCGCTCAATATAAGGTATCAAAATAAGTTATTCGGCAGGAAGGATTCTTTCGTATCCGAGGACACGCCCCTATCCGACTACAGGAACGAGAAACGCGCGAGCGCGCAGCACCACGCGAAAGAGCCGCCCTGAACCTGGATGTCGTAGCCATATTTGTTTACTTGGACAGTGTTGCCAGCGCAAGTAACAGATTCTGGAATTTCCAATAGCTCAGCTGCTGCCCGTTATTTGTAAAACACACGGACTTGCTGTCATTTGAGAATATTTAGTGCTGTGTTTCTAACATCGCGCGCCGCTATATAGTCACGTTAGTGGTACATTCGCGAGCGTTTGAAATTCGCGACAATCAAATATTTATCCCATGATGGGATCACCATAGAGGCCCTACCAACATAAACTGAGTAATTTCAGTGAAAGTGTCAAGGCTCCCTGCAATGGTCAGACGGCGCGGCGATCGGCTCAGCCGTCAGCGCCACCGTGTCAGTTGCGCGAAACACCGAGGCGGCCGCTGCTACGGAGACATGCTTTTGCGGCGCTCGTTTGAAACCTTTCGGACGTTCTAAATTCCAGTTTTAAGGCAATCGAAAACGTTGAGGCCCATTTTTTACCACCGACGCTTGAGAAAGGACATCAAATTTACGACTGCAACCACGTATACCGTGGTTGCAGGATATGCTCTAGGGTGTCTTTAGAATCGCAATGTTTGCACTTGTCCGTCGTGTATAAATCTGTGTGTATTAGGTGCATACTAGCTGGACTCGGATAGAATCTGGTCTGTAACTGCCGCCATTCGACAGACTGGTTTTTGCTTAATTTAGGGTGCGGCGGCGGGGAAGTGCGCCTCTGCAATCTACGGTGTTGTGTAATTTCGTGAAATCTGGTCATTCGATCTTCCCCCTCCGACTCAACGGCAGTCGGTGAGGCGGGGCTAACCGAGGCTCGGTCCGTAAGCTCTCGAGCCATGCCGTGCGCCGCCTCGTTGCTACCGTCTGGTAGCGTGTGAGCGGGTGTCCAGATGAGATCGACACTTTTGTCGCGGTTATTAGCTAATTTCAGGAGTCGTAGTGCCTCTGGGGAGATTCGACCGTTAGCGAAGTTTCGGACGGCCGTCTGGGAATCACTGATGGTTATGCCCGCTTGTGTTTGTACTATGGCTAGCGCAATAGCTATTTCCTCGGCGGTTTCTGCGTGTAGCGTGGTGACTGTGGCGCTCGTCGTGCATTTTCCCTCGAAATTTATCACCACTGCTCTGTAGGCGCGCTTGTGTGTGTATCTAGCTGCGTCTACAAATGCGGTGTCCTTGCTGTTACCTATTTTCTTCTGTATATTACGTGCTCTGCTTTCCCGTCTACCCTGATGGTGGGGAGGATGCATATTCTTGGGTATTGGAGGGATGGTTATCATGTCTCTGATGTGTCTGCGTATATCTACTTTGGTGCCACGTTGGGTATGATACCCCACACCCAGGCGATTCAATATTTGCTTACCTGTTTTAGTTTTCGACAAGCGTTCATACTGTGCTATGTGTTGTGCCTTGGCTAGCTCATCCAGTGTATTGTGTAGACCTAGCTGCAGCAGTCTATCGTTGCTGGTGGTGATGTACTGTCCGATTGCTTGTAGATTTTTCTGATTAAGCAGTCTAATTTATATTTTTCTGACGAGTACCATCGTACACTCTTAGCATGTAACGTTTAAGTTTACCTTTATGTGCAAGTAACCTATAACATAAAGGTTACGAGGTTACTAAACCAACATGATATTTGTGTTTTTGTTAATTTGAGTCGTGGCTAGAAGTTACATGTGTCGAAGTATGCTATCTTAAAGGTTACTTCAACGCCAAATATCTCGTAACCTTTAGATTGTAACTTATATAAAGAAAGTTGTACTACGTGGCTTAGGAGACCTATTGTATGGATTGGAAGTTTGCTGCTTATTGTGTCGCATTCGCGATCCTGATATGGTATTTGCAGCCAGAACTAACGTGTAAAATATGGTGTGCGGCCGCGTGACGGAGGCAGGTTAGGCTAATTAAGACGTTATTTTTAATATAAAAAAAGCTTAAATCTTGCACAAGCGCCTGCTCAAGTCAACCAGCAGCAATTCAGTGACCAATTTTATATGCTGCCCACGTGCCATTATAATGTAAAAGCAAGCCACAGGAACATTAAGCATACATCGGAGAATATTGCGGCGAACGATGCTGTAGCATAAGTTGTAACTACGGTTCAGTGTGGTGCAAAGCCTACCACTACCACTGCAGGCATTTTATGCTGTGGTATAAAACCTGCCGGCAGAAAAACTAAACGCAGATGCATTATAGTGATTGAATATACATTTGTACCCAATAATTTTATTTTATTTGAGCATCAACGCTTCCTTTCGTTGCGTTTGTAATCTTCTCATGAAACACGACACCCTTTGACAGCAGGACGCACATTGAAGAGTGCACGCGGGCGCACGCTGGAATACTGTAAAAGCTCGACGACCGACAGAATGAAAGCGTCGAGCAGGCCCAATAACTATTCTGTAGGGGAGAAAAATGTTTTGTGCACTGAAACAGAATGTAATATGCCGTTATGTTTCTTTTATTTTTTTCCTTTCTGACGCATAATAGCAGGTGGCTCCTAAACTGCAGCAAATGTCGGGTTCCTTATAGAGAACGCCAGACACGCACCGCTTCTGCTCGCTCACTAACACGCGATAATGACGCCGCTACATTCACATGACAGAGGGCGACAGCCGCTCCAGTAAGGTCTCGCAGAGAGATGAACGGGCACTCACAGTATGAGGCCACAATGGCGGCCGGCCAAATGAGCAGATAGATAATATACAAATACAAACGAACAGCAACATCTTTAAACTATCGAATATTAGAATCTTGATGTACTGTTATGGGACACTTTGGCGAAACTGTAGCTTGATTATTGTTTTTATTTGCGCTCTGTAGATGGACGCCATAATCAAACGCACTTCAGCTTCAGCCAAACGCGAGCGCAGTCATATCTCCTCTGCGTTGTGTAGCTCTCAAGAAGCATGCCGGGAAGAGTATCACCGATGCGGTCTTTTTGTAACGGTGGTGTCGCGCTTTTTTTCAACGCTTTAACCACATTTAAACGCTCTCCGATTTCGTGGTGTGCGCTTACCAAATCTGCTGTCTGTCTCAGTCGCTCGTGACGAGTGGTACAGTTACCAAAAAGACTCCTAAAGGTGCGCGAGCCACCTAAAAGAAGCACTGCCGCCGTGGAGCAGCGACAAGGAGCCACATTGCCGAGGGAATATGGTAAAGGTTCTTCGCTTACGCAAGAGCGGTGAGCATCGCTTATGCTGTGACTGCTGTAACGAATACTGAGGACAACAATAAATGTGACTCAGGTAAGCAATGCTTCTTGTTCAATTATTTATTTGCTGGTGTGTGTCGTATATTTCACCGTCAATTCATGCACATGCTTACGCTATTGAGTTTTATTGAAGCGCACTACTCGCTGGCTTCATAAACAGATTTTTTTTTATCTCTACGAGTCACCGTGTTGGTTGTTATGAAAGCTCGAGTACATGTTGCACTTTTTTGCGTACGCACAGCATTAGACCTCATGCACGGAACTGGCGTTTTGTGCTGATATGGTCATACGTTTACAAATGAATTGTGAACTATACTTAATTAAAGAATAATAATTGCAGTAGTTCATTTCGTAATCACTTGATATCGCGTTTTTAGTGTTAAACTGTCACATTCTTCCGGTGTTTTTTTACTGAAGAGGAGTACGAACTGACTTGGAAATTAATTTGCATGATTAGTTTGAATTGATTAATATTTTTAAAAATATATAACCTTGAATTTTTATTGTTACCGAAATGTCGTTGATAGAACATACTTAAATTTTGCGTGTTGAATTATATTGACACGTGTACTTATCTTTATCGGGCGACCACGTTTCGCCGCCTAACAAATGTAATCGCACAGCGCGGGACGCGCCTGCAAGTATCCGAAGTTTCTGGAAAGTTATCGATGCTTCTACCCGGCTGTCTGTTGTCGCCGAACCTTGTGTTATCTGATTTCATCGCGTGACGCGAATGGTGTAGAACTTTGTGGAAGGCACGCGGGTCCGAACGATTAGTCTGGAACATTCGACGACTGCTGTATAAAAGCCGACGCGCTTGACCCGCTGATCAGATTTTCGACGATCGCCGACTGCGTTCGCCGCTCTTGTTGTGCTTTAAGTGCAGCCTGTTTTGTGGGCACAGGTTCGCCCAATAAAAGCTAGTTTTGCCTTTCACAGTATTGCTTCTGTGTTCTTTGACGTCACGACCACGTGACAATATTACCGTGACGTCATATTCTTGCAGTCTGAGGCTCCACCGCGCCAGCCGTCCTGAAGGGTCCTTTAAGTTAGCTAGCCAGCACAACGCGTGATGGTCACTGACGACTTTGAATGGCCTCCCATAGAGGTAAGGGCGGAATTCAGCTGTAGCCCAAATGATGGCGAGGCATTCCTTTTCAGTCGTAGAATAATTGCTTTCCGCTTTTGACAGCGACCGGCTAGCATACGATATCACCCGTTCAAGTCCTTCTTTCCTCTGGACTAGGACGGCACCGAGGCCTAGGCTACTGGCGTCAGTGTGGATTTCGGTATCGGCGTCCTCGTCGAAGTGTGCAAGTACCGGCGGCGACTGCATGCGTCGTTTGAGTTCTTGAAATCCCTTGGCCTGCGGCGTTTCCCACTTGAACTCGACATCACATTTGGTTAGATGTGTTAGCGGCTCCGCGATGCGTGAAAAGTCCTTGACAAAGCGCCTATAGTAGGCACACATGCCAAGGAATCTGCGCACTGCCTTCTTGTCGGTTGGTTGCGGGAATTTTGCGATGGCAGCTGTCTTCTGTGGGTCGGGGCGTTTTGCTGATGACGTGGCCTAGAAACAAAAGCTCATCGTAAGCGAAGCGGCACTTCTCCGGCTTCAGAGTGAGCCCTGATGACTTAATGGCCTCTAACACTGTCGCAAGCCGCCTAAGGTGATCGTCGAAATTTCTGTCGAAGACAACGACGTCATCCAACAAGGCACGTCTGCCACTTCAGTCCGGCTAACACCGTGTCCATGACGCGCTGAAACGTTGCAGGCGCCGAGCACAGTCCGAATGCCATGACCTTGAACTCGTAGAGGCCGTCTGGCGTGATGAAGGCAGTCTTTTCGCCATCTCTCTCTCGTCGACTTCTATTTGCCAGTAGCCAGACATGAGGTCCATCGACGAGAAGTATTTAGCGTTGCAGAGCCGATCCAATGCGTTCTCTATCCGTGGAAGGGGGTACACATCCTTCTTCGTGATCTTGTTCAGTCGACGATAATCGACGCAGAAGCGTAGGCTTCCGTCCTTTTTCTTCACCAGGACTACAGGAGAGGCCCACGGGCTTTTCGACGGCTGGATAATGTCGTCGCGCAGCATTTCGTCGACTTGTTGCCTAATAGCTTCACGTTCTCGCGTCGAAACTCGGTAAGGGCTCTGGCGGGGTGGTCGAGCGCTCTCTTCGGTTATTATGCGATGCTTTGCAACTGGTGTTTGTCGAATCCTCGATGACGTCGAAAAGCAGTCTTTGTATCGTCGGAGAAGACTTCTGATCTGTTGCTGCTTACTCATAGGAAGACTTGGATTCACGTCGAACTCTGGTTCGGGGACTATGCTCATCGCGGTAGATGCGGCTGAATCCGAGAGGACAAAGGCATTGCTGGTTTCCACAATTTCCTCGATATATGCGATTGTCGTGCCCTTGTTGATGTGCTTGAACTCTTGGCAGAAGTTGGTTAGCATAACTTCCACTTGCCCTCCGTGGAGTCGAGCGATCCCTCTTGCGACGCAAATTTCGCGGTCGAGCAGTAGATGTTGGTCGCCCTCGATGACACCTTCTACGTCAGCGGGTGTTTCGGTGCCGACGGAAATAATAATGCTGGAGCGCGGCGGGATGCTCACTTGATCTTCGAGCACACTCAAGGCGTGGTGACTACGACAGCTCTCCGGCGGTATCGCTTGATCTTGCGACAGCGTTATCGATTTCGACTTCAGGTCGATGACTGCGCCATGTTGATTCAGGAAGTCCATGCCGAGAATGACGTCTCGTGAACACTGTTGGAGGATAACGAAGGTGGCAGGGTAAGTCCGGTCTTGAACGGTAATTCTTGCCGTGCAGATCCCAGTCGGCGTAATCAAGTGTCCTCCAGCGGTCCGAATTTGAGGGCCTTCCCATGCAGTCTTAACTTTCCTCAACTGGGCGGTGATGGGTTCACTCATGATGGAGTAATCGGCTCCTGTGTCTACTAAGGCGGTGACTGCGTGGCCGTCGAGAAGCACGTCGAGGTCGGTGGTTCTTTGTCTTGCGTTACAGTTAGGTCTTGGCGTCGGATCACGGCTGCGTCGTGTTGAACTGAAGTTGGAACGTCGCGTCGTCAAGTCGTCTTTCGTCGGTGTAGTCTTGGCTGCCTGATTTTGTCGGGACGGCGGCGTGTCGTTATGTCGTCGAGGTAGTTTCTTCGGTGTCTTCGTCGGCGGCGGAGGATCTTCGTCAGTTCGACGAACAGCAACCGCACCTCCATCGGTCGCTGCTTTTAGTTTTCCGGATATGGGCTCGCTGACCGGCCCCGGGCTGGGCCAGTGTATGGTCGGTGCTGCGGCGACAGGTAGCGGCCTGGTGATGGCGAACGCGATGGTCGTCGAGAGCTCCACTGAGTAGCGGCGAGGTAGTCGGCGATATCGCGGGGGCGTTCACCTTGCTGCGGGCGCGGAGCGTTCACGGCGAAACCTCGCAGCCCCATCTCCCGGTATGGACATCGTCGGTAGACGTGACCCGCTTCTCCGCAGTGGTAGCAGAGCGGGCGGTGGTCAGGAGCGCGCCAAATGTCCGTCTTCCTCGCGTAGGTGCGCTGGGCGACGGGTGGTCGTGCTGGCGGCGGCGGCGGCGAACGACGGAACTGCGGCGTGACAGGGCCCTGGCGCGGTCGCGGAGGGGGACCTTGACGGCGTGCGACGGCGGCGTAGGTCATCGCTTGCGGCTCAGGCTGCGACGATTCAGGGGCTACTCCAAGTTGTTGTTGGAGCTCCTCACGCACGGCGTCGGCAATCGAAGCCACTTGAGGCCGTGATGATGGGAACAGCTTTTGTAGCTCCTCCCGCACGACAGCTCGGATAGACTCGCGTAGGTCGTCGGTGGCCAGTGACTGAACTCCGGCGTAGTTTGTCGAGTTCGTGCGGCGGTCGAATTGCCGGTTTCGCATCTCGAGTGTCTTCTCGATGCTGGTGGCCTCGCGAAGAAACTTGGCGACGGTCTTCGGTGGGCTTCGTACCATTCCGGCAAAAAGTTCCTCCTTTACAACACGCATCAGCAGGCGGACTTTCTTCTCCTCGGACATTTCTGGGTCGGCGTGGCGGAAGAGACGGCTCATTTCCTCAGTGAAGATCGCAATCGTCTCATTCGGCAGCTGCGCTCTGGTCTCCAGTAGAGCTTGGGCTCGCTCTTTTCGCGAGGTACTGGAATCGTTACCCAGCACCTCCACCAGATGCCACGTGATCGTGACGTCAAAGAACACAGTAGCAATACTGTGAAAGGCAAAACTAGCTTTTATTGGGCGAACCTGTGCCCACAAAACAGGCTGCACTTAAAGCACAACGAGAGCGGCGAACACAGTCGGCGATCGTCGAAAATCTGATCAGCGGGTCAAGCGCGTCGGCTTTTATACAGCAGTAGTCGAATGTTTCAGACTAATCGTTCGGACCCGCGTGCCTTCCACAAAGTTCTACACCATTCGCGTCACGCGATGAAATCAGATAACACAAGGTTCGGCGACAACAGACAGCCTGGTAGAAGCATCGATAACTTTCCAGAAACTTCGGATACATGCAGGCGCGTCCCGCGCTGTGCGATTACATTTGTTAGGCGGCGAAACGTGGTCGCCCGATAAAGATACGTACACGTGTCAATATACATGTCCGGAAGAAAACACTCCGACGCCGACTGCTTATCGCGCGCCCCCATCGATCCCCCGCCGCAAGACGACGAGGATGACGACGCCTTCCTTGGGATAATAAGCGCGGAAGACTTCACTAAACAGCAACGAGCAGACCCGGAGCTAAAAGGCCTCGTCGAGTATTTGGAAAGGAACACCGACGTTGTCCCTAGGGCATTTCAGCGCGGGTTGTCTTCGTTCACGCTACAAAACAACCTGCTCGTGAACAAGAACTTCTCACCAGTCCGCGCCAGCTACCTTCTTGTTGTACCGTCAGCGCTGCGTCCACGACGATCCACACCGACACGACGATCCAACCGCTGGGCACCTCCGATTCTCCCGGACGCTGTCGAGAATACAGGAAAGGTATTACTGGGCGCGTCTGACCAACACCTCCTAGACAAGAAGACCTGAGTGCTCGGCGAGTGACGTCACGGAGAAGAGGCCATCGGCACGCTCGGGGATACGGGTTGAATGAAGGGATCGCGGCTTGGTTCACCTAGCAGCCGTATGCTTTTATTGACCACTCCACACTTTTTCTTCAGTCTAAACTGCGGAATGAGCAGCAGGCACCTTACAAAGCATTTATTTAGAGGCACAGATACAAAACAGCTTTGTAAAGCGTGCAGGTATTGATTCCAGCACCTTTTTTACAGCGTCGCGCTTTGTCGTCTTTGTAATGTACGTTGTTTGTGCATTATAATAATAATTATTATTTATTATACCCCACACTTAATATCTATTACTTCAAATAAATTGAATCCATAAAAACTTTTCCTTCCGTATTTTTGTACCTATGGTTTTTATGGCGCGGCAATAATGAATGTAACGCACTCTATTAGTTTCACAATTGCGTATGAACAATTTTATTGGGGACACATGTACTTATTGCAATCTAGATTATGCTTAAATGAATGATTTCGCTGTCGACGCACTAATTACCACAGTGCGCTAATTTACAACAACTCAAATAAGTACAGAAACGGAATATGAAACATTCGTGCAACTATTTACAAGGAAACAGCTACCTTTTTGCGCAGAGTTTCAGCTTTTCTCTTCCTTGCCTTAGCATTGGTATCCAATATTTTGTCATTCATCTTGCAGCAGTAGTTCTTCAATAAAATATTCGTGTTAAGGCACCGCAAAAGGTGCCTTAACACAAATTGACATTCGTGTCCATCCTCGCAAGCGTCGAACTCTGAGGAATCATCACTGACGAGCAGTTCAAGCGTGAGGTCAGTGTCTAAACGACGTTGGTTTGGCAGATTAGTAAATTCCTCTTCCTGAACGTAGACTTTTTGCTTGTGATAAATTGCATCAGGTCTTCTAGGTTTAGAATCTTATCCGCTTCCTTCTCCTTGCGGAATGCTTCAGCAGACGCTTCACACGCTTTTCTTCTAAGAAGCAGCTTCAAGACGCATGCGCTTGGAATCGGAATCCTCCCTCGAGGTGCTTGGCTTCCAAGGATAAGGTGCACATTGAGGAAACTTTGATGGGTCTGCGCCTGGGCGAAGACGCAGGCGTGAGTGTGGTGCAGTGACGGTGTGCCTTGTAAGGTCGTCGAGGTGAGAGAACTCCCGCACGATGTCGGCCTCAATGAAGTGAAGTTCAGAAACCTAGAAGGAAGTTAAAAGTTGCTCTAAATTTTATTCTAACATTCCTGATTTAAAGGGCCTTTCTGTAATTGAGCAATTAACCTTCCCGCATTTTTCAAAAGTAACTATTTCAAGAAGTGCTGAACATCTTACCCTGGAGTGCGGTGATGCAATGGTATCGGTGATGCAATGGTATGATGCACGTGGTATCGCCCTAATCCAGGCACTCTGGGCTTCTTCATCTTGCGGAAACTTGAAGACGTGATTTTTCTCCCCCGATTTGTAATTGATCCGGCAATCGGGCACGCAGCATTTATTAGGCATATCTTGCCATGGCACTCCACATTCCGAGGCAATGAAGACTCGCGGTACACACAATCGCAAGCACAGCACAAGTGTTGAGACTGCATGCACTGGTCACGTCTAGAAAAAAAAATGTGCCTTCGGAAGCATGCGGCAGCATGGCCGAGCATGCCGGGACTTGTTTAACCGCGAAGCTATGCGAGGAGCGGCACGGCTCCTGGAACTAATCGAATTGTTGTCGCCGCCGTCGTCCCCTCTGTGTTCTCCGAATAGCCGGGGTTAACTATTGTATGTCTTCCGCGCTTCATTTTCAACGCAGGTACGCCGCTAGTAGCTTCGCAGCGCGCTGCACGGAACTTCTATGTTGGCCTCTTCTGCGTGACGTAGCTCAAGGGGAGAGGGTCAGCCAGAAGGCCTTAAGTTCTCTAGAGGGTGTTTGTCTGACCGCCGACGTCGCCCGTTACGTCAAGACTTGCCGAGATTGTCAACGACGCAAGACACCACCGACAAGGCCAGCAGGATTATTACAGCCGATCGAACCTCCTCGCCGACCATTCCAGCAGATTGGGATGGATTTGTTGGGGCCGTTTCCGATGTCAACATCCGGGAATAAGTGGATCGTCGTGGCGACAGACTATCTCACCCGCTTTGCTGAAACTAAAGCTCTACCAAAAGGCAGCGCAGCCGAAGTGGCGAAATTTTTCTTCGAGAACATCCTGCTGCGACATGGTGCCCCAGAAGTCCTCATCACTGACAGAGGAACGGCTTTTACGGCAGAGCTCACCCAAGCCATTCTGCAGTACAGCCAGACAAGTCACAGGAGGACAACTGCCTACCATCCGCAGACGAATGGTCTCACGGAGCGCGTGAACAAGACCCTCGCCGACATGCTAGCGATGTACGTCGACGTCGAGCACAAGACGTGGGATGCTGTCCTGCCGTATGTAACCTTCGCTTACAACACGGCGGTGCAAGAAACAACACAGATCACGCCATTTAAGCTGGTTTACGGCAGGAACCCGACGACGACGCTCGACGCCATGCTGCCCCACGTCACTGACGAAGAAAATGTTGACGTTGCTAGCTATCTCCAGCGCGCCGAAGAAGCCCGACAGCTCGCCCGCCTACGGATCAAGAACCAACAGAGGACCGACAGCCGACACTACACCCTCCGACGACGCTTCGTCGAGTACAAGCCCGGCGACCGTGTTTGGGTTTGGACACCGATACGCCGACGAGGACTGAGTGAGAAACTATTGCGCCGCTATTTCGGACCCTACAAGGTCATTCGACGTATTGGCGCACTGGACTATGAAGTCGTGCCAGACGGAATTTCGCATTCACAGCGGCGCCGCACACGATCTGAAGTGGTCCACGTGGTGCGTCTCAAACCCTTTTACGGACGCTGACGAACTTCCTTATTTTTGTTTTCTTTGCTACGGGTGTTTTTCTTTATTCCTTTCATTTGTATGCAGCATCGGGTCGATGCTATTTAAGAGGGGGGTATTGACACGTGTACTTATCTTTATCGGGCGACCACGTTTCGCCGCCTAACAAATGTAATCGCACAGCGCGGGACGCGCCTGCATGTATCCGAAGTTTCTGGAAAGTTATCGATGCTTCTACCAGGCTGTCTGTTGTCGCCGAACCTTGTGTTATCTGATTTCATCGCGTGACGCGAATGGTGTAGAACTTTGTGGAAGGCACGCGGGTCCGAACGATTAGTCTGGAACATTCGACGACTGCTGTATAAAAGCCGACGCGCTTGATCCGCTGATCAGATTTTCGACGATCGCCGACTGTGTTCGCCGCCCTCGTTGTGCTTTAAGTGTAGCCTGTTTTGTGGGCACAGGTTCGCCCAATAAAAGCTAGTTTTGCCTTTCACAGTATTGCTACTGTGTTCTTTGACGTCACGACCATGTGACAATATGTTCTGTGGTAATATTTTATCTGTTTGTGGTTAATTTATGCCTCTTGCATTACATTTGATAGCTGTTTGCAATGCGACTTAAACAAGTAAATATAAGAGTTTAAGATTACTATTCTGTTCTTGTAGGCTCCACTGGACAGGCACGTACCCAGGATTTTTTTTCGGGGGGGGGGGGCCCACCACATCCAACATCATCATCATCATCATAATCATCATCATCATCATCATCATCATCATCATCCTGTTTTATGTCCACTGCAGGACGAAGGCATCTCCCTGAGATCTCCAATTACCCCTGTCTTGCGCCAACTGATTCCAATTAGCGCTCGCGAATTTCCTAATTTCATCGCTCCACCTAGTGTTTTGTCGTCCTCGATTGCGTTTTCCTTCTCTTTGTACCCATTCTGTAACCCTAATGGTCCAACGGTTATCTAACCGGTGCATTACTTGACCTGCCCAGCTACATTTTTTCCTCTTGATGTCAATTAGAATATCGTCTATACCCGTTCGCTCTCTGATCCAAACCGCTCTTTTTCTCTCTCTCAACGTTATGCCTAGCAACATTCGTTCGATCGCTCTTGCGCGGTCCTTAACTTGCATTACATTACATTATGGGGTTTTACGTGCCAAAACCACTTTCTGATTATGAGGCACGCCGTAGTGGAGTACTCCGGAAATTTCGACCACCTGGGGATCTTTAACGTGCACCTAAATCTAAGTACACGGGTGTTTTCGCATTTCGTCCCCATCGAAATGCGGCCGCCATGGCCGGGGTTCGATCCCGCGACCTCATGCTCAGCAGCCCAACACCATAGCCACTGAGCAACCATGGCGGGTGGTCCTTAACTTGCTCGCAAGTCACTGCCCCATATGTCAGCACTGACAAAATGCACTGATTGCACACCTTACTTTTCAATAATGATGGTAAGCTTCCGGTCAGGAGCTGGCAATGTCTGCCGTATGCGATCCAACCTATTTTTATTCTTCTGTGAATTTCCTTCTCATGATCAGGGTTCCCTGTGATTAATTGACCTAGGTAAACGTACTCCTTCACAGTCTCTAGTGGCCGACTGGCGATCCTGATCTCTTGTTCCTTTGCCCGGCTATTTATCATTATCTTCATCTTCTGCATATTAATATTCAACCCCACTCTTAACACTCTCTCTGTTAAGGTCTCCAACCATTTGTTGTAACTCATCTGCATTGTTGTTGAATAGAACAATGTCATCGGCAAACCGAAGGTTGCTGAGATATTTGCCGTCGATCTTTACTCCTAAGCCTTCCCAGTTTAATAGCTTGAATTCTTCTAAGCACGCAGTGAATAGCTTTGGAGAAATTGTGTCTCCCTGTCTGACCCCTTTCTCTACAGGTATCTCCCTGCTTGTGTAGAATTAAGGTAGCTGTAGAACCTCTTTAGATATTCTTACACGAAGGACGAGTTAGTAAGACGAGAAACTATTTACAGATTATATTTACAACAACGGTTGCAGCGCTGACCGGTTAGATTCACAGCTCGAGCCCAGTTCATTCTTCCTCCTCTTTTCTGGAGTGATGGCGCCCACGCGCATTGTTCAAACAAACAAATACCACACGCGTGTAGCAATATTTTCCAAGCATTTTACGTAAGCGTTCTTTACTCCTTGATTACGTAGTGCCTCTATGAGTGCTGGTATCTCTACTGAATCAAATGCATTTTCGTAATCTATATAAGCCACATAGAGAGGCTTATTGTACTCTGCAGATTTCGCGATAACCTGATTGATGACATGGATGGGATCCATTGTAAAGTATCTCTTCCTGAAGCCAGCCTGTTCCCTTGGTTGACAAAATCCAGTGTTGCCCTTATTCTATTGGAGATTATTTTGGTAAATATTTTATATAATACTGGGAGCAAGCTAATGGTCCTATAATTTTTCAATTCTTTAACGTCTCCTTTTTTGTGGAGTAGTATAATGTCTGCATTCTTCCAGTTTTCTGGGACCCTTGCAGTCGATAGACACTTCGTATAAAGAGCCGCCAGTTTTCCAAGCATTATGTCTCCTCCATCTTTGATTAAATCGACTGTTATTCCACCTTCTCCTCCCGCTCTTCATCGTTTCATATCTTGCAGGGCCCTTCTGACCTCATCGCTAGTTATAGGAGAGTTTCTGTATCCTGTTCATTACTGTTTCTTAGTGAGGTATCGTGACTCCTGTGGGTACTGTATACAGGTCAGCTTAGAATTTTTCCGCTGCCTTTACTATATCTTCGAGATTGCTGATGATATTATCCTTCTTATCTTTTAGCGCATACATCATGGTTTGTCCTATGCCAGGTTTCTTCTTTACTGATTTCAGGCTGCGTTCATTTTTTACGGCTTCTTCAGTGTTTCTCATGTTATAGTTTCGAATATCAGTTATTTTCGCCTTGTTGATAAGTTTTGACAGTTCCGTGAACTGCGTAATGCTGTGCGGCCGCCAGTCCCATACAACCGCGTAGAGCGCAGGACTCTGCGATTCTAGACGTACTGCGCTCACCGCGAAAGGTTAGAAAAACACCCACATAAGCACAGCAGAGAAGTGGCTACGTGAGGCGGTTCGACCGATAACTGTAGAAGCGTCATTCAAAACAAGTAATTGTTCTCCACTTCCGGCGGCGTTTTCTCTACTTCCTTTTTAAATAAAAAGATGTTGATCCATAAATAGTCTCATAAACAACGGCTAACTTTTTTTTATTATTCGCTTTTGCTTGCAGTTTGGTTGTTGCCTTGGCTCTCTCCCTTAGTAGATCGCCTAATTTCTCAACTCCTTGCGATTCTTGTTTCCAGTTGCCAATTTTGCACGAAAAGCGCTATACAATTAGGGAAACACAGACGAGGAACCGGCCAGAATCATCTTGCTTATGGGTTTAAGGGTTATTGCAGGGTTTCATGATGGACGCTCTTTCACATTATTTTATTTCCCACCTTATCTAACCCATATCACGTGTATATGGTTCCGGGCATCTGCCAGCGTCGCGGTGAGCCGTAACTCAAGGAAATAATGAAGCAAAGGGAAAAGTTAAACGCAATTGGCGTTTTCGCCGGCCGCAACTCGTTCCATGAGAGTAGAGACCAGCTGAGTAACAGCCGCATCCCTCTCCTGGTCCGAGGATCAGCCTAAACAAAGAAGGTTGAACTAACAAAAGCAACAGCTATGCGCGTGACGGTTGAATAGATGGCGACAACTGAACGCATCTCGAGTTAATCGCGGCGCGGGTGCGGAATCTATGAGAAAACTGTCCTTCACATTACAAGAGGTGCCGATAACTACCGCCATCTAAAAGGAGTGAAAAAGGCAGCATACTGCTGACCGATGAGCAGCTGCCAAGTCTCGACATAGATCTGGCGGCGCTTTAGGAATGTGTGAGGAGTGGTGGCGTGAGTGGGGAGGGGGGGGTGGTATGCCACTTCATTTCGGGGGGGGCCCGGGCCCCCCCGGGGCCCCCCCTTGGGTACGTGCCTGCCACTGGAGATCGGGGAATTAACAACTGACATACTGGCCGCAAACAGACATGATCGTGCTCGAAGGTTGTTTTTTTCATTATTGCTTCATGGCCGAGAAGAAAAAAAAGAGAGCAACCTTGAGCTCCCGAACTGTCCGCGTACAAACGAACGTAACACCTATAGATGCCATAGGTGTGCTGTTAGTGTCACATTGCCTTCTGTGATCCTGATACATTATTGTAGTAAAACACAGCGAAAAGCTTCTATCATGGTTAGGATAGCCTGTTTAACAAGATCAGCGGGCTTTAAAGGAGAGTTTGAGAGTGAATACTTGTGGTGCCAGCAATAGAAATGTATATAACAACGTGATCGAACTCAGTAGCCTTGATTTTCAATTTGCAATGTGAGCAGTTACTTTAAATACCTACAAATGTTAACCAATGAGCTACACTTTATTTAAGGTGATACTGGATATTTGTGGTGGCGTGTGTGTTGCATCATACCAGCGTCACAATTGAAGTGTGATGACCTTACTATTTTACATTGCTACACATTAGCCAGCATGTTTGAAATATTCCTCTGGTGTATTTGCTAAGATTTTACTATTAGCTCACATCAGGCACGTACCCAGGATTTTTATTTCGGGGGGGGGGGGGGGCAACCCAAGGTAACTTCTATGCAAATGAGGGGGGGGGGGTACTTTACTAGTACAAATGTGGATAACGTCCACCATTCGCCATAAAAGTGCAACGCACAAAATAGAAATGAAATAAGGTGTTCTTTACAGGTACGCCTGTGCGATACACCTCTCCATTACTTGGCAAACAAGGAACTACGTCAAATGGATTTGCGCAGGAAAGAAGCGCAGGAAGAACACTGCTAAGAACAAGTCAAGTAGCCGAAGTGTAAAATAAAGATTACTTTAGTAGAATACAACTATAAAAAAACAGCAGTTGGCAACCAAGGCACACAAACAGCGCGGAGTTGTGTTACTTTGCCAGCCAATCACAGAAGCAAACAAAATCGTGGTCATGCGGCCTTTTCAAAATGGCGTCGTACTTGATAGCTCCGAAGCGTCTGCTCTTCTTGAAGAGTCTTTGCATCGGCGGAAGCAATGAGGTGCGCAACAGACATGGACAAAGTGCATGGAGTGTGAGCATTTCACTCTTCAAAAGTCTGCGGTTCCGTTCATTTCACTGCTGAACCCGTTTTACTCATGAAACTTCACTGCCAACTGAAGTGACACTTGACAATAAATAGTTGCAGCAAAGCAAGCATGTTAGTTCAGTTCAATAAAGAATTAGGCTTTGGCCATTCCGCTATAATAGGCGAGGCAAGAGGTATAAAATTACGCGCTAATAATTTTATTTTTGTGGTTACCGCCTTATGCGGTTAGCAGGAAAAGTTTGAAGTACGAATTATTTGCAGCCTCGCGGAGGAACAGTGGCTGGCGGTTGTGAGGGCGTGAGCGGGGCTTCATTGCAGACTTAAGTTGTATCCGACTATACTAGCGTTTTTTGAATTAGCTCTTGAAGAATTATATAGAGAAATATATATTTGCGGAACAATCACAGTTCGTTTGGAAGAGAAGAAGTATTTTAGTGATTGGAAAATGTAGAGAGGTCGGCCGGATGATGGAGCACCTGGCCTGCTACTCTACGTAAGGGAAGGGGAAGAGGGGAAGAAAAAAGGTCACAATGGGGGATGATAATGGGAGGAACGAAGTGAAGGACACATCACACAACTGGTATCACAGGCGTGAGTCCAGGCCCGTGTCACCTAGGAAACGTGAAAGTGCACGCATTGCCTCTGTCGTCTGCCAACTCTGTGGCCATGCGCCTAGCAAAAGGTCCTCCGACAGTGGTCCATTTTGTAAATGTCTTAATGTATCAGCCATTGTCAGTCTTTCGCGCGCATACTCAGGGCACACCACGAGCACATGTTCTATAGTCTCTACAGCACCACACACTGAACAGTCCGGGGAGTCTGTCCGTCCAATAATGTGCAAATATTTGCTCGTGAATGCGACGCCTAATCGCAGTCTGTGTATCAGGCATGTATGAGGGCGTGGAATTCCACGCAGAATAGGGAATTTCATATCGGGATCCAGCATTTTAAGGCGGACGTGACGAGCGTCTGGCTGGGCCCAGTATCTTCTCGTCGCACTCCTCATTAATTCCGACAGGAGGCATGTGATGTCCGGTCTGGAGAATGGCACTATAGTTCGCAGGCCATTGCTGAGGGCGCGTCTAGCTGCAGCATCGGCCATCTCATTACCGTTGAGCCCCCAGTGTCCCGGGATCCATTGGAACACTATGCGGTGGTGTTTTTCTTGAGCGCATGAAAGAAGCTCGGTGATCTGCTGTGCCAGAACCTGATATGCGGTGCGGCGCAGGAAGCATCCCAAAATTTGCAGCGCGGGTTTTGAGTCCGTGAAAATGCACCACTCTTGAAGTCTTTCCCCGCAGATGTGGCGAATCGCTTCCCGAATAGCCACAAGCTCTGCAGCGGTTGATGTAGAATTATGGTCTAGTATGAAACCTCGAGTCATCTGTTGGGCTGGTATCACCACAGCTGCTGTCGATGCCTTTGGTGACGCGGAGCCGTCTGTGTAAACATGAACATATGTCTGGTATTCTGACCAGATGTACGCGAGAGCAAATTGTTGTAGTCCAATGACGGGAACACAGTTCGTTTGGATCCCTCGTTTTGCTCTACCAAGTGCCACAACCGACTCGTATTGATATTTAGGAAGTTACGCAACGATGCGTGGCTGCCAGTCCCGTACAACCACGTAGGGCGCAGGACGCTGCGATTCTAGACGCACTACGCCCACCGCGGAAGGTTAGAAAAACACCTACATAAGCACAGCAGAGAAGTGGCTACGTTAGGCGGCTCGAATGATAACTGTAGAAGCGTCATTCAGAACACGCGGAATTGTTCTCCACTTCCTTTTTCTGTTCTACTTCCTTCTTAAATAAAAAGATGTTGGTCCATAAATATTTTCATAAACAACGGTTAAATTTGTTAATTTTCACTTTTCCTACCTGTTTGGCTGTTGCCTTGGCTCTCTCTCTCTCTTAGTCGATCGCCTCCTTTCTTAACTCCTTGCGACGCTTGTTTCCAGTCGGCAATTTTGCACGAAAAGAGCTCTACAATTAGGGAATAACCAGATGAGTTAACGGGTGACAGTCATATTGACTATGAGTTTAAAGGTTATTGCAGGATTTGATGATGGATGCTGTCTCGTATTATTTTATTTTGCACCTTATCTAACCCATATCGCAGGTATATGCTTCCGAGAATCTGTCAGCGTCGCGACGAGCCGTTACTTGAGGAAATAATGAAGCAAAACGAAAGTTTAACGCAATTGGCGTTTTCTCTGGCCGCAACTTGTTCCACGCGCATACAGACCAGCTAACCACGAACCGAATCCCTTTCCTGGTCCCTGGATCAGTCTAAAGAAAGAAGGTTGAACTAACGAAGCAACAGCGATGCGCGTGAACGTCGAAAAGACGGTGACAGCTGTATGCATCTCGAGTTAATCGCGTGGGCACCGAATCGATGAGAAAACTGGCCTTCACACCCCAGGAGATGCCGATAACCACCGCCGTCCAAAATGACTGAAAAAGGCAGCAAAATGGTGACCGCCGAATAGCTGTCAAGTTTCCACATTGATTTGGTGGCGCTTTAGGAATGTGTGCGGGGAGGGTGGGGGGGGTATGCGTCTTAAATTCGAGGGGGGGGGCCTCCGGGCCCCCCCTTGGGCACGTGCCTGGCTCACATGTATGCAAGTATTGCTTGTACTACTTGCATGAACATGTATAGACGTGTAATTTCAACATCCGTGCTTAATTTTATTCTTGCTGAATTACAGAATGAAAGGCTGCTTTTTTGTTTCCCTCCCGCTTCCCCTATGATATTGGCTTGGAAGCGCTGTGCATGGCTCTATGGTAGTGTTTCTTTTTCAGATGTTACCCATAATCAAACATTTTTAATCTTGCATTTTTGCCTTTGCTATATTGCATTTGGAGTGTTTTTGGAGCCATATTCTTAATGTAAACCAGGGTGTGCAACAATACTTGTGTGGTCTTCAAAGGTGGTATAATATTTGTCCCATTCCTGTTGTGCCTGTAACATAATGGTCCAGTTAAAGTTTTCCTGGTTTTCTTGTTTGCTAACCGCAGTGCAAACTTATACAACAGTTAACAGCATTTCACTCACGTCATGTATAGCTCATAGTGTATTATGATGCTAATGTTACTACTTTTGAGAGATACTTACTGCTCACATGCACAGAGAAAATTCTTCCTCCAGTGCTTACATGGACATGTATATAGCTTTATTTGCAAAATTTGTTTTTAATATTATCTTTGTTGAGACGTAGGCTGAAAGCCTAGTTTTTGGTCTTGATGCCAATTTACATTTATATTGGCTTGGAAGCATGCATGGCCTTATGGCCCCGTCTTCTTATTTAGGTGTCACCATAGCCGAAACTCTGTATATATTTTGCATTTGCTACATTGCATTGGGAGCGTGTTTATTGTCCTGCTCTAAAGCTGCACAGGATGTGTAAAGCTTTCTGTTCCGGTAGTGTCCAAGGTGGATCTGAACACAAGTGTCCAATTCATGCTTTAGTGCCTGCAATCTCATATACTTAACCATTGCCTCGTTTTCTTGCTTCCTGACTGCAGTACAAACTTCTGCATAGACAGTTAACACGGATTTAATGATGACATGCATGGCTCAAACATCGTGATATGATACAAGTGATTTCCTGTGATATTATGCAAGTGATACTATTCTTTTGAAGTTTCAAATCTAGTCATGTGCCAGCAAGGTCTGCTGTATTTGTGGTGTATTCTATGTTGTATTTTCAAATAAAAATATTTCATTCTAAACAACCCTATACTATAGTTGTGGAACTGTCGGTTTATACTCGAAATATCTATGCAAGCTAACTGTGCCTTCTCCTCAGGCCTTCATATTGTGTTTTGAACTGTATTGTTGGGAACATTACCGTTACATATTTGCTCAAATGTGGAGTAATAGACTATCTCACGGGGAGTTTCATTTCGTCAGAAATCGGAAAGGATACTAGCAGTAGCCTTTTGGTGGCTGATATACAACGATTTAAGTGATTTAAATGCAAGCAACCTTTTGTTACCCCATTCAGCTGAGCGGTTTTTTTGCAGAGAATCTTATATGGACCCCGCTCTTTATATGGTCCGCCTAGCCAGCTGTCGCCAATCAACATAGGTGCGTCATTTCTTTCTTTCGCGCTTCTCTTTGCTTGTGCCTCTTCTTTCTTGTGCTCTTCTTTCCGCGGCAGGATTAGGCAGTCTACAATCGTGCGCGGAGAAATGTGAGCCATCGCTGAGGACGCCACTCGGCCAGTCCTTTTCGGACACTGTCTTTCCATGCGCTCGCGCTTCGATATAGCTCACCTGTCTACCTCGTGTGGTTTCTACAGCAAAGGGTGTCCCTGTGTCTCTCAGTCTAAGCAAAAAAAGAAAAATAAAGGAAACTGCGTTTTCCTGGCAACTTGGAATTTACACAAGCCGTAGCACCTCCTCTTCGACCGCAAAGATATGTAGTGAAAAAAATGCTCTGTACCCCTCAAAAAGCACAAAAAAGGTGAGCGCGGGAGAACAGATCTTTTCTTACGAATGACATAGTAAGTGACAGACGCATACTCTTTTTGGGTACAATTGAGTAGCTGTTAAGTAATTAACAAAGGAATTTTCGCTTTGCCCGTGAACAACTTCAAGCGGTGAGACTTTTGACCCGTGCTGTTGCTGTTTTTCTCCTCTTGCGTATGCATTTACGTTTACTGTGTGGATTGTTCCAATGGTATGATTCAGCATGCGAAAATTAAAAAAGACCAGTCAGCTGAAATAATTTTTTTTTATTTTCGCATGCTAAATGATACCTTAGGAGCAATCCACCGAGTAAACACAAATGCATGTGCAGGAGGAAAAAAACAGCTACAGCGCGAGCCAATGGTCGGAACACTTGACGTTGGCAAAGCGAAAATTTGTCTCATTTATTGGTTAGCAGCTGCACAATTGTAACCCAAAAGAATATGAGTTTGTCACTTACAATATACTATTAGAAAGTAAATAAATTTTTGTGGCTCCCGCGCTCGCCTTTGTTGCGCCTTTTTGGGGAGTAGGTGGCATTATTTTGTTTTCATATCCTGGAGGTCGAACAGGAGATGCTGCGGTACGCGTAAGGTCTAAGTTGCCTGCAAAACGCAATGTTTCTTTTTTTTTCTTAGGCTGAGAGGGACACAGGGACACACTTTGCCCCAGAAACCGCATGAGGTGGACACGTGAACTATTTCGAAGCGCAAGCGCGTATAAAGGCAGCCTCCGAAAAGGACTGACCGAGGGGCGTCCTCCGCGAGAGCGCACATATCTCCGCGCATGGTTGTAGGCTGCCTGATACCGCCGCAGAAAGAAGCGCGTAAGAAAGAAGTGGCGCAAGCAGAAAGAAGCCCGAACGAAAGAAGAGCCGCGTCCCCGTTGCTAGGCGACACCGGCTATATACGGAGCATGCGCAGCGCGGTGTCCATCTGGGACCTCCACTGCAGCAAGCCGCCATGTGTAAACATTTTAATGGTTCAACCGGTATACTGTAGCAAGTAACCTCTACATTTAGGCAAAGACGCTCAATACTGTATGCCTATACTAGACGTTAAAGTGTTGTAACCTCTAGTTTAGTTGCACGCCTACTTACCTTTAATAGAATTTAAATTTGTAAAGGTTGATGTTTAACTCATAGATTAAAGGTGCACAAATCTCTGAGAATATACCCCTTTAATAAACGTTATCGGGCTAAGAGTGTAAACCGGGTCCACTCATGCCAACCACAACAATAACAACCACTACGCGGCATATCGTATGCGCCCACTTCGGTGGAGGGAGGAAGAAGAAGCTGACGACGAACTGCAAGCCGATTCCGAAGTTCCAAGTCGTCGCGGCCGTCCTCGAGCCAAGTGGCGGGTGCAATGGCGACGCAGCCGACGCCACTCGCCGATCGGCGACGCTGTCCCCGCTGGCTGCACGACCACTGGAGGCGCATCGTACTCGTCGTGGTGCCGGCGCTTCTCACGCCCATCTTCGTGTACCTGTCGCCCGTGAGTGTTTCCAGTGCCTGGTGCACAAGTACACGCGTCACTCCTGACGCATGTAGCGCCAGAGGTGACGCTGTTTCCGCCGATACGCGCACTATTTCACGCGGACTACGAAGGTTCGCCTTGAAAACTAAAGGCTGTCCGCAAAGACTAGCGATCAGAAGTTGAGATCGCTTTTGTGTACTGTGTCACTGATGTACCGCCTCCGTCGTACTTGACGCATTAACAGCCATTTTGCTTCTGCCTGCGCAGGCTGCTGGACATTTCTTAGTCACGAAAGATAGCGCGAATGTACCGAGAAGGATGTGCGACAAAAGCGCACACATCTGCGCCTGTTTCGTGCGTCTTCGTGCCGTGCGTGTCGCGTTAGTTTTCGTTATCGTAGAATACAAACTAAGCCAGCATTCAGTCCTTCTAGGAGATTTCCTGTTGGGGTATACCTTGAATGTGCTGGCCTAATGCATATTCCGTTTGAAGCATCGGATGCTTGCTATTTAGAGCCGGCTTTGTTAAAATTAGGCAGCGAGACAGGAGCGTTCGCTTGTCTGCTGAAATCTAACGGCGGTTGTACATTGTGTTGTTTATCACTTGCCATTCCGGATGTAGCGCGTTGACCAACTGGCGCTATCAATGCATATGCTACATCCCTCGTTGAAATCATTGTATTTGATGCGGAGCAGCTTTATGGCGCGGTATAGCACGCCGTCGCGAATCACGGCTGTTATATACAGTGCGCAGCTTTGCGTTTTTTTCCGGTCTGTTTTCCTTTTGTGTATTATAGGGCGCGTCACACACTAGAAGCTCCAGGCATTGTGATGTGGGACTAGCACAAGCACTAACCTTAACTTGGTATCAAAGGAAAAGATTGCGCGATTTAACATACCGGTGGCACATATATATGACACACGACAAGCGTAAAGCCCCTTAAGCTCCGTGAAGTAGTGACACGTTTTGAGGAACGCCGCCTCCTTCTCGCGCGCTCTGGCCGACGCCGCGTCGCTATTGGCCTAATATCATTACGTGGGCCCTCGCGCCCTGCATCAGCGCCATTTTTGCTTGAGAAGCGTCTACGGAGTGGCGATGAGTGCATGTTGGCGCCGTTGCTACACGCTCGAGCAGTGTAGGCGGCACCACGGTCGAGGAGGTAGCGTGAAAGAGAGGAGAAACGAGGAGGAGTGAAGGTGGAGGAGGAGAGTGTCGCTGCATTACGAAGTTTAAGGGGCTTTAGATAAGCCTACATATAAGACAAGATGCTTCACGAACCAGTGCGAACGTTAAGTACAGTAGAAGAATCGATATTTGAGCGAGATGGTACTGGGTCAACATCTTGAAGGGGCAGCGCAAGACGACAAAGACGAAAGGCAGGAAATGCGGTGTCCTGTATGTTTGCGGTCTTTTGTCTTTGTCGTCTTGCGCTGCCCCTTCAAGACGTTAACTGCACTTTCCTAGCTCAAGTAAAAAGACGCGCTCGCACAGTTGAATGAAGCTGAAGAGAGCAGACGGGAAAACCTAAAGAAATATCGTTCCAGCGCTTAACATTGCTTCGATGCCAGTCGTGCGAGAACTATAAAAATTGCGGCAATCACTGCGGCTTCATGTGCGCCATTGTAAAGCGACAGCTTTCTTGGACTCCCCACGCGGCGTTCCTCACATGGTGTTCTAACATTGCTCGGAAGCAACATGGCGCGAGGTAGCACGCGATGCAATGACAGTAATAAATAGATTTAGCTCGACGCTTATTATTCGTTGCTCCCAGACCTGCGTTACAGTACACTGTACCAGCGGATGCACACAGTTCCGCAGCTCGAACACTAATGTGTGTGCGCGCAGCTATCACGCCAGCACCTAAAGCCAGAACGGTGCCGCGACTCCGGCAGAGCAGACTCAGCAGAACGCATCGACTTGGCTTCGTCGATTTTTTGCCTCCAAACGCACTGAGCGTCACTGAATACGCCATTCTTGGCATTTTCTTCGGAAGCTTCGGGCCAGAGTGGCCCCGACAGCAGCTGTCACTTGCGCTTGGGGATATGCAAATGAGAACTGTACGACGTGGCCCATAGGTGCCCGGCACGTGCTTGTAAGGCGGACAGTCGTCGTCTCTTGTGGCTGCGTCCTGGTGCTAAGGACGTTAGGCACAAGACGCTTAGGGAGACCAAACGAAAGCCGAATGTCTCTGAGCACTTAACCCGTTGCATAAAACGAAAGCCGAATGTTCCTGACCCGTTGAACAAGGGACACTGAATGCGGGAATTCGGTGCTGCGGTACCTGCATGAAACAAGGATGCATGCAGTAATTTGGTGCCTCTTCATAATTTTTGTACATTTGCCTTGCGGCGAGTCTACCGAATAAAAATACAAAAAAAATGAAACAGAAAGCCTCTCGGATGACCTTGTAACCGACCGGACGGTGGCCGCGCATGAGACGTGATTAACGTGACAGCACGACGGCGCCAACGCGCTAATGCACTTGGAGCGTCCGTATCTTTGCTATCGCAATGAAATGGAGAGCCGTACTCTTCGCCATTCCTTAGTAGCCAAATCAATTGATTCGTTTTATTGGCCCTTGGGGTTTCGTGCACAAGCGCCAGCTCTGGCCAAAGAGCGCCAATAATCGACGCGCTAGATACGGCTCTATGATATTAAACAAGACAGATGACAAAAGGATGTTGGAGACGTGAAATGATCATGGGTGGCCGAAACAGATCCAGCGTTTCCACAAGGATATTCGAGTTCGTCCGACTTGCGGAAACGTTGGCTCCAGCAACGTCGATTCGTCGACCGGTTTTAATTAGTACAATATTCCTATGAAACGTAATGGCCGATTAGAAGCGACGTTCCGTGTATACCGTCTTGCATTTCCACGGCTGACTCACACAACCTTACCATCCGTACTTCGCGCGAGCACTATCCTTTTTTACTGCCTTCTAATTTTCATGAGAGGGAAAATTGGCAGTGTCGATTGTCCGTGTTGTACCCGGACCAATTCGCCCTCGAGCTGCGATGAGCCAGCCTGCTGGTTGGTTCAGATGGTGGAGCGACAGCCCCGGAAAGGCATTAGTCACGGTTTAGATCCCTAGGACAAGGACACATTTTCCTTGAACTGCGAAGACTTCCTCCTGAGAAGCCCATTTTGGTTTCCCTTTGTAGGTTAGTGCTAGATTCGGGCAGACGATACTTTTCCTAATCGTGAGTCTTCCTTTATCTAGCGGGCCTTCCGCAGAACTGATCTGCCTTCTAACTTTGTATGTGCGTGTGCCGCAGTCACTGGACACCTCGTTGCGATTCTATCCTTATTTTGTATGTGCTACTGCTTTCGTCCACCATGCCCGTCCTGTCTCCGGACCAAGCAGCAGCTCCGGTGCGTGTTCGAGATCTGCGTGCTCAACTGCTTTTTGCTGGTCAACGAGATTCCGGCCGCGATCAGTGCCCTGCTGCCAGTGTTCCTGGTGCCCATTCTGGGACCCATGTCCACTGAGGAAGTGTGCGCCATCTATTTTGGGGTGAGTGGAAACTGCCGCGACCACGCAACGAGAGAAAGCGTGTTGATACGCCTGGAGGCGCATGCGATTTGGTGACCGGGTAATTTTGGTACGTGGCCGAATCGGTTGTATCCTTAGAAATAGCATCCTTGTGAGCGCCATGCACCGCGGCGCATAAATTGCGACAGCTAAGAGAACAGCTGTGTGAGTCAGGACCAAGCCGTGTTTTTAGGGCATATGGTCACTCAATACGCAGTACCAGTCTTTGCAGACTCTCTGCCTGTCACTTCGATTGAACAACACACTGCCTTTAGCATGTGCGCTAATCAGGCATCGAATAGTTCTCTGTTTCGCATGAACTGTTCCTCACAGTTCGGCGCCTTTGCCTTTGCACACCGGAGGTTCTTGCACCTGAGAAAAGAAAGTGAAAAAAGAAGAATAAATGTTCGCAACGCATATATACGAGAGTACTGCCTTTAAGTTTCTCATCAGCACCATTACCTGCTTGATCCATATTTAACTCGTTTTCCTAGAGCCTACATCTCATCGCGGCCTTCTCATTTCTTCTCATCGCGGCCTCACTAGATTGAACGGCGAAAAGACTGGATACGCGTGGTCTATAGGCAACAGTACGTACAGTGCTCGGCAAATGAGACGCGACACTCGGAGCGCATGGTCGCCGACGCTTTTGGCATCGACTGTATGCGCTGGGGACACCGAGCTGATGCATCGTGGTACACAGTGAGTGCGAGAACCCTTGTGACGCATTGTGACTGCATTTGGTCCCACGGCAATTACCTAGACATCACCTGCGACGCAGAAAAAAATAAAGGCGGTGACAGCCGTGCACTCTGAATATTGCGTTTCAATCACTGAGCACTGTGCATCTGCGACGCTGCTTTGCTATGGTCTAGTAGGTCAAACGTGAATAAAAGAGCCGTTCATATGGAAGAGCTTCCTGTGCCATAGGAAATGCCCATCTTCGCCTCCGCAGCTGTAACGCCTCCGGAACTTGGGCTAAGAAGGCGAGCACTCAGATTTTTATTGGACATTTTGCCTTATCAGTGCATGAGTCTTGCTTTCAGGGTATATTTTCCTTCCTCGCGCTTTGTGCTCTAGTTGCGTCCGGTACACTACTGTTTGCTGCGCGTCGACGGCGAACGCAAACGCGCCGGTGTGTTCACACCTGCCACCACCGGCGGCTCTCGTCGCGCCAAGCTGTGTGAAATGGAACATCGCCGAAGGTCGGGCTAATTTTTAAGGCATTAAGAATGACGACGTATTGCAAAAATAAATATAATTTCAACAAACAGAGAATGGGGACGTACCGACACATGTGAGATCGGCGAAGCGGCTCAAGAAACAAAAAAGGGAGACCCACGTCTCCTTTTTTGTCCATAATATTAAAGTGCACCTCTTAGGCGTACGTTCTTACGTTGACTGTCGGCGTAACCGAGCAAACGAGCGCAGCCAAGGATAAAAGAGCGAACGCGGAGCGCTGCGGGACATGAAAAACGGTGATAGCGATAAGAGCGCGAGGAGGAAAGCGGAGGAGGAGGTTGCAGCGGAACCATCAGGCAGAGGGTATGGGGAAAGCATGAAAAGTGAAGCGTGCCACCGCGCAAGACGGGCTTTACGGTGACGAGATGGCTCCGAAGTAGTGCGCTGTCGTCTGTTCACCGATGGCATGCGGACAGCGCGTCGACCGATACCATATATGGACGCAAAGCACTGCATGAGCGAAGGGCTCTCTGCGGCGGCTGCTGCGAATCGCGCGCATGCGTTACCCACGCGCCGTTTCTTGCGATCTCTCGATTAGTGAGGCAGTCGCGGCACACTTCACTCCATTTGCAACGGGCCACACGAGACAGATTGTCCGTGCCAGGCAATTAAGATATCACCAAGTCGCGCATAGATTTCGCATTCGGGAGTATCGTAATCGACGGCGAATTCTTTACTCAAGAAAGGAACGACACAGTCTGGACCGAACCCGAAGGCAGTACAATGTCTCGCAGCACCTACCTTCGTAGCGTTCAGCTACGGGAAAGGACGGGGGAATGAGAGCCGACCCCGAAGACAGGGGTGCAGTTTAACACAGTGTCCCAAAGCGTCACCTGGCACGAGGCGAGAATGGGACAAACTGACACGCTCCCGATCGTGACGCAAGGAAGAAAGTCATTAACTCTAGTGTCAGAATGGCAGCTACAGCGCAGACTAGGTCTCTAGCTCGTGCTATGTGGGTCCTGTCAAAGAAGTGTAAGTACAAAGCCTATATGACGAAGTTCTTGGGGCGTCTGGAATACTTCATTATACCGATCACTTCATTGTAAACGTCGCTCAATGCGCAGCTCACACAAGAACAGGGACAGAGTAATTCCTTCGTTAAACAGGTCATTCGGTTCCATAAAGAGGTGTTCGACTGTAGTTGACGTCGGCTGGATAGAAGCATGCGTGCGGTTTGAATATCGCGCTGCTGTGTGTGTAGCGTCAGGGGGTTCGATCCCAGTGTTCACCAGAGGGTGGACAGTGGGGCTAGTTTCAGTATTGTCAATAAAGCGTCGCCATGACACTGCTAGCCAAAGGAACATTCAATAAGTTTTGCATGTGTCGCTTTACCTTTTCAACTTACACGGCAATAAAGTGACGCAATTATGTGTAGAAATAAAGTTTGTTTATGGCCATTTTCTTGTTCGGCGTCTTATTTTTTTAATTCAGTCGCTTCATTTGTTGCGCCAGCAGATCGCGTTTTCGCTTTCGTCGCTTCGGCTGTCATTGTGTTAGTCTGCTGCTGTCGCTTTCTATGCACATGCACGTTTTTTCGTATGCTCTGGAGTTAACAATTTTATTTGTAGCGGCGAGCGTTGCGGCAATTTCGGAAAAAACTTAGGAAAGGGCGCAAGGCGTGCTGCGCGGCTGTGTGGTGTGGCAACTCGGGGAGGAACACAAGGGCGAATTTTTTTCCCTTTCCCAGTGGAGGAGAGGTAAGCACCCTTTTATGATGGAACAAGCGCTATCCTTATCAAAACAGTTAAATAGGATGAAACGGAAGCTCTCCCGCAGTTGTTTTGAAGTGAATGTTTTTTTTTTTTTGGTTTGGTACGCACAAACGAAAGATCTCCCGCAGTTGTTTTCAAGTGAATGTATTTTTTGGTTTCGCACGCAGATGGGCCGAATGATGCTAGCTGACGTACAGGTGGAAATCACTGTTTTTCTCCTGGAGTGTTCACTTCACTTCACGTTTGGCCTACCAAACACCAGAGAAGGAATTAGCGATACCGCCTCGACGTCGTATGCCATTGGAGCCGAAGAATGTACGCGCAAGCCTACATGTTATCGCTCACAACCACCACGGTCACTCTGGCAATCTTTATAGTTTTCTGAGAAATATTTGACCATTGTCTGAGTAACGAGAAAATCAGAACAGTCCTCGTGCACCGCTTCGATAGGAGCGATAGACTTTTAGCTCAATATCTCGCATGCAAGGTCCTTAAAGAGCACAAACGCGATGTTCACGTAATGGAAATAACGCGCCTTTTGTGGGTCGATAAAAAAAAAAAACAAAAAAAAACATCGACGCCGCCCTTCATTTGCAAGAAAAATCGCACTAAGTGAACGACACCGCGTGGACGTGATGTTGTGATACATGCAGTGACCTAAGGTAACGTCAAAAAAGGTTGATTGAGGAGCGGCAGACGCCCGTTGGTTCCTGGGGCACATAGTCAGTGGCACACAGCCAAGAGGCCCCATCATACATAACGAATCGTATGGATTTTCTACGTTTTTCAAACATCGTCGGTGATGTTTTTGTACTCCTCCCTTCTTTACATGATTGTATACGCGACAATGTTAACGTGCACAGGAAATAACATGTGAAATATAAATGCTGGAGTTGCACGTCTTATGTTACCCCGGTGAGCTCTGTTGTCGAGGTGCTTTTGTATCGCAATTCGTACTAGTTTTCTACTTCACATAGCACCTGCATGGTGGCATAAATGTGGGCCGCCTCGTACAAGTGGCGACCTTTCTCTAAAGCACACACGCGAAAATTCGTTTTCCGGTACGTCGGGCCTTAAACCCTGCCACTGGCTATGGGCCCCAGGAGCCAACGGGCATCTGCTGCTCCTCAATGAACCTGTTTTGACGTCAACTTGGATCACTGCAAGTATCACATCATCACACGTACACGGTGACCTTCACGTAATGCGATTTTTCTTGCGAATGAGGCTCGGCGTCGACGTTGGGTTTTTTCTTTTCGACTCTCAAAAGGCGCATTCTTGCCAAATATGACCTTCAACATCACGTTTGCGCTCTTTAACGGCTTTGCATGGGAGACGTTGGGCTAAAAGGCTTTCACTCTGCCGAAGCGGTGAGCGAAGACTTTTGTGATTTTCTCGTTAATCATACAGCGCCGAAGTATTTGTCAGAAGACTGCAAAGATTATCTGAGTGACTGCAGTGGTTACGAGCGATGACACGTAGGCTTGTGCGTGTACTACTTTCATCCAATAACAGTCAAAAGGCGGCAACGTCAGCGGGTATACCGCCAGGTAAACGGGAATTGCGCCACAAGAGCGAATTTCCCCACTGGTGCATGGTAGGCGAAACTGCAGTTAAAAATATGCGAAGAAAAACATCAAGTGGCAGTTCCATCCGGGAGGCGATGCACCGATTGCGATAGCAAATTAGTGAATAGCTATACGAAGTAAGGATAGAAGTTTTATCGGCCGTGTAAACTTACAAACATTCGCTTACGAACTAAATTAGCAATGATATAATGTGTAAAGGCGACTGAACGAGGACGCAGAAAGAAACCGACACAACAGCGCTGTCTCGTCGATCCTGCCTCGTCGATTACTCCGTTTCGCCGGTAAAGTAAGCGGATACCACAGGAAGTCGGCCTCTTTCTGCGAATTGTTTCCCCGAAATGTCCTTTGTTTGGAGATTTCGTGTTTGCGAGGCACGCTCGAAAAGTATACGGTGAGCATGCCGGAGCGTCTACTTAAGCAGTGGTGCATGTAATTACACAGATAAACCAGTGTTTTACAGCAGAGCTGTCTACGGCTAGGATTGCGGAATTCTTCGGTGCGTAACGTCGACAGAAAAGTATCATCTATGGCTGACACCTCCTAGTGCAATGTCCCATACCCCAGTAACGCAGAGGCTATTAGCGCTCAGCAAAGTGAAGCGTGTATAAAATTGAGCTATCTGCCAGAGGCAACCTTTAAAAATTTTTGAAAGTGTTCGCTGGAACACCCTGTATATGTATCCTAGACTGGATATGTTACATAAGGTTAACCGTTGCTGCCCAGAAATAGGAAGTTAAAAGGAGTGCATAGAAGACAGGAAAGATGGAAAAGCGGGAGAGAAAGCAAAAAGATAAAGGAGGAGGACGGAAAAAGGCGACTGCCGGTTTCCCCCGAGTATGTCCGTCTGGAGGTGCCGTCTATGTGAACCAGTGGCCGAAGAGGTGTCTTGCCTCCTCCGGGGGGCCCTGAAGGTCCGAACACCCGGCATCGACTAAAAAACCCCAGTGTTCTCCTTTACCCAGACACGGCTAATCCGCGCACGGCTACACGCGGGAGGGTCCAACGCTCATGTGCTGGGGTGCGTTGGTGTAGTGCTTATCGCTCCGTAACGATGTACTTAAAGGGGCCTCGGGCTTGGTGAAGTGACGTAGTCCGCGGGTAGCATACGCTGCTATAAACATATCTGCGAAGTTTTGCTGTCCTACGCGTTGCGTTGAGCTCGCAAGCGGATCGCGAAGTCTCAAACGCTCTCATTTAAACAGCAGGCCATGTCCGCACTCTCTTCTGGACGCTTTGTTTCATCATCGGAGGCTTTATTTCACCGTTCCCTTAGGCGGCTGCTATTGGCCGATAGCTGACATCAAGCTACTGTCGGCTGCATCGCGCAGGTACCGCGGCCGCCGCGGGGTGCCGCCACGAGTCCACGGCCTAAGCGCACTGCGGCTCGATGAGTACAACTGCGTTTGGCTCAGGTTTAGCGCGTCACAGGCACCAAAGGCGCAAGTGCTGGCGTCTCCAAAATGAAATGTGAACTGCGCGCCACGGTGGCATCTCGAAGGCGGAGCGTTGTGGGCACGCCCCACTGCGCCGTAGCCCTCACACTGCAAGACATTCAAGAAGGAGCGGGAGCACAGTAGAGGCTGTGTTTAAAGGGACACAAAAGGCAAATACTAAATCGACGTGAACTGCTTAATTATCATTCCAGAAACATCGCAACGCTTGTTCCGCGCCAAGAACAGACTTAGTTTACGAGAAAGTTGCATCTGAAGGGTCCGAATGCCTTTTTCGAAAGTTAAGTCTCCCGCCACCCAACCGGGGGAGTGGTGACGTTGCATACGCCATGCCCTTTGCTGCTCCTTTGCTGCCGTCGGTGAGTAAAACCCCGCCCGAAAGACCGAGCCAAGACAGAGTGGTGGATTCGCCGCTGCAGCTGTTTTTGTTCAAGTGGCGTAAACCGTTCGGCCATCCCGGGATATCGCATGGAAGTTCAGTTCTCTTCTACTTGCAGTATGTGTGAATTTCGCGAGCCACCATCACCAGCGCATCACTGCGCGATAACAAAACTAGTGAAACGCGAAAGCGTGAACCGCGCGGAGTTGAGCGAAAATGAAACCTCTATACCACTCGCGTCATGACAAGTGTAAGTTCAATGAGTTCTTTTTCTAAATAATGAGATAGAACTGGACAAATAGCATTTTATTTCGTCTTATAATACCATACAATGATGTTTTTTGCAACGGATGGTTGTGCACTAGCGACAGAATTTAAACGAGGAGTGCTTTCGTCATCGGGCAAGTGCTTGAATGGCCCGGGGGAGCCTCTAACCATGGCCTGCATTTACCTCAATTTCTCGATTATTAAGGCTCTGTTCGTGGTAACGTTAACGCCTTAGAGATTCTCGAGCACTAATCTATCACTTTAGCTTGGCTTATTATTTGCCTTTAGTGTCCCTTTGATTGACAATGGCTCCGCTTCTGCTGAACGCATTGAATTATTTTTCCGGCAAAGTATTTCTGAAATAGCCTATTTTCACTTTAAATGCCTTTCTCCACTTCGATAAAAAGTGTGGGTCAGGGCCCCTTTAAATGTTCTTTGTTCATCGCTACGTAACCGCCGTACCCTCCGCCTGTCCCCGCTCAGGACTCGTGAGTCGCTGCTTAGTGAGCGGAACGCTCCGAACACCCGGGTACCCGTATGCAATAACACATATGTTATAGGTAGTGACTACAGTGATGGGGCCCGGTACTTTAACTACAGCACTACAGTGACGAGGCCCGTCACATTAACAACAATACTGTAGCGACGGGGCCGTCATTATAACGATGTCGGTATGGTCGGTATTGGGGGCGAGCATAGAGTTTCCTACAAAAACTCTAATGGGGGCGAGTGCTTACGGAGTCGCCATCTGTCGGAAGCGCCTCACTTGCGTAGTCTGAGGGATAACGCGGCGCCCTCCGCATAGCTAGGTTTGGCTATAGGCGCTAAATAAACATACTACGCGGGAGCTCTCCTGTACATTTTTGCAAGTACTCTCGAAATGACAGAAGCATCTTACCTTTAAAATAATAATCTTGGACAAACAGAAGGCACAGAATGGTTTACAGGCGCTATCTCGTTACCTACTACGTACGGTAAGCTGGGATACTGCGTGCGGGCGCCGCGATCGATTTCCCCGAACCGGTTTCTTGCGTTAAAGGTAGGAATCGCTGAGAGAAAACTATGGGAAATAAGTTCTTATAGTGGGCCGTCTGTGTAACCAAATGGAGCATCACAGAATGAAGCTTCAATGCAGCCATCGCACGGGTTCGCGGTGACCGACTGCGCGTCTGCATGCATCCGCGCACAATGTTTCGCTTTCGCTGCGAGAGCGTTTTCGCACTGTGCCATGAGCTTTATGCCGCAGTATATGAGCATTTGACCGCACGCAAGCAACCATTGTTGCATGTACACTATCAGAATTGTTCAAAAATAATTTCGTTATAGCTAGGGACTTCGAAGTCTATACGGCGACTTGTGCTGTGCCGTCGCGATGATTCAGTGTTTTCTTTTTCTTTTCTTCTAATGTCTCCGAAGCTTCAATATCATTATTTCTCAAGTTGCATCGCACTGGATGCTTATCGGTCTTCTAAGCGAGCAATTACCCGCTGCTTCTTAATCTAGTACAGCATTCATTGTTTTGTGCTACACAAGCATCAACATATGCCATGCCTTTTTTTAATTCGCTTTATACCGTTCCCTTTCCATTCTAGTAAACTTTCTTTCTTTCTTTCTTTCTTGATTATCATCATCATAGGTAGTGCATACGCAAAAAACTGTTGGACCCAACCGGCGCAAGCTAGTGGATGGGTCCGGATGCGAAATACAATACACATTCGGTACAAGCATAGGAGGATCAATGCAGAGGATGAATGCAACACATTAGCACATTAAAAACAAGAAAAAAGAATTTTTTTACAGCATGCATAAAAATTATTACCAGTTACATAAATTATCAAACCGCAAAGAAGAGAACGCCAAGCAGGAATACAGGCACTAAATCAGTGGTTTATAGCTAATAAATATGATTGTAGTTTTGCCGAAATTTTGTGCTTTTTTTTGGAGGGTATGTTGTTCCATGTCTCCAAAGGCTATCAGGGGACACCAGATTGGTAAAAAAGGAATTGAAGTCGCCCCTGAGAAAGTTCCTTCAGCAGTTCTGGACGACAGAGTTGAGATGGGTGAAATGCGGAACTATTTCACCGATGATGGGTGGGCCGCGCTCACTGCAACAATTACTCAGAAGCGTAATCATAGTTTGTGGACATGTACTGCATGTCGGCAAAGGGTTCATGATAACGCCATTGAGTGTGACGCGTGCCTGAAGTGGCTGCACTTTAAATGTGCGTCTGTTACATCTGCGCCAAAAAGTAAGGTGTGGTTTTGTCGGAATTGTGTGATATTTTCGAAGTTATGCAAAGTTTTCTCAACATAGGCGTGTTCAGATTACGCTAATCAATAGTCCCATTACCATTTTTTTGTTTTCTATAGAATTTTTATATGTGATGGGCGAATATGGTGACACAAAGGAATAACCCTTAGCTCGAAATGCTCTAGTTTTCTTGGGAAAACGTTTTATATGACAAGAAATGGAGCATGCTATTTTTGCGATTTCGCAATGTTCGAAGTCTGGGGCCCTCCTGCATGCACAATTTTTTTTTGTCATGCGTGAGTATTTTCTCATGCTAGCATAACAACTTGTTTGTTTCAAACACTATTTCTTTTGTTGTCTTCTTATTCTGGGAAAAATTCCTAAACATTTCTCCACGAGCTACGCGCTACGCAGAAGCCACTTTCCAGCCCAACCTTCACGCAAGATGTATCGAAATTTGATCACTGATCGCTGAGAAAATATTAATGTGCAACAAAAATGTATCGTGTATGCAGGAGGGCCCCAAACATGGAACTTAGCGAAACCGCAAGAACGCTATTCTCCACCTTTTGTCATATACGATCATGGTCATGGGACCTCGATTACCGTTCTTATATCAACATGTCCATATATATGTTCGTATTTTTGTCATGTGTCAATATGGTTAAAGAGCCGGACGCCGCCTCTGTAGCGTAGATGTT
The DNA here is from genome assembly GCF_023375885.2 of Dermacentor andersoni. Classification (NCBI taxonomy): domain Eukaryota; kingdom Metazoa; phylum Arthropoda; class Arachnida; order Ixodida; family Ixodidae; genus Dermacentor; species Dermacentor andersoni. Next base: position 18,437,087 of record NC_092823.1, read on the forward strand.
AAAGTGCCGGGCCCCGCCTCTGCAGTGTATATGTTAAAGTGCCGGGCCCCGTCACTGTAGTGCAGATGTTAAAGTGCCGGGCGCCGTCATTGTAGTCACTACCTATATTATAACGTCGTTGGGAGTAGCACCCGTTCGTGTTCTGTGTTTCTGTTGCGTGCCTGTTTAGGTGAGCCGCAGGGTGCAAATATTCGAGCCTTTACAATAAAGTAACAACTGCTGAAGCGTTTCTCACCATGCACTTCCCTGGCTTTGTCGCAGCCCTCTCAGCTGTACTTCGTCTCGGCCACGACCATCGCCGCAGCCATGGCTGAATCGACGCTGGCGAGGCGCGCCGCGCTCCACCTGCTGGTCAGGTTGGGACCCAGCGCCACGAGGTGTCCGGTGATCTTCCTACATCATTAATCGGATATTCTACTGATTTACCGAGCACGTACATCGAGCCGTCTTTCTCCAGAACGCTATTAACCAACATTTTCAGAGTTTGGCTCGGATGAATCCCGCAATTACAAGCGCATTACCGGTACGCCATGACTAATCTGGGAGCCGAGGCTCACTTTACCGCATCGTGGGAAATTTATTTATCATTGCGATAACTATATGGACACTGCAGGCGCATTTCCGCCGTCGTTATCGCCGGCAGCATCGCCGTGATGTTCCATATAAGGTCCAGTGCGATAACACCGTGGCCGTGCGCCGTATGCTGTGGGCGCAAGTGGGAGCGTGCGAGGTTGAGCCGAGGGTGGTGGCTCGAGCCATTACCTGCTAGGTAGCACAAGGCCTGTGCACTTCGATTCATGACGTCATGTTACCTTGCCCGACTGCTGAATGATCTATGGCGATGCTTCCGAAGAAGGCGCGGTGATTTTGACGTCACCGCTTTCGTCATGCCGGGCTTGACAGTGGCAATTTCGATCCAAGTAGCATGGGGTGATGAAACAGAGTGCCCAGGCATGTTAATTACGAAGTGTTGCTTGATCTCGGGAGTGGAGGAAAGGAAAGTGAGGTGGAAGCGCACCGTCTTCCACCGCGCGCAAGGCGGGGCGGGGGGGGGGGGGGGGGGGTGTATTGCTCCTACTCTGGCGGCGACTGCGCCTGACGTGGCTGGGCGCGGTCGCACAGGCCCTACTTTGCAAGCGACCTGTGATGAATACAGAGCGTTGGTTCGCTGCGGGCCGATAGCTTCGTATGCGCTGTGTTCGCGCTGCTTAGTTCGTGTTTAAACGAGAGGCAGCACGAAGGACAATTCTGCTCCCAGTGTTTGGTTTTCAGAACGCTGAAGAGTGAACACCGTAGGTCTTATAATTGTACCGTGAACCATGTTTTTTAAATATATATATTTTTTTCGTTGAACAGCTTGGATAACGTTAGCTGCGACACACGGTAGATTTCTGCCCTCTTCCGCCCAGCCTGCTGACGGCAGCCGCTCTTGGCAGCATGATCATGTGCTTCGTATTCAACTCGCTGGTGACGACGCTGCTGCTCCTCTCGGTCGTGGACGGCGTGTGTGACGAGCTCAGCCTCGTGCTCTTGGATCCCCACATCAAGCGTGAGTCTACCGCGAGCGAATTGCTTCGCTATAAGCTTCTCACAAGGCTTAAAGCGGCCAAGAGTATATAGCTCGATGTACAAAAGGCGGAGATGAGAAAATACTGCTGTAGAATGGCGATAGACAATCGCAATATTTTGACGAGACGGAAGTGTGCCCATACGTTCCATTTCCCTTGTCGTGGCAACGTGACAAAATCTTCCGCACCATTAGGCCACGATTACATGATTCCTGCAGTGCCAGCGCCAACTAGCCGTTTGAGATGACACGAGCTAGTGCGCGTGTGTACGCGCTAATTTACATTCGGCCAGAGTTAACCGCTCTCCTTGCGTCAGGAACGGTAGTGTGTCAGAATCTTCCATTCTTGCCTCGTGGAAATCAACGCTTCGAGACGCTGTCTTAGAATGCACCTCCTTCGGGATCGAGCCAGGTTGTAACGAAACAGTTGGCCTTGACCGGGGAGGCCCCTTCCTCTTCTCATCTTTTATTCCCCTCATCACACCCCTGTGCAGTGCTTTAGAGGTGTCCTCACAGCCTTCCTTTAAAAGTCACATACTGCTCCTACTACAAATAAAGTTTGTAGTCTCGTCCAGGAGCGAGAAAAAATATCGTTCAGATACAGTCGACGATGAATGTCAACGTTTTGAATGTCAACGATGAATGTCAGCTAAGGTTTAGCCTCCCCCTTGAGAACAACCAATAGCTGCAAAGAATTATCCCATTCGCGCCTCCAACGGCTAATATCCTTTGCACCATGGCCCGTTCTGGCGAGGCTAAAGTTGAATGATTTGCTCCCTGAACTGAGAATAATTTTTGGTTATCAATTTCTTAGAGAAGCAGAGCCATCAGGTAATCAAGATATCCCTGAGGTTTTTATTTTGGTAAGCAACATGCATGTACATATTGTTTAGTAATCAATGCAATTAAGTGAGTAAGTAAATGCAAGTAAGGCACGCAATTTTCGAACTGAATAATAAGGTTATAGGCAGGTGACATAATTAAGCCTTATTCTTGAGTTGTATAATACAGAATTTGTTGCAGTAGTAAATATACTCTCAGTAATATTCCACAAAAAAGGATCATAGAACACTCGCGCTGAGCATTGGTGTATTTTACTATTCGGAGTAGCTGGCTTACTTGAAAGCTATAGTCACTAATTTATGCAGGCATGACTTTACCTAAAATAAATGAAAATATATCTTTTGCTCAATAAAGCCATTCTCACTATCGCCAGTGATGCGCAAACTAAATATGGCGTGATTTCTTTGTCTGTGCCAAATTTAACAAATTACCTGTGGCAGATAGCTCTATTATAACCGTAGAACTAAATTACTCGATGATACAGAAATTATTTGCACGAGCAATCAAATGCGTATGACTACTTAACAAAATTTTGCTAATTAAGCTCTTACTGATTAATGTGGAGCTCCTATTGCAATTGGATAAATGTAGCTGGTCAACTTGAAAAAAAAAAAAACATCGACATGGAATGAATTCTGAGGTTGAGTTGACACGACTTTCGAGATCTGCACCGTCAGACTTGCGCTAACAATGCATTGTTGTTCCGCTTAAATTTTTTTAAAGTAGCCGCTGTTTTATGCATTGAAGCAGAATAATTACTGAAATCTCGAAGTATTTGGTCGCAGACTTTGATAATTAGTATCTCGAAATTGGTGTCATCCTGAAAATTTGTTTCAAGTGGATACGCTTTGCGAACTTACCAACTACAATTTGTAAATTGCAACACGTGCCGTAAGTGATGAATGAATAATAAATTAAGCCTTTTCGTTTCTCCTGGAAGTAATTCCCTCCTCATCGAGTAATTTAGTCAAGTGCTAGAATTGTGCTATCCGCCATACGTTATCTTTCAAAGTTTGGTGAAGCTAAGAAAAAAAGAAGACACGTGGTACATTTCTGTAGACGGAAGCTGCAGCCCATAAGGGACTTATACTTCTTCGTGGTAAGAGAGAGAGAGAGACGGCAAATAGAGAAAAGGCACGAAAATCAACCAGACGAGCGTCCGGTCTGCTACCCTACACTAGTGCTAAGGGGAGTGAGGAATAAAAAGAAGAACAAAGTTTATAAAGTGCTGCAGAGTGAACGCGAAACACAATCTCGTATAAATGAGGGACCTCATACCTCTAAAAGAAAGAACCCTTCCGTTTGACACGCGAAATAATAACCGCTGGGCGACACCCAGTACAAGCACCAACTACAGACAGACGATTAGAGACACGTTGCTAAGCCTCTAAACTAGAAATTTACCATGCAAAAGAGCCCATTCATGTTTTCTAACTTTATTTCTGTGCTTCAAGAACTGTTCAGTGCTTATCGTACTAATATTTTCGGGTAACTAAAAGGCACTTTAGGTTTAACTTTATTTTTTTACGACATGGCAAATACTTTCAGTGTCTGCCCTGTTCGGTCTCTACTGTGCGGGAAAAGAGCACAGGCCCTGTCAAAACCCTTCACAGGCCTTTGTCTTTGTCGCGTCTTTGTCCTCAGCGTCGCTGTAGTGTTGTGAAGAGCGATGATGGAAATGAATTTGTATTTGCATCTAACAAAGCATCTGCATTAAGGAAACGCCACGGATCTTCCAACATTACCCTGCGATTGTATCCAAGCAAAACCTTCCTCTCAAGCATGTCTACATCAGAAAATGCGTCAAACTGCGGAAACGTTATCACTATTCCTTCTCTTATTCTTTTTTTTACACCATTACAATCAGATGGCAATAACGAGGTCTTCTACAAGCATGTTGGAAAATAACGAGAAATCATGACGGTATCATTTTGTCGAAGTTGCTAAAAACGTCCGAAACGTAAGAGAAGAAATGATATGAAATGAGTCGACATGCAGATCCAACGCACATATTGAAATCTATGCAATGCATGCTTTCGTGAAGCAATTTATCGAATGCGATAAATCTGACCGTTTCATTTCTGCGTCTTTAGCTTAAAGAAATACTGGCGCGCGCGCGCGTGCTACCGCGAACTCCTGCTACGCAATGTGACACGCACGGCGATCATCTCAAGGAGCCGGTTGGCGTTGACACTATTAAAAGTATGCGTGCGAATGGGGCCTAACTGACTTGATTTGTGATCCTGCTCCTTATATGAGTTTGCTTGTGCTTTGATTGTAATAACCCCCTCCCCCACCTCGCTCAATGCCCTTTGGACCTGTAGTGCAGACGAATATTTTACCAGTGTAAACCGAGTTCGCGTTTGTCTTTAATGTCCATTTTTAAATACTGACATACAAGCTTCCGCCAGGTTTCTCGTCTGCATAGCATTAAAAGAAACACTACGGAGCCTATACAGAATGAAATGCGCCTTCTTTCCGCTTAGCGTTGCCCGATGCGCGAAGCGACACAATGGGAGAACCGACTCGCACCGACAAGTTGCCCACGGCGGAGATCACACGAGCCGACAGCATCGACACGCAGCGGGCCTCAGTTACCGACAAATCGGTCCCGGAAGGCGCACCGGTCCAGGGTCGCCGATCTTCAGTCACCGCTGAGGTATTATAATTTTATAAACGACCGGCAAGATTGTCAAGAAAGGGGCACGGGCCTTTGTGGTGCTGCGTACGTACAAGGTGCACGTTTCGATATTTCGTCACATGAACGTAGATGTCTACCTCTGGCATCGAGTGATGCGAAGTTAATCTAGAAAGCTGCCAGAAAGCGTTCAAGTAGTTTTTTAAAGGGTGCTAGAACACTCTTCTTGTTCCAGCACACTGCGATTGAACACTATCGTTGTTCTAGCACCCTTTCTAGATTTCAGTGAAATGTATTTCTGCTGGAATGTTTGGAAAGAAACTAGCATGAACGCCGATGCAACGACTTCTTTCCCCGTTGCCCCTCAATACAAGGTTCAGTCTTTTTCTGATAGCAAACGAACGGTAAAAAAAAAAAAAAAACACCCTTCACCGCCCCTCGTCCTAAACAAATTTTGTACTATCTTGTCATTAGGTTATTATCCATTATTTTGATCTCTTGAATTTTGAAAACCCTTTACATCACTCGTGCGCTTCTGATAAGCTTTGGTTTGTAGTAGGCACTTGCTGCGTCCATTTGATTTCTATGTCCGCGCATTTCGTGGCGCTGTTTATCCGTTCCCGTGTCCGTATAAGTTAATAATGTCAAAATTCCAGGATTATAAGCTTTCAAGGATATGCGCATGTTCACGACTTGAAAGGGTCTGCAATTCAGTCCAGTTGTATTCGTCTGGAGATTCCTACTTGAAGTGCAGTCTCCATGTGACTACTTGTCCTAGATAAACGCACTCCTTTAAAGTTTCAAGAGGCTAACTGGTAATCACAAATCAGTGTTCCCTGGTGAGGTTGCTGAGCATCTGTGTTACACCTACCACAGACGTTGTTGTTTATCACTTGTTGTAAGTCATCGCCAGCGTTCACCAACTGCAACCTCTCCACCAGAACAGTGTAATATGGTCTGCAAAGCAAAGGTTGGCGAGGTAATCGAAGTTTTTACGTGAGACTGGTGGAATAATTGCTTAGAGGGCCCCTCACCAGGTCTGGCCATATTTAGCTGACAAGCGCAGAGCATGCAATGGGCGCCAGCGATCGTGTTTGCAAATAATTACATCGCTACGCGCCGCGGAACGGTCTGAAATTTCAATCCGAACGCAGTTTTCCCTTTCCCTCGCAGCGACCGCGCCCCACGCCGGACGGTGTTGTCCTCGTGTCCCTGTGCCTACGTGCTCGTGTGCGCAGTGTGACGTCGCTCGCAGTGACACGTGACTTCGATAATCATTCATGGCAAACATCTGTTATTTGTGTGATCTATTGCTTGAATTGACGAATTGAAGTTGAGAAAAATGATGAAGCACGCAAACGGAATGTCTGCGTGCTTTCTGTTTTACTCCGCACCGAAGCAAGAGAGATGTACTTCCGCTTCGTCTGCTTGTTCCACAGTTGTGCGGTGACGTGCGCAGGTACCGAAACTATGCAATATTCTACCGTGTTCCAGTGCGTGATCATGCTCTGCGATCCTCTTGTTGTGCCTTAGTATTCGTGCAGCACTGAATTATACTGCTACTCATATGTCATTGTGCCCAGCTCGCAAAATCGTGCGCTGCGCGAACGAGAGAGCACTCGCGCGCGACGCCGTAAAAAAAAAAAAAAAAAAAAAAGAAAAAAAAAAAAGAAAAAGCGAGGAGAACGAAAAATTTAAGGGGGGGCCTGTGACGTATGCGTCACGCAATCCTCGAGGTCCGGTATGAGAGAACGCAGGGAAGAAATTTCGCTTGCGGAGGCTAGAGGGCGCGAGTGGAGAAAGGGTCTTGCTTGGCAGTGGAGCCCGCCTGCTGAAATCATGCGTTCGCGGCACTGAAATATTTCTATCTCGGTATTAACAAGCCGATTTGAAAAAGTTCTATATATATATAAATTATATTTATGCCCCTTCGCATCTGCAATCAACGTTGTGCATCACCCGACCTCCGGCTCGCTCACATGGTGGCAGTTGTGAGAGTCGGTTATATTAAAGAGGCTTCAAAGGGACCGAGACGGGAACCTACCTACCTACTTACCTACCTTATCAACGCCCTCCTTACCTTACCTTTATCTATTTACCTACCGTCGCGTCTGCATCGAAGCGCTTATTAAGAGACAAAGAAATCTTTGCATTAAAGAATTCAGTTTCGCTCGACAGGCAAAGCATTGATTGCGATAGCAAATTATTAAAAAAGCTACGCGAAGTAAGGTCAGTCATTTTATCAGGTGCATAAATTGGTGTGAACATTCGCTTACTAACTAAATTAACAAGAACGTTGACACATAGCATACAGGCGAACATGAGGACGTGTCACTCGATCACCGCGCACACTCGCTGTTCGAAAGCGGCCGTGATGAAGAGCGGCAGCAGCGGAGGACGAATTCCCCTTCGTGGCTGCCTCTCGCTTCAACGCGCACTAGGCGCGCGAGCACACAGCGCACGCGAAGCTATCAGCGCATCAGCTTGGAAGCCAGCGCTTATTGCCGCTAAGATAGGACGCACATGGCCGCCGCAGCTGGAGTAGAAGAGGAGATGCACGCCAACCTGCCCCCTTCCCCTCCTCCTAGCGCGCGCACATCCTTCCGCTCCACTCCTTGCGCGCATGAGAAAATGGCGCGCACCCTCCCTGCCTTGCTCCCTCGGGAGCACGAGAAAACACCGTTGTATCAAGCCACCATACTTCTCGGCTCATCCTCGCAAACTTTCGCTCGCACCTACACCATGCGGCGCGCGGACGCCATGTTACCGTACTTGGGCTTTATGTGAACAGCTCGACGACACCAACGCCGACGGCGGAAATCCGCTTTGGATGTCCATATAATTGCTGTCGTAAATAAAGTGAGTGCGTGGTCAGTGATTCGACGTTAGGCATTGCGTTTCGTCACGCATGCAAGCGGAGTGTTCATGCGTAGAAGCAGTTCGCGAAGATCGCTTTGGGGTAGGCGCTCGAGCTGAGCTGTTTTCGACATCGTACCATTTCTCTGCAGGCTACCGGGGCGGCCCCCGAGAATGGTGCGCCGTCTCCCGTTACGCGCAATCACCGAGAGGAGCGGAGCTCCACGCTGTACGTAACGGCCGAGGACAGCGGACTCATGGAGGGAAATCGCAGCGCTTTCCGACAGCGCATGCGCGAGTTCGCCTTGCTGCCCGAGGGAAACATGCACGTCCTGTGAGTACGCAAACGGCCATCGGGATTCATAGACTGAATAGAGAGATTTAGATTAGAGGGACGCAAGGCGTTAAGACCCCCTAGCACTTGGGGGCCCCAACACCTTGCATCCCCCTAATCTAAAGCACTCTAATGACTTGCTGACTGGCTAGCTGGGTTAGGCTGTCCTGGGATGACTGGCGATGGGTCATGACTGGCTGTCTGATTTGGGATAACGTTACAGTTCAGTACGGGGTTTACGAAAAATCCGATGTCCGGTGTTATGGCATCAAAATTCATGGCACCGAAGTTCACAGGGAGTCGAACCCTGGACCTTTGGTGGGAGTCGAACCTTTGATGTTATTTAGGACGAATTAGGCCATCGATTTCTTTATAAGAAAGCGTGAAGCCGAGGCGAAGAAGCGTCTGCACGACTTGTGGCGTTAAGGCAACGTTAATTAAGATAGATTAAGGGAGTCGAAACCACTTGAAGATATGGGCGAACTGGCGATATCTCCAAGTTTGATTCCAATTGACATTGTGAAGGACGAGAATCAAACCCACTACTTTCGGCATTAATTAAGGCGAAGTGAATTAGGGCACTGTTATCTGCACGAGATATTCGCCTGAAACTTCAGAAACATGTATGGCAATAGACTGACAAAATGTGAAAACCGTGCTATTTATATTGTTACGGGGAGGAAGTATATCTATTTGCAATATATACAGTTACAAGGTCGTAGTTCAGTAGCTAGGGTAACACCATCTACCGATCGTCGAGACTCTTCAGCCTCCTCTTCACCTTACAACGTCCTTTTGTCCACAGCGGCAGAAACTCGTACGTGACGTTAACACCCGGCGGCAGAAGCATCGTCTCGATGCTTCTTAGGGAGTGGAATCAGTGTGCGAGTTATAGGGCTTTAGTCGCGAAACGTGCACGGTATCAGTTCTTGGAGGGGTAGAAGACGTCGAAGCCACAGGTGATATCTCATATGTGAGGCTGGTGACCTGGCGAAGAACTCGGTATTGCCCGACGTATCGCGGCAGTAGTTTTTCGCAAAGGCCGACACGACGGGAGGCTAATCAATGCAGGACAAGTGACCCAGGGCTGAAATGAACGTCCCGACGACAACTGTCGTAACGGTGCTTTTGGATAGCCTGAGACGCCAGAAGACGGTCACGGGCACTGCGACGTGCTGTGGCCGCGCGAACAATGGCGTCGTGAGCATAGAACGTGGTAGTGTTGACATGGGAAGGGAGCAGCGATTCAAGAGGCAGGAGTGGGTCACGGCCATATCGTAGATAGAACGGAGAATCACCAGTAATACCGTGACGCGACGAATTGTATGCAAACGTCACGAAGGGTAAAGTGCAGTACCAATCCCGGTGATCATCAGACACGTACATGGAGAGCATGTCCGTGAGTGTACGGTTGAGACGCTCGGTAAGTCCGTTTGTCTGTGGGTGGTAAGCCGTCGTGAACTTGTGGGGCGTAGAGCAAGAGCTAAGAAGGTCGTCGACAACCTTAGAAAGAAAACAGCGGCCTCTATCAGTGAGTAGCTCACGTGGGGCACCATGGTGTAGGATCACTTCATGAAGGAGAAAATCAGCCACATCAATTGCGCAGCTCATAGGGAGGGCCCGCGTTATGGCATAACACGTGGCATAGTCCGTTGCAACGGCCACCCACTTGTTGCCCCAGAATGAAGTTGGAAATGGGCCAAGGAAGTCCATGCCGACGCGGTAAAATAGCTCACTGGGAATATATATAGGCTGAAGGTGCCCAACGGGAGACAATGGAGGCCTCTTGCGGTGTTGGCAAAGTTCGCAGGCAGCGACGTAGCTTCGAACAGAGCGATATAGCCCAGGCCAGAAAAATCGCCTGCGCACACGGTCATACGTATACGGGAGACACCCAAATGACCGGCAGTGGGCACATCATGTAACTGCGAGAGAATTGTCGAGCGCAGATGCTGGGGAACGACGAGAAGCAGTTAAGCACCATGTGAATTCATATTGCGCCGGTATATGGTCCCTTCCTGGAGAACAAACATACAGATAGAAACGCCCTGTTGCTCCGAGGTAAGGCGTTCGATGATGGATCGCGAATATGGGTCACGACGCTGCTCGCCGGCGATGCGTGAGAAGCCGGAGTTCGACAAAACGCAGGTATATGTATCGGTTTCGGTGCTATCCGGAGGGTCGACAGGATAGCGGGAGAGGCAGTCGGCGTCGTTATGTAGCCGCCCAGATTTATAGCACACGGGAAAGGTGCACTCCTGCAGGCGTAAAGCCCAGCGGCCAAGACGGCCTGTCGGGTCTCTGAGTTATGAGGATAGCCAACATAAGGCATGATGATCTGTCGCGACGGTGAAATGCCGACCGAACAGGTAAGGGCGGAACTTAGCAATGGACCAAACAAGGGCCAAGCACTCACGTTCTGTTATGGAGTAGTTGCGCTCTGGTGCTGAAAGAAGACGGCTAGCATACACGATCACGCGATTGGTGTCTCGCTGTCGTTGGGAAGAGATAGCGCCAATGCCATGCCGCTGGCATCAGTGCGAACTTCTGTGCAGGCATGTAGATCAATATGACCCAACACGGGTAGATTGATAAGGCGACTGATAAACGTTAAAATTGCTGCAGCCTGGTCTGGACTCCAACGAAAAGTGGTGTCCTTTTTGAGGAGGTCTGTGAGAGGACGAGCGATTTCGGCAAAGTTCTGGATAAATTGCCGAAAATAGGAACACAGCCCTAGGAAACTCCGGACATCGGTAGAAGAACGCGGAAGTGGAAACTCACCAACGGCACGAACTTTATCAGGATCAGACTGGACGACAGCAGCGTCAACCAAGTGACAAAGTACTCTTATTTGGCGATGGCCGAAATGGAATTTTGCAGAATTTAGTTGTAGGCCAGCTCGTCGAAAAACAGCAAGGATAGCTGAGAGACGGTGGAGGTGGCTATCAAAGGTCGGTGAAAAAACAATGACCTCATCAAGGTACCAGAGGCATGTGGTCCATTTGAATCCGCGCAGAAGAGAGTGAATCATGCGCTCGAAGGTAGCAGGGGCATTACACAGTCCGAAATGCATCACTTTAAATTGGTAGAGACCATCTGGAGTGAAGAAGGCGGTATTCTCGCGGTTTCGTTCATCTACTGCAATTTGCCAGCAGCCAGAGCGCAAATCAGTCGACGAAAAATAGCTGGCACCGTGTAAGCAGCCCAGCGCGTCATCAATACGGGGAAGCGGATACACGTCCTTTTTGGTAATCTTATTGAGGTGACGGTAATCGATACGAAATCTCCAGGTATTGTCCTTCTTTTTAACGAAAACGACATCTGACGCCCACGCACTGCAGGAAGGCTCAATACTATCTTTGAAGAGCATTTTGTCCACCTCCATTTGGATCACCTGGCGTTCAGCCGCAGACACAGTACGGCCGCCGGTGTATAGGAGGAGCATCACCACTGTAAATTGGATGGGTGACCACACGGGTTCGACCTAGCGGGCGATTGCCAAAATCAAAGATGTTTTCATAGGACATCAGAATGCGGCGAAGGGCGTCGGCGTAAGCAGGTCGTAAATCAGTAGCTATCATTGGAGTAAACTTGTCGTTGCGTGAAGTAGGAGGGACAGAAGCTGCAGCAGTGTCGAATCGTGGTTCCGGCGTAAGAGCAGCTACTACACAGTCTTCCAAAGGGGACTGCACAGCGACAGATACACCCTCAGGAAGCACTTGCAGACACGAACCAAAGCTCAGAAGAGGAAGCCACGCTTGAATGTTGACAAGAGTCACAATTGAGCTTGGTAGTGCTATTTGAAGGGCCAGGAGGACGTCGCAAAGTGGGGACACCACGTAAGGACCATGTCGAAGTGGTGGAGAAGGCGACATGAGGACGGAAGTCGCAGCGTAAGGTTGCAGTTGAACAAATTCAGAAGAACGAAGGCGGGACTTTTGTTCGTCGGTCGGGTCGGCAAAGTAATGGGGCAGTTCAAGGCGAAGGGTGCCGGTTGCACAGTAAATAAGTACTGAATGGGCAGTGAGAAAGTCGATGCCAAGAATCACTTCGTGGGTACACTCGGCCAGTACAGTGAACATGACTAACACTGGACGGCCGGCAATGGTAAGACGGGTGGCGCACATTGCCATCACGGCTGTTGTACTGCCATTAGCTACTCAGACGGCATGCGACTCGGTATGTGTCAGGACTTTACGGAGACGGCTACGAAGATCTGATCACATAACCGACACCTGAGCGCCAGCATTGATGAGGGCTTGAACGGGTACATCATCAACAAAAATTTCAGCAATGTTCGGCCGAGCAGCAGGGGTCAGCAGAGGTTTTGCAGTCCGAGTCGTCAATGCAGCCTCACCTACGGGGGCTGCATTGCTTAGTTTCCCGAGAAGCGGCCCGCATTGGATGGGGACGAGGGACGTCGAGGTGTAGGCGAACGGGACTGACGGTGTTGCGGCGAGGGCGAGCGGCTAGTGATGTTTCCCCGAGAGGGAAGACCAGTATGGTATGGTTCAGTGAGGGGCGAAAGAGGCCGAGGGTCTCCGTCGAAGCGGCGATCAGCATATGGTGCAGGCGAGGAGAACCAGCGGCTACTACGCCAGTGGCGGGAGATGTGTCCGACCCGGGAGCAAGCGAAGCATATTGGCCCGTCATCCGGTGTTCGCCACTCAGAGGGGCTCCGATATTGATTCGGGAACGACTGTCGAGGTGCAGCAGAGGCAATGACAGGAGCGGTAGGGGTGGAACGTGGGCGGACGGCAGATTGGATGTCCATGTTTGTAATTTCTTGGCGGACAGCAGCTGTAATGAGCGAGATGGTCATGTCATGCTCATAGGCGCAGTGAGAACTTGGAGCCATAGCCTCAAGTTCCCGACGGATGACTTGTGTCAAGCTTGGCGTTGTAGGCGGATGTGACGCCGGAGGGTCGTAATATGACACGGGTTGTGTAGTTGCAGGAGGAAGTGGCAGCCGTATGCGGAGGGTGGTCGAAGCGTTGTACGATGCGCTTGCTCTTCGCTTGCTCAAAATTCCGCCATTCCTTAATGATGGACTCAACCGTTGAGCAGCTCCTGCAAAGCAGGACGTTGAACGCATCGTGCGCCATGCCCTTCAATATGTATCCAACCTTATCGGCCTCCAGCATGTCCGCGTCCGCTTTACGGCAGAGAGCCAGAACGTCTTGAAGATACGCGACGTACAATTTGGTTCATGTCTGGGCACGAGACGCAAGCTCTTGCTTGGCCTTTATTTGACGTCCCACAGGTCGTCCGAAAAGATCGAGTAGCTTTACCTTGCAGAAGTCCCAGCTTCTAATGTTGGCTTCATGCGTCTCGAACCATATCTTCGCGGTTCCTCCAGAGTAAAAGATGACGTTGGCCAGCAAAAGTGTGGCATCCCACTTGCTGTGCTTACCGACGCGTTCATACGACGTCAGCCAGTCTTCGACGTGAAGATTCCCGGGTGACGTAGCTGGGTTAGCACTACTTCCGCTGGTGCCTGAGCAGCGGAGGCAGCGTCAGTGGCCATAACAGCGGAACAGATGTGACGCCCGCTGCGAAGATCCAGGGCCGGCTTGTGGCGATAGTACCCCGCACCTGCACCAAAATGTTACGGGGAGAAAATATATCTATTTACAATATATAGAGTTACAGGGTCGTAGCTCAGTAGCCAGAGTAACACCATCTACCGATCGTCGAGACACTTCAACCTCCTCTTCACTTCCCAACGTCCTTTTGTCCACATCGGCGCAAACTCGTACGTGACAACACGTAGATGCAGAATGAGCAAAAATCAGGATTTTGGCTGATATTGTGCAATGTTTTGTTTTCGCGATTCTTTTATCCATATCATATCGATGATACTCCATGGTAGTTAGCGAGAATGAATGCTATTGACCGGCCCTCCATCAATAAATATATTTAGAGCCATAGCCAGTACACTTCTTTACTGTAGGAGTTGATCAAATTGCGGATTCGGTAAAATTTGTGAAACTAGAAAGCGCTTCTGACTGGCAGAACACTTCCATATTTATTTAATGAAGATCATTCTTTCGCTAAAGCTAGGATTGCTTTCGTTCTCTTGGAAACTCTAGCAGCAAGAGATCATTTTTCAATATCAAAATTAATAATGGAGACTGGGCATGGCCGGCCGAGCATATCTGAAAAAACCGAGAACAGCTTTCCTTCCTTTTCTCCCCGAAAAAGCTCCAAACCCGCTCTAATCAGCGGAACGTCTGTTGAAAGACAAACAACCATGAAGACATCCACAGTAGATTGGAGAGAAAATAAGGCAGAGAGGTTCATCTGAGGGTTGTCCGGCTGGCTTTAGTGTACGGGGCAAAGGGGATTGAAGGAAAAAAGGGAAATGCTACATGGGAGAGAGCATTCCCGTACGCAGTAGTATAAGGGCGTGTGGGTAAGCGGTTTCTGAGGTCCGTTGATTTCATACGAACCCAGGAAGTACCGCCAGCGGCTACGCCGGTGCCTCCTGACGGCCGTCATCTACTGCTCAACGCTGGCTTCAACAGCGCAGCTCCACTCCCCGGCCTTCAACGACCTGCTGGCATACATGGCCAAGTGAGATATAAACTGACTCTATCCCGAAAAGCATAGCAAGGAAGGGAGGTGTTCTTTGGTGGACAGTGCCTCTTTTTACGCTGTGGCGAAAATGAGATATAGAGCTTTTTACAGCGAAACTGTTTATGCATACCTTGTGCCGTCGTTGTCGGACTTGGCTAAAAAGGGGCCACGTGACCTAGCGGGAGAGGAAAGGAATAACTCGACAGGGGGAAAGGGTTGGAGTGACCCCTGTCGTCCTCTGAGAATGCTATCTTATACGCGAATCTCACACGGTTGTCACAAGGTGCATTTTCGGCGATCGAGCCAGATCAGCATCGATTGATTCTACCCTGCCGCGATAGAAACACATACTATGCTGGCCGTTCGCGGCCAACGAAAAGTGCCCAGCGATTGAAACGCGATGCTAGCAGCGAGTGGCTGCCGGAACTTCTTGCGCCAGCAAGAAGTGCCGGCTGCCACGTCAATTCTCGTACGAATCCAACCAATCGTCAAAACGATCGCAGCTCCCGCACCTCCAGCGGTTCGCCTTGCGCCCAATATATGGAGGTTTGGATTAGTGGTTCCGCACATTCCATCCCAGCTACAACTATGGGAAGACCACCAGTAGTGCGTATTCCTGAGGAATAAGCTGCCTAAACCACGAGCGTCAGCGACAATTGCTTCGTGAAGGGGCTCGTCATCATAGGGCCCACCCGAAGCTGCGCTCCAGAGATGCCGAGTTTCAAAGGCAGGGCCGGTACGCCCATCCCGAAGTGCGCGCCCGAGACGTGCGCGCCCCAACTCAAATACGCTGTCACATCTTTGTTTCGCCAGCCGAGAGGGGAAGGAGAACAGTTATCATCTTTGCCTATGCCTCCGCCCTGTTGTCACTCTAAACGCTGCATGCAACAACCGCGCCACATCAGGGAGGAGCTTTGCGCCAATCCTCACTCCCTTCCATGCGTAATCATGCGAACGACAATAACAATTTGGAGTCGTATGTCTCGGAGCACAGACGTGCCAGAAGAATTCTGCCAAGTGAAACCGTGTGAAAGCATGACTGCCTCTAACTTTTGAATACAAACGTACATACTTACTGCAGTTAATAAAAAGTTAATTATTTAATCTTAGTTAATTGGGCTGCTGACAGCGGTAATTATCATCTCACTTTGTGTCCCCCTGGCCACATAACTCATTTGTACAGGTGGCCTTCGCGTGCCTCCCGGCGCCTAACTTTAAGAAAGCCATAAAGCTTAATTTTGAACACCCAGTATATACATCTACAAGCAGCACTAAAAAGTGCGCACACTGTACAAATGCGTTTTACAACACATAACACACATAAATAACACAACATTATATAGTAGAACAAACCAGTGCACAACAAGACATAACTCATAACATAGAGGGAAAATGCAGCAGGTCCAACGTGCTCTGTTGGAATCTATACACAGCGAAGCTTTCTGTAAATGCATAAGGATTGCTTAAACAAGTCTGCACTTATTCAATGTGTAACGACCGTCCGTCACTTCGTTGTTCCCGCCATGAGGGTCATTGCCCTTCTTCCGTAAATCCAGTTTGCCTCGCCGTGGGGGGCATTGACCCCTGCTCGAACCTAAGCGGCTTCCCGACTGGGGTGCCGCCACTGTCACTCGGCAAACCTACTTTCTTTAGATAAAGCGAGTCGACTCCCCGTTCTCAAGCTGTCCAAACGTGTATTCCTTGCCTCCGCCAAACATAGCTCCCAACAAGTGGCGACCCAGGACATTTACGTCTTTTTTTTCGAACACTAGCCATGGACGACGCTGCCCTTACTGCTGCGGACAGAGACGGCGCCACGATTACATCTCCTGTCACCGCCGCAGAGCTTGAGCTTCCCCAGATTTTGTTCCAATAAACCCCGAGTTCGGCTTATGCCAGTAGATGCCCGTTTTCCCCCCCGGCGCATTACTGCACAGACAGCAAAGTGCCTGCACGTCGTATTCGCGCTACCCCCTCACATCGCCGATGCCGTAGACGACTTACTAGAGGGTGCACCTTAGGCCACAGCATACAACGATCTCAAACACAAGGTCGTGCCATCGAGCAATCGCAACAGCCTCGAGCCATCGCAACAAAGTAGGCTCCAACAGCTACTCTCTAAGGAACTCGGGAATCAGCGACCGTCACAACTCCTGCACCGGTTGCGTCGATTACTGAGTGAGCACTCCGCAAACGAGAGCCAGCTTCCAATCTTGCGCGAGCTGTACTTTCAACGCTTCCCACAGTGCGCATGCATGCTACCGCCGGGTTCCGACGAGACGAGTCTCGATCGACTAACTGACTGCATATGCGACTGCTCGTCTGCGGCAGAGCTACCTATCGCCGCTGCAAGAGTCTCAGAGTCAGGAGAACGACTCTCGCGCATTGAGAAAATATTCAACTGCCTTACCAATGCACTGGAGAAGTTTATGACTGGTGGCAACACTGGCGACCAACTTGGGCGCAACCATTCGCCTTCACAGTTTCGCAGCGCACCTAGAGACTCGCCGCGGCAGTTGTGCTGGTGCCACCGTCGCCTTCGCGAACAAGGAAGTTGCTGCACCCAGCCCTGTTCGTGAACGGGAAACGCACTGGGCAGTCGCTAACGGCGGCATGCGACATCGACCCCACTAACGAGCTTTGGGAGAGAGCCTTGGCCAGCTCCGACCTCGAGGATCAGCAACGGCTGATTGCGAGGGCCCAGGACGCGGCCCGAGCTCAAGGCATTCTGGAATGAGGACGCCTCTCGGAAGCTTCATTCCCCGAATAAAAATGTTTATTCTCTCTCTCTCTCTCTCGGCCCTCGCGTAAGCCGCCTACCCTTCGTAGTCGACCGCATCGCCAGCACTTGCCTCCTCGTCAACACCGCAGCCCAGCTGTCCATCGTTCCCGCCGCAGCCGCAGATCGCCAACGCGGCAAGTCCACACCCACGCTCTACGCAGAGAAACCCAGTGCCATCGTGTCGCACACACTCCGGTCAATAACTTTAGACATCGGACGCCGGCGCTTGCACAGATGGGCGCTTGTAACCGCTGGTGTCAGCTTTGCCGAACTGGGAGCGGATTTGCTGAGCCATTTCAACCTAGATGCGAGTGTTCGCGATCGGCGCCTAAAGGATAACTTGATATCCCTCAATGTACTTGGCCTGCAGCCCAACCTCACCTCATCAGGCATCCGTACGTTTCAACCGGTATCAACGTACGACAAGATACTTGATGAGTATCTGCAACTTACCAAGCCCCGAAACGATGCGCTGCCCGTGAAAAGCAAGGCGACGTATCATATCGCCACCACCGGCCCACCTGTCTCCGCGCGGCCACGGAGGCTCACTGGACGGAGGTTGGAAGTCGCCCGCCGTGAGTTCGAACACATGCTTCAGCTCGGCGTTATTCATTCTTCCTCCAGCAATTGATCTCCACCTCTTCACCTGGTTCCAAATTAGGACAGCGGCGACTAGCAGCCTTATTGTAATTACCGATCGTTGAATGCCGTTATTACTCCGGATCAATATCGCCTTCCGCACATACATGACTTCGGCGCTCGTCTCACAGGAACCAAAATACACAGCAAGATCGATTTGATGAGCGCGTACCACGAAATTCCTGTCGAACCCAGCGACGCTCCGAAGACAGCAATCACTACTCCATTTGAGCTATTTGAGTTTGTCCGTATGCCTTACGGTTTGAAGAATGCGGCGCAAACGCTTCAAAGGCTCATGGACGAGGTTACGCGCAGACTCCCGCTCATTTTCGTCTACCTTGACAACATTCTCGTTGCAAGTCACACAGAGTAAAAGCACAAAGAGCACCTTCGCCTTCAATTTGAGCTACGTACTGCATGAACACGGCCTGGTCCTAAAGCCCCAGAAATGCATTTTCGTAGTTGAAGCCCTGAATTTTCTCGGCGATCGCATTTCACCCCAAGGCATCAAGCCACTGAAATCACGGGTGCGGACAATCAAGGACTCACGCTCTCTAACCTCTTTCCAAAAGATGTGCGAGTTTCTGGGTCTCATAAAATTTAAGAGGTGCTTCGTAGCGTCGCATGCGCAACTTCTTCGGTTGCTTACCGACCTGCTGCGTCGCGACTCCAATAAAACGCCCAACTTCCATTGGTACCCGCCGCACGAACGCTCCTTTCAGGGAGCCAAAACGCGGTGGGCGATTGCAGTGTTACTGATTCACCCGTTGCCGGACGCGCCAACTCTCCTTATGGTAGACGGGTTGACCACAGCAGTGGGTGCAGTACTGCAGCAGCACGATTGCAGGGTGGAGGCTGCTGGGCTTCTCTTCAAAGCGCCTCAAATGTATAGGAGCCCGCTACAGCACCTTCGAGAGGGAGATGTTGGCCATCTATTGCGCCATCAAGCATTTCTGATTTTTCCTTGAAGGCTGTAGCTTTTACATTATGACCGACTACAAGACGTTAACCTTCGTTGTCACGAACAACAGTTCTTCGTACTCAGAACGTGAGCTTCGGCAACTTTTCCTTTATTTCCGAATTTTCTTCGGACATCCGCCAGACCTCTAGGACCTAAAATCAGATTTCTAAAGCATTCTCGCGGATGGGCGCTGTGCCTGCTGTCCCTGTGGATTTGCAAGCTCTAGCCTCCGCCCAGCAAAACGACTCCGAGCTGCGCCAATTGCGGGAGAAAGGCTCGTCGCTCCAGCTTGCGGAGGTGCCGCTTCCCTACACAACATTTGTCACGTGCGACACATCGCAGGCAGCTCCTCGCCCGTTCGTGTCCCATCAGTTTCGGCGGCCAATATTCGATTCAGTGCATGGGCCAAGCCATCCGGGTATCAGAGAGACGCAGAGGCCTAGCATAGACCGCTTCGTTTAACCAGGAATCGACAAAGATCTTCGAAGCTCGGCAAGAAGCTGTCAAGCCGTTGAAAGTGACCCGCACACTCGTTCAGCGGTGCAGCCATTTTGACCACCAGAGTGGGGCTTCAATCATGTGCATTTAGACTTGGTGGAGCCGCTTCTGCCCTGCCACGGTTTCAGACACCTTTTCACGTGCGTCGACCGGTACTCAAGGTGGCCTGAGGCCACGCCTCTTACAAGACATCATGGCCGAAGCAGTGGCGGAAGCGTTTGTCGCTACGTGGGTGTCGTGGTATGGTTGCCTTTTGCGCGTAACTAGTGACCGAGGTCGGCAATTCCAAAGCTCGATTTTTTACGCCCTGTCGAGACTGCTCGGCACGCGCCTTCATAATTCCACGGCTTACCACTCGAAGAGCAACGGCATGGTCGAGCGTCTTCACCGACAACTGGAGTCGTCATTGACCACCACGCTCGACAGACAGTACTGGGTGGAAAGGCTACCCCTAGTACTACTGGAGCTGCGAACAACAATCAAGGATGACCTCGGAGCCAGCGCAACCGAGATGGTCAGCAATCCGCGTTCCAGGCCAGTTTTTCGGCAACCATGAAGGCACTCCGCCAACGGCCGCGCAGCACTTATACCCCTGACAAGCGGGCCAGTGCACTTACGGAGAGTGCACTCTGTTTTAAGTGCACTTTCCCAAATCTAAACGTCGCAAGCTGAGTGTACTCGCAGAAGAGTGCGCTCCGGTCGGAGTGCGTTCACGGAACGCACTTTGCTGGTCGAGTACGTAGCCTCGCCGCCAGCGGTTTCAACGGTACAAAATGTAATGCATAGAAAAAGGACACAGAAGTTAATTCTAGCTGTTGAACAGCTTTTAACAAAACAATCAGAGCATAACTCGCTGATATTCTGTTCTAGCATGATCAAATGCCGCCTCGTCGCACGCCACCATTTTGTTCTGGATTGGCTAGGCATTCGTTTTGGCCGGCCTTTACTTGCAACACTCTCATGATAAAAATATTCGTTTTTGTTAAGTAAATATAGATTACGATTGTTTTTGATTTATAATAGCACTAAAGGAATCGCTTTTTAGAAGCTTTTTTTTATTTTTATCTACATCTTCAAAAACATGGTTTTAGACTGTCGCCATTTCTTTTAGTGCGAGTGCACCCTGTTTTCCCGTCTAGCACCGCGTAGCCTAATGTGTCACTCAAGGCCTCGAAGTGCACTCCCCGTAAGTGCACTTAACTTGCCCGCTTAACAGGGGTATTCGAGAGGCTACATTCCTGGCTCGACCAGCTTCGACCTACACCTAAGTCTCCGGCATGCTAGGGGACAGGAGCCCGTGTAGCGAACGGGTGTAGCGGGTGCTCGCCCCATCCTCTATTCTGCACCCAAACATATAAATACTTGTGGTAAAGAAGGCAAGCGAATAGCGAAGCAGAAGAGCAGCGAATTGAAACTGCACAACGGAGAAGACCGCGAACAGCGAGCCGTGAAAAAATGGTTAATTACATTTATTTAAGAGTTAGAATGTGTGATGGAGTAATTAATAACATTTCCATAAATGACGGTTTAACGGTTTACTCTAGGGCGTATGTTAGAATTTACGAATTGCTGCCGGTGGGTTTACTAGACATATGAACTTGGAGCGTATCCTGCGTGAGCATGACACCAGTTTCGCTTAGCTGGTCGTCGCGCTAAGGCAGCGGTTGAGAGAGCGAGTGGCGTGAACGCGACACCCCGTGTTCGCATACCGCTCCCAATGAAATGCAATCCGCCAAATCAGGAACACAATGCTTGACATCGCGCTAAGCAGTAGAACGAGGAAATTCGTTAAGCCACCCTGCGTGCATTTGGCGGGCGTTTGATATGCGTGGATATGCGTAGGTTCATGCCGCGTATGCAGGTTATATTGCTGCACCATTCAACCACTGAAAGCGCTCACAACAGCTCTTACTTTCTTGACAAAATTATTTATGAAGATTTCGAGAATGGCAGCCCACAAACTAATATTACGAAATATAAAACTCACGTCGCGTGTCTTTTGTCGCAATTATCCTCAGACTATGAAATATTAACAGTTCCAAGCAACGTCAGTGCTCAAACATTACAGTGTTGCAATTTTACAAACTTGGCTCTTTACGGGCACCATAGTGGCGCCTGTGTGGTGTCATATTACAGGCCCTACACGGCCTTTTGAAACTTTTCAGGGCGCCCGAAATTTTGGCACACGCGCGTACGCGTACGCGTTAGTCGGACCCGAGCATAGTGTGAACACCGTACGAGAAGTTCTAGGTTCAAGCGCAACGTTAAATATTGATATCGCAGTTAGTGATTCGGCGAAGCTGCCATTTTCGTTCTTCTCCACTTTACGCATTCCTAGCGCGCAATAGCGGAAAAGTATGCTTTAGCAGTGTGGGTGGTCCTGCTTTTGGCGCAGCGCGCGGTGTTGATTCAGCGGCTAGCGTGCGTTGTTGTTGATGATGATGACCATTTATTGGCGTCCGCTTTGAAACCAGGCGGTGACAAACAGTCGCCTAGCCTGCTTGATTTATTCAGGTATACTGTACACGTTTTTTATTCTGCCATTTTTGTATACATCCTTATAAAATTTCTTGTTCTTGCTGAAAAATTTTCTATGTATGTAATTTGTATCGCTACCTATGCTCGAAACGGATCCGGTCGCATCAATCTCTTCCCTGCTTTTTTTTTTCTCACCATAGTTTATAAACTTAGGTAAGCTTTAAGTTTATCTCGACTTTTGACCGGGTGATGCTTCCGTCCACTTTCAATTCAATTAAGCGCTTCTGGAAGGTTTAGGGTGCGCGCTTGGTGACATATCGCGGCTCCTGGCGGCAAAAATTTGAACTGTACTGTAAAAAAAAAATGAAAGGAAAAAAAAAGGTAGAGCGATGAGCAGTGGGCGGTGTAAACGGACCTTTTTATGCTTCAAATGTTTGAGTAACTTCAAATTATGAACGCAAATGTTTTCTTTCTGTTTTTTTAAAAACTCCGCTGTACATGAAGTGACTTGGTACTAGCCAGAGCGAGGTATCAGCACTCCCGTTGCCGGCTCCTGCTCCTACTCAAAGCTTGAGAGCGGAGCAGTCACCGGGCGCAGGCGCCGGCCCGCTGTTTCGCTCACGACTGAACATGTTGGCTCAAAGGCCGTTATATCCCTGCTCGCCGGCTGAAGAGAGCGCGATGCGAGTAACGTTCCCGTAAAACGATCTGCATGCCGGTACGTTGAAGCTGACAGCATCGATCACTGTCGGCTTCCGCACAACCTTCGCTGTCCCACACACAGGGAGTATCCCGAGTACCACGTCCTGGGCAGGTTCACCTTCACTTTCTACTCAATGCCGACCATCTTCCTGTGTACCCTCTACCTGTGGTGTTACCTGCTGAGGAGGATGAAGGCGGAGCGGTGAGAAGCACTGCGGCTAGCTTCTTCACGCTGGTCATCATTCGACATATACGCCGTGTATACATTCAAAAATAGGTCGACTTTTTTTTTTCTCTCTGAAATGTTACCCGGAGTGAGCTATCGACCTATATTCGTGACCAAAGAATATCGGCCTATATTTGTAAACAAAGCTAGCAATAGTACCGAGCTAAGGGAGTTCCTTAGTTTCACACGCTCCATAGCCTGTGCGGAGATTGTCCCTACAGGACTTAAGAAGAAATGCATATCCAACACACCCGATGGCATCGAGGCAGGCGCTGTTTGGGGTGCCGAGGACGGCTGCGAAACATCCGAAGAGACTGAGTTCTCTGGCAATTCCGGCGAGGATGCAATTTGTGGCATCGACAAGCAAGATTTGGTAGCTGTGCTTATGGTAAATCAGGGTGTGTCACTTTTATAGCTTATTCTTTTCTTTTTTTTTAAGTATACAGGTCGACCCGTATTTGAAGTTATACTTTTATTTTTCGACGAGTTCAATATATAGGGGTCGACCTAAAAGATGTTTTTTTTTTTTACCTGCACCGAATTTATAAAAAAAAAATGCCTGTGGTTGTAATTCCTGATCTAAATTACTCGATAAAGCGTGCATTACTTCTACGAGAAATAAAAATGCTTAATTGAATAATTATCGCAAGTACACTAATTAGCTGTTAATTATTCTAAAGCGCTTATTTTTATCTACGAAGAGTAGTCTGTGAGTTCGCAAGGCATATCCACTTAGAACGAATACTCAGGACTCCACCAGTTTTGAGAGGTTAATTTTCGGTGTCCGACGAAATGCATTGAAGTTCCAGCTACTTTTGCACTTCACTGATAAAAACAGACGTTTTTCTGAAAGTTAAGTCGGATAACAGCGTATTTTTGCCGCAACATTGCCGGCGCATATCTCGAAACCACTGCCATCCTCAGAATTCGTTCCAAGTCGATATGCCTTGCAAACGCACCACCTACAATTCGTAGATTGAAATATGTGCTGCAGAGTAATTATCTTAAATGTTAATTAGCGGAATTAGGCGAATAACTTAAGTATCTTGATTTCTCCTGGAAGTAATGACAGCTTCGTCGCGTAATTTAGATAAGGGTTTAGAATTGTGCTATTTGCCACAGGCAATATTTAAAAAAATTATGCAGCTAAAATTAACACCCAATATATTCGATAAATACGGTATGTTACTGAGTAACAAGCTGAACATTTCGTTCGGAGAAGTATGTTCCCATTTGAAAACTGAGTATTTCTCCATATAGAAACGGTAAGAGAGATGAGTCAATCACCACTGGGTACTTGGTATCAAAAATAAATCGAGTATTAATTTCGCATGCTATTGTTTCCGTTGTCCGCCGTTTTACATCGTTTCCCTCTGTTAAGCGGGGGGTGCACAAGATATGTGTTCTGTCGATTGCTGTTAACCGAACACCCTTTCGACGCTCTAAATTTAACCAGCAAGAATGAGTGCTGCGTTTTCCGTGCATTTGAGCTCCATTTCAGCGCGTTTACTTTTTTGTTTCATAGAACTCACAAAAACCACACGACAATAATGTGCGCGTGCTCGATTGCGTTTTACCAGCCGCTACGCTTCTCTCTGTAATCTCAGCTCATAATACCAACTGTTCTTGAATATGCAAATATGAACTTTATGAAAGTTGTTTCTTTCCGGATCCTGAGACCAATGGGTTGTTCCTTCTTGGATATTATGCTTAAATGAACTGTCTACCGCTGAGAACATGTGTTTAGATTGTAATGGGAATAAGAAGAGTGCGAGCCACATTGACAGAAACAAGCATGCTTGTATCCCATAAACAAGGAATTACATTTTTGATTTGGTTCTGAAAGTGGTGCAAGGACGACATGTGGCGGCGCCCGGCGGTGAAAGAACGCAACTAATCCCAGTAGCGTCACGTAACCGCCCCCCCTCCCCCAAAAAAAAGAACATGCAGGGAGAGGAATTTTTTTTACAATATTGTAGTCCCTGACATTGTATTTCATGATCTTGTGCCAGCTTTTATTTGCGTGAGGGAGTAATTTCTTTTTGTCTCCAGCTAGCGCAGTTAGAAACGTGGCGCCCACTTGTGCAAATGAACGGAGTTACGTTGAACGGAGTGATGCATCCGAGATTGCCTCGCGTCAGTGTTGTAGGCATCCGTACAAAGCTTTACTAAGAGGCTACACAGTACAAGAGGTTCAGTTCTAAAAATGTTTACTAGCCTTTCGGAGAAACCACTGCGCGTTTAGACACTTCGAATGGTAGACTTTCTGTAGCGCTACAACATAGGGGGTCCTTGAAACACAGTAGAGAGTCCTTTTATTTTAATAATTGTGGTGACATCGAGACCCATTTAGCGAAACGCGTGTTAGTGCTCGTAAGATTATTTTTTTTATTTCTCAGTATCTCTATTGCGTGATTTTAGTGGGTCGTGCAAACGAAATGACGAAATTAAGTGTGTATAACCATAACGTACGGAATTCCCGACCTCATATAAAAGCATCTGTTTTGCCGGCTGACTATGTATTACTCTCGTGCACCGTGTAAAAGAATAACAATAACGAAAAGCGGTATCAGCCTGCTCTCGTCACATAAAGAAGCCTTGCATCGTGATCCTGTTATTACCTCCAAGATCGCTGAGTGCCACCCTGTACCAACAACCTACTTAGCCTCCGCGATATCAGAGACCATGTAAAACGTGCAGACGATATCTATTGAACATCGCGTAAAAAAGACAGTCAGAATGCTCGAACATCGCTAGCTGGCGTGTCTTCCCCCCGTGAGTGAGCCACTGCCCCAAACATGATTGTAGCTATTATTGTTACCCAATCCTGTCGATGGTGTGCAACAAAGGCTTTCGTTACTCTGAGGTATTCTTCGAAGGCGCAGCTTTCTGAGAAACCAGTATTACTTGCTAGTTTCGCGCTACGCTAAGACAGATGACGATTCTTCTGTATCGTGAACATAACCTTCAATATGTATAAGCACTGAGTGATATGAACAGAGCATACTTGAAGTGGTCAACACCAACAACTGCCGCTCTGCTATATACTTGCTTGAACTGCCCAAGAAACTCTGCAAAAGTGTTTCTTAAATTAAGTTAGTGAACAAGTTGTCGATAACAACAGCAACAGTAATAATATTAGTAGTAATATTAATTGTATATTTGAATCCATTGTCGGCCTCCAATTACCCCAGTCTTGTCTGCCGATTTCATCGCACGCCTGTGAACTTTCTAATATCATCACTCCGTCAAAAACTTGGCAGCTCATGACACATTTCGTTTCCCTCGTCACGTTTTAAAGTCGAATAAGCCATTGGTGACCCGTTCGTGTTTCCTGAACTATGAACTTTTCTTCTTGACTTCTTCCTCATTATTCTTGCTTGTCTCGTTGTCAAAACATTACTATGTGGGCTTAGTATTGCCGTGATATTACTGACTATTTGTTGTCTGTGCGCCGCTGTCTTTATAAACACTTCTGCTCTGCTGGATCTGATTATTCGGCTTTTTTTCTTTCTGCTAGTATGTGCATTATTGTAACGTTCTTCTAATGTTCATGTCCTTGCATATGCCCACGTTTGCATTGAATTCTCAATGAATTGCCCTGCTTCTGACTAATAATTACTAATTGTACCGAGTAATGTCCTTGGGCTACGGGTCAAGAAAGTGGTCATGCTTCTTGCATAACCTTTTAAAAGGCAAAAAAAAAGAAGAAAAAGCAAAAGAACTTGACATCCTCTTATTCTAAACTGCTTTCTTATATTCCAACAGGAGTATCAGCTACCCTAGTTTCCTACCGAAACTTACTGTTGTGTTCCAATCTCTTGATTGAGGTTACGCGAACCATTTTGCGTTCTCTCGCTCAGTGGTTAGCTCTGGCTAACTTAGCAAGTCTCCACGCCGTGCACACAAACTTAATCTAATCTGTGGGCCAGGAGATCCTGTCTCTACAAATGAGTGCGTGTGTTTAGGGAATTATGTAATGACAAATTGTTTGTATAGAGTTCTTATGCGTATTGGCCGTATAATGAAAACAGCTAGCCAAGGCTACGTCGTGGGCATCATATTTCCCGCGTGTTTCTAAACTTCAACCTTGTTTCAGAGCGAAGATTCGCCAGGAAGAGCGTAGGCTGCCTCCGGGAGTGTTTGAGAACAGGCTGACCCTTCATGGACACTGGAAGTAAGGTTTTGTTTTGTCTGCTTTAAGCTTTTCTTCAACTGCGGGATAACCAGCCGTCAGCATTGCGCCCCTGAACGCGGCGTAGATGCAAGCTGGCCCGCAGAAATTCTTGTCCCTTTGATGAACGTGTATATAAGACAGTTTCGTCGCTTCATGAAGATGTCCTGCTTTAGCGTTATCACTTGTACTTTTGTTAAACATTTCACCAACACAGCCTGCAGATTTCATATATTTACTGAAGAAAAAAAACTCAACAACGTTGTACGGGGTAATTCTGAGCGCCAAGAATTCATTTTCACAATGGATAGTGCGCAGCTGAGCGCCCAACCTTGAGTAACGCCGGTCTCCTGGATGAACGGTCTAGACAGAGCAGTGCCAGCTCTCACACGGAATGTGCGTTTTACAGATAGCTCTCGATTATGTTTAACATGTTTCCGCGGACACCAATTGAAGAGATATCATGTAAAATTCCATATCGCCAGGCAGTGTCGTACGCTTTCTTCAAGTCTAAAAATTCTGACAAGAAGAATTGTTTGTGTAGAAACGCATCTCCTATATTTGACTCTATGTGGATTAACTGTCTGTCGTTGACCTATCCTTCCCGGAACCGCAGTACTACGGCTGTAATAATTTGTTGGTTTCTAAATAGTGGATTAGGCGCCGGTTTATCATCTTTTCGAAGAGCTTGCACAGACAAATAATTAGTGCTATTAGTCTGTAGCTACTGGCCAAGGATGGTTCTCTTCCTTCCTTAACGACGGGAATTATAATGGCTTATGACTTATACAGAAGACGGAACGTACTCCGCTTCCCATATTGCATCAAACAATGAGAGGAGCGTGATTATGTATCCGTTCGACAATTGCATATGAAATGCGATCAGGTCTTGGCGCAGAATCGTTACAGCAGATCAGTGCAACGCACAATTCAGCCATACTGAAAGAACTGTTATACGTACCTCTCAGTTGGTCTGCATTTGTGTTCCACTGGCTTTCTTTCTATTCCCTCTTTATGTCTTAAGTATGTGAGTAGAGCGCAGAACTAGACACATGTTCAAAGTAGGGCCCAGGATAATTCGTTTGATCTTCCATGCTATTCTCTTGGTTATTCACTAACGGCATCGAGTGTGTTTGCCGTCCTTTTATTTTCCTCACCCTGTCCGAAGCTTGAAGGTAAATTTTCTGCAGTTGGAGACTCGTAGAAGACGCTGAGCTTCGTTTTGGATTTTGGATAACACTCCCTGGATCGTCCCAGGGCATTATGTCCATGTTATGGGCATTTATGTCTTCTGTCAATATGTGTGGCTCGTGGGGCTGCTGTATTAGTTTCTCAATCTCTCTAAGCTCCAGAAGAAAGTCAGATGGGACATAGGGAGAGCAGACGGTCACAAGCCTGTCAAGCAGTGTAGCTCTAATGGCTACTGCCCCTGATGGCTATGCCCCTTGCTTTTGCTCGCAGCTCGCGTTTGTTTTTGGTACTTTGCGTTGGTATTGTAGCCTCCTCTTGTGTTGTACTTTGCTTTTGTTTTGTAGCTTGCTTCAGTTTATAGATTGCTAACCGTGCTTTTTTTAGTACTTGTCGCTGACTGCCGACAAGCATTTATGGCTTGGGTTAACTGGTTTTTGAATTTGTACTATTTCCATGATATAAAGGATATGATTATTATTATTATTAATAAATTTGTTTGTAGGCGTCGTTGTTGGCAGGTAACAGACCTCTGTGCTATGATTTCCACACCACCAGATGCGGCGAGGAGGCCATTCTCGCTGTGTTTTCGAAAAATGGAATATTGGTCCAGAACATTTCCTTGGGAGGATTTGATTGGGAGAATCAGAACCTTGGTTGCAATTTATATAGGAGTTCTTTAATGTCGTCTAAATTATGCATAAGCCCTCTAATATTCCACTGGATTATTTGGGTATCCATTTCTGTAAGAAATAAAGTTATCTGTGTGCAAGGAATTCCTAAGTTTATGAACCTTTTCTGAAAGCAGTCCCTCGAGCCGCTTTTTCCTTTTTTGAGCGGTCAAGTGGGCCGCGTTGCTCCTTCGACGCTGCCAACGTCGAGGAGCATTGTGCAGTGCCCATTGCCTCGAAAGAGGCACTGGATGCCCACCTGTGCAGGCTTTGTGACCTTGCTTGAGGCCTCGCCACGCATGGAGAGGCTCCCAGACCCGACAACCAAAAATTTAATGGCCCTGGTCGGGAGGTGCGGAGCAGATTTACCCACCTGCCGGCTCACTATGCCTGGGCCGGAGGAGTGCCTGAGGCTGCTGCCCTGCTGCCCCTTTACGCGACGCATCAGCGTACCTTGCGCCTTTCAGCAATGACATGCGTTTCCGTGCTTCCCGGAATGACGTGTTTTCTTTAACTTTCAGTGTAAACATCTCTTTTTTTCTGTTTTCGAAGACGGGCACGAGCGCGAGTACGCAGCATGCCGTCATAACAGTTCACACAGTGGAGTGCATTTTCGCAGTTCTCAGAAGAGTGGACATTCGATCCGCACTTGGGACAGGTGAAGTGGCCTCGGAATGCTTGGAAATCATGACCAAACTCTGGCAACTTAAACATCGTCGGGGGTTGAGAATATACGGACGTATTCTGATCTTTGTGTGCCCTGTTCGGAATGTTTCGGGATGAATACTGGATTCAAAAGGTAATACTATGTGCTTGGTCGGTGTTTAGGGTGCAGCGGTGGCGTAGAGGTAGAGTATCCGCCTCGCGTGCAAGAGGACCGTGATTCGATTCCCGGTGCCGCGCAATTTCCCACCGGATTAAAAGAAATCCGCGTGTTGATAAAATTGCACAAACAGGCCTGGAGTGCGGCCTGATCCCGGTGACCAAAACCGGTAACGCACTCCCTCACCAGAGCAGGATTGGCCACCCTGGTGCAGTACTTGGCCACAACCTCCTATATGAACACAACAATCAAACCCCGGCCCTCAGTCCGCAGCAGCTGCGACGCAACTGACCATGGCGGCGGTCACACCTGTGACGCAGCAGAGGGTGCTAAGAATACCTGGGTCCGAACAGGCCGCCATTGGAATCTGAACCTGGCAACGTTTAACGCTAGAACGTTATCTAGTGAGGTGAGTCTAGCAGTGCTATTGGAGGAATTAGAGGGCAGTAAATGGGATATAATAGGGCTCAAGTGAAGTTAGGAGGACAAAAGAAGCATATACAGTGCCAAAAAGCGGGCACGTCCTGTGCTACCGGGGCTTAGCGGAGAGACCAGAACTAGGAGTCGGGTTCCTGATTAATAAGAACATAGCTGGCAATATTCAGGAATTCTATAGCATTAACGAGACGGTGGCAGGTCTTGTTGTGAAACTTAATAAGAGGTACAAAATGAAGGTTGTACAGGTCTACGCCCCTACATCCAGTTATGATGACCAGGAAGTCGAAAGCTTCTATGAAGACGTGGAATCGGTGATGGGTAAAGTCAAAACAAAATACAGTATACTGATGGGCGACTTCAATGCCAAAGTAGGCAAGAAGCAGGCTGGAGACAAGGCAGTGGGGGAATATGGTATAGGCACTAGGAATAGCAGGGAAGAATTATTAGTAAAGTTTGCAGAAGAGAATAATATGCGGATAATGAATACCTTCTTCCGCAAGCGGGATAGCCGGAAGTGGACGTGGAGGAGCCCGAATGGCGAGACTAGAAATGAAACAGACCATATACTCTGCGCGAACCCTGGCATCATAAAAGATGTGGACGTGCTCAGGAAGGTGCGCTGTAGTGACCATAGGATGGTAAGAACTCGAATTAGCCTAGACTTGAGGAGGGAACGGAAGAAACTGGTACATAAGAAGCCGATCAATGAGTTAGCGGTAAGAGGGAAACTAGAGGAATTCCGGATCAAACTACAGAGCAGGTATTCGGCTTTAACTCAGGAAGAGGACCTTAGTGTTGAAGCACTGAACGACAATCTTATGGGCATCATTAAGGAGTGTGGAATAGAAGTCGGTGGTAACTCCGCTAGACAGGATACCAGTAAGATATCGCAGGAGACGAAAGATCCGATCAAGAAACGCCAATGTATGAAAGCCTCTAACCCTACAGCTAGAATAGAACTGGTAGAACTTTCCAAGTTAATCAACAAGCGTAAGACAGCTGACATAAGGAAGTATGATATGGATAGAATTAATTGAACATGCTCTCAGGAACGGAAGAAGCCTAAGAGCAGTGAAGAAACTAGCAATAGGCAAGAGCAAGATGTATTCGTTAAGAGACAAAGCTGGCAATATCATTACTTATATGGATGAGATAGTTCAAGTGGCTGAGGAGTTCTATAGAGATTTATACGATACCTGTGACACCCACGACGATAATGGGAGAGGGAATAGTGTAGAGGAATTTGACATCCCACAAGTAACGCTGGTACAAGTAAAGAAAGCGTTGCGAGCTATGCAAAGGGGAAGGCAGCTATTCTAGGTGCGGCCTTCTTTTTCTCACGTATTTCTGACAACCAACGTTCACTTTCACCTTTTAATTTTGCTTGCACCAGTATTTGAACAATAGACTTTTTCTCCCGATATATTTCCCATTTACTGGTTACTTCATCCTGTGGCAACTGCGCCTTCTTTGCCTGCCTATGCTCTCGAGATGCTTTCTGTGGTTCGGCGATCGCTTCTCGTATCTCCCTGTCCCAGCAGCTTTTCAGTTTCTTTGTTCCTTTCCAACGAACCTGTTGTTTCTCTTTCCGTATTTCTGTCGTTATAACACTTAGAAGCTTATCATATTCCCACTCTTTACTTGCCCATTTGCCAATTTCTTCCTCGAATCTAGTGACTATATTTGCTATTTGTTCAGCCTTCAAATTTGAACTGGCCATTTTGCGCTCCTTGCTCTTTTTCGCAACTACATATCCCATTTTTAAAATGATGCCTTTATGGTCACTCCCTATGCTGCTATACCCTTCCTCATCAATGACCACTTCTCTCAACTTATCATGAATTCCTTCTGTCATCAGACAGTAATCAATGATCGATTGCCGGTTTCCCACTTCCAACGTGATCTGCCCTTCACACTTAGGCCTTTTATTCACGATAACAAGGTTATGTTGCTCACAAAGGTCTAGCATTGACTTGCCGTTGCTGTCGGTATAGCCATCTAAATCCTGTATGTGGGCATTCATGTCACCTAATAGGACAATTTCAGCACCATTCCCGAAACCCTTAATATCAGCGCTTATGAATTCCACTAACTCTTTATTCTTCTCTGTGCAATTATTTCCGGTCCACAAATACGTAACGCCCAGCCAAGTTTTTCCCCCACTCATTGTACCGATAACCAAAGATGCTCTTGACATTTTGAATTTACTCTTTTCCATTTGGCTCCCTGATGGATGAGCATTCCGACTCCCCCTCCCTTTCTTTCCGACTTAGTTCTGTTGCACTCTTCCCAAACATAATTCTCAATAACTGGTGGCTCTTCTGAGTCTCTAAGGTGCGTTTCTGTAACCGCATACGCCCCTATTTGTTCTCTATTTAACTGCTCCTCAATTTCTGCCCACTTTTCCTTTCTTCTTCCGCCCTGCATGCTTATGTAGCCTATTGCATGGCGAGCTCTCTTTCTTGCTTTCTTCCTTTCCTTGCTATCGACGGCGATGCTCTTCTGAAGTTCCCCTAGGGGACCTTCTTCATTACTATCTACTCTGGCCTCCTGAGCGCCCGCGGGCCCCCTAAAAAAGCAACAGCGCGACCACCAATTCACCAGCCCTATTGTGTCAGCCTGTAATTGAAGTGGATCCCGTTTCGTTTAAAACCACCGCACTGTCTAACTTCCCTGTTTATTTCGACCACCTCGAAGCCTTTCTCTCGCGATGCGGCGGAGGCAAGCGCCATGTGGAAGTCTTTCAAGGAAGCGGGCGCCCTGGTCCGTGGACTCTGCATGAGATATTTACGCGCGGGTGTGCGCAAATGGCGGACACCGTTTCCTGTCTGTGATTTGTAGAAACACTGGAAAAGTGGTTTGTTTGTGTTTTCGCGTAACAGAATGATGTTTTCTCGTACATTCAACTTACAGTCCGAGGGCTATAACGTCTACAGGTAGTGTGTAAGTTGTAGTTTACAACATTTCAATGCATTTTAGCTTGCGAAATTCCATTAGTTCATTGAACTCCTTGCGTCATATGAACGGCCTGGTTATGTGTGGTTCAAAATGTCTTTTTGCCGATGCGACGTCTGACACCGGACGCCAGATTTTCTGCGAGACGAGGTCCTTAACGCTATCACGTTAACACGCCACACGATGTCACCACCAGCCTTGCTACTGCCGTCCGCGGCAACCCAATAACTCGCACACGTTACGAAGTTTACGGACAAACTAAATATATCCACTATAAGATATTGAAATCAGAGAGGCTATACATCTCGACACCTTATATTGGTGCACTGTTGGTATGAGTCCCAGTTATGCGTCCGTGGCTATATGTGTGCTTTCACCCCCTTGCACAGCTTCCGGGAACTCTCTACTTTGGCAATCGCTATCATGGCGTTGGTCGTCTCAGCCATTCCGAAGTCGGCGTGGACGTTCGTTTTCTCTAGAAGGTAGGTGTTCGTCTCCACTGTTGCTGCCGAATTCTGTCTAAAATCTGGTTACAGTCATTTTGACCCGGTAATGCCCAACGTATCGTTTTTGCTACGCCGAGTGTGATTGCTTAAAACCCTGATTTAGGCTCAGGAGACCTAGGACATAGTCTATTGGCCTCGAGCTCCACCACTGGAAAAGCTGGCGCCACCGTCGGCGTGACGTGCTATTAGGGATCACGTGGACATAGCGTCCGCGTCGGCTGCTTCGGGAACGCCGAAGCGAGCTGAAAACGAGAGTTTAAATTCCCTCGTACGCTGCGGTCCTCATTTAGTGGCGAGATTCTCCCGCTTCGAGTGTCTCCTTTACAACGCTTGAAAGCACCACAATAGGTAGTGGCTGCCTTTGAAGGCGCGCAACCTGGTAGGCTACTGCTCGGTGCCGCAGTGTCGGACGTACGCAACGGAGCCCGGTGTCAGCCTTATTCACACGTAGCCGCAGGACAAGAAGCTGCGTGAAGCTTGGCTCACGAAACATAAAACCGGCAAACAGCCATCGGCTACAACTCGGGCATGCAGCAAGCACAGACGCGAGGAACATTTCTGCTACGGCGCCGGGTCTGTGATGTTCGGAAAACGCGCACTGAGACGCTCGCCCGAGTCCGCTGCCCGACTAATGTCATGGCGGTTTGGTCTATGAACTTGTCGACGCTATAGATACTGGCAAGTTCACTGGAGTGGAAAGGGAGCGGTAAGAAGCACATTAAAAAAATCATGGCATATGGTCATGTTTGTGTTATGAATTAATGCACTGAATTACAAAAAAGAAGCAGCGGGAAATTGCACGCTGAGAACACCGATAAACATACAGTGCGACGCAACTCGAGAAATAATACTGAAACGTCCAAGAATTTAGAAGAGGCAAAAAAAGATTGAATCATCGCGACGGCACATCACAGTCCCCGTCGAAGTCTCTACAATGAAATTATTTTTGAACAACTCTGATAGCGCCCACGCAACAATGGTTGCTTGTGTACTGTCAAATGCTCATATTATGCGGCCTAAAGCTCATGGCACGGTGAGAAAACGCGCACGCGGTGAAAGCGAAACAGTGCGCGGACAAGCATGCAGACGCGCAGTCGGTCGCTGCGAATCTGTGCGATCGCTGCATTGAGGCTTCATTCTGTTACGCTCCATTCAGTTGTACAAACACTATAAGAACATATTTCACATAGTTTGCTCTCAGCGTTTACGTACCTTTCACGCAAGAAGCCGGTTCGGGAGACTCCATCGCGGCAACCGCGCGCCGTGGCGTTCACTGTACGTATTCGGTAAAGGGATAGCGTCTGTTAACGATTCTGTGCTTTCACTTTGCCCAATATTATTATTTAGACAGTAAAAACTTCTCTCGTTTCGAAAGTACTTACAGAAATGTCCGGGAGAGCTCGTGCGTGGTGCTTTCAGTGAGCGCTGACAGCAAAACGTATGAGGAGCGCGCCACGTGATCCCTCATACTACGCCAGCCAGGCGCTTCCGATAGATGGCGACTCCGTAACTCCTCGCCGCCAATACTACATATAAGTTTTTTATGAGCTTGAACGAGTTTTCAGTTGTGGTTAGTTCATTAAACCAATTACTAATTTTACTTTGATATACGGACGTTCAAAGCTATTGGCGCCGTCGCCGTTGCTGCCGCTGTGCCTTGTTGCCCAAGCAGGCGGGCAACGCGCACCTATTCGCGCGTAGGCCTACCGCGCACTCAGTGTTCGTGGTCACGTGATCTGCTTGGTGGTCCGGAGGCGCCGCACAGCAGAATGATAGCGGCAAGAAGGAACTTACTCTTTGGAAGAAGCGCGCGCGCTCCCCGTTTCACGCGCTCCTCATCGCACTAGCGTTGTTACCACGGGTATTCACGGTAGTTAACAACGCTAACTCTGTTCACGTGTCTCTTTGGGCGCCTGACTGCACCAGGCGTGTCAGCGAATGCTTACTCCGTCCTACACTGGTCATGAACTACAAACTTCGTGTGACATTCTAATGCCTTGATATCGCTATCAGTGAGTGGGCAAATCTGCAACTTTTCTATGATATGCTGCTTGGAAGGCGAAAAACTGCGTTTCTACTGCCTTGACATTTTCAACTATCTTGCTTCGCGCGAATACAGCCTATTTTTTCTTGCCTCGCCTCCTCCTCGGTCCCCACGCCCTCTCTGCTTGCAGCCAAGTGACACCCGAAACCCTCGTTCTCCTGCTCTCGCTGTCGCTGTTCTCGCTTCCTGCGCAGCCAGGCACAGCATCGACAGCTCCGGTGCTGCCCTGGGCGGCGGCCAGGGCCCGCTTCCCCTGGAGCTGCATGGCGCTCACCGCCTGTGGGCAAGTGCATGTCGTGTTCTTCCAGGTGAGCGCGTGACGCCTGGTTCTTGTTCAAAGGATGAGCTAGATTGCTGAGTTACACTTCTGGAACATCGATAGCGTCATTGTTACCCTGAAAGAATAAGCTGGCCACGCCGGCCTGACGTATTATATATATATATATATATATATATATATATATATATATATATATATATATATATATTGTAATGGGTGTACTGAACAGTTCCGATGGTAACGTCTGTTCGTAGCCGAGAAGGCAGGTGACGCAAAGCACGAACAGCTGGTTGCCCGAACGGCTCACACTCGTGCTAAGCACTGGCGATCCGGCTGGCCCACTGGTTGCACAGCAGGCATTGAAGAGATGATCTGGCTGGCCTTGTTCTTGTGCTCTTCTTCCTCATTACAATATATATATTGCTGCCCGCCTACACCAATACTGTTAGGGCATACAAGAAACTAGGTTAGAAGGAATCAAGGCAAGCCTGAGACGGGGGTAAAACGTCCTACCCCTCTTCCTCGTGTTTTCCGCTCACACTTCTTCCACCACTCATGCGCTACATTTACAGTAATATATATATATATATATATATATATATACATACATGCACACACCTCTATCATGCGATCGGCTTCTTCCGCTTCACATACCTCTAAAGCAGATTCATTAAAAACTGCAAAGAAGTTTAACTATTTAAAGGGACGCTAAAGGTTAATATTAAGTCAACGTGGACTGTTGAAATACCATCCCAGAAACCTCGAAACGCTTGTTTAATGCGAAGAAGAGACTTAATTTAAGAGAAAATGCGTTCTGAAGCGTCCACGTACCTCTAGCGCAGTTCGAATCGCCCGCCCTCCTATCGAGGAGTGGTGACGTCATGGTCTCATAGCGACGTTGCGCCGTCGGTGAATAAAACAGCGCCCGCAGACAGCACTACGGCTTTTCTGCGCAAAGCGAAAACGCACGGCCAGGAACAGAGCCACGACAGAGCCGACAGCAGCGCGAAAGCGGAACTATATGGTGGCTAGCGGAAGGGAAAGTGCGCGACGATAAGCTGGTTCTTTA
This sequence comes from Dermacentor andersoni, assembly GCF_023375885.2. NCBI lineage: Eukaryota > Metazoa > Arthropoda > Arachnida > Ixodida > Ixodidae > Dermacentor > Dermacentor andersoni. Next base: position 18,474,338 of record NC_092823.1, read on the forward strand.
TTTTATGACGCGAACATTGACGCTCGTTGCAATGGACGACCCTGACAACGACACATTGGCTCGCGATGCTGGGTTCGACTTCAGCTATTTAAGCACTGATGATCGTGACCTGCTGCTGAGGGCTCGCGCTGCCGGCGTCGTTGCGTGCTACTACGACGGCAACTGTATATCATGGCTGTACATATTCGCACATTTGTAGCTTTTCCTTCGTGAAAACCAAATGCCTGCAGTTGAAGGAAAACTGACCTGCATGTTGTTCTTGCGCTTTGGAGAACGCTAGCAAGACCGACGGAACAGCGCTATACGGGAAAGCATTGCTTTGAAAGGCACTCCACACGACTTCACTATGTCGGCTTTGAACTCGTAATTCTCTGGACGAAAGTGCAGCGAGCACACTATGCGATTTTTCGGCTCTTTGTCAACGCGCTGTGGCAGAGGTGCGGCACTTAACCACTTCGAACGGAGAGGTTCACTCGTTGGCACACAGTGATAAGTAACGTTGGATTCGCCGCTGCAACTGCCCTTGGCCAAGTTCCGCGGACCGTTCGCGCATCCCACAACATCACATGGACGTGGCATTCTCGCTGCTTGTTCTAAATGCAAGTTTCACGAGCCAGCAGAACCAGCGCAGCATGACGCGATAACGAAACAACTGAAACTCCAAAGCGCGTGCGGCGCAGAGTCGAGCGCGCAGAGTCGAGCGAAAACGAAATCTTTCGACCACCCATACTACTGAAGGGTAACGTCAAAATGGTATTTTTTCTTAGAAACGAATAGAAGTAGACAACAGGGGCGTAGCCGGGTGGGGGGGGGGGGGGGGGGGGGCTTATGGGGCTTCAGCCCCTCCCAAAATTTTTTCGAGCTATCCATGCACCGTCTACCAAAGCAACCCCCGGCGCCGGAAATCATTCTGGATTTTGTCTAGAGCGTCTTTTTCACGCTCGAAAAGCCATTTCACCGCGAAAATTGCGAACTCGGGCTGAATTTCGCGGCAACGCCCATGCACCGAGAGTCACATAACGCAACTAGCCCCATCCGAGCACAAAGTTTCAAGGACGTTTTGATGGCGAACGGGCTCGCCGCGGCATCTCGCGGAGGCCGCGGAATCTACACTCTATCATGGAAGTTACGGAGCGCGTGGATATCAATCCCGAAACTTTATGGGTATAAAGTTCTCATAAACGTCTTATGTGAAAGGTGCATTGACATTTCGAAACGTGCGCTTTAGATTTTCAATTGCGGAACATTGTAAGTTTAATGCTCCCATAAATATTTGACGCCAAAGGTGCATTGACCTTTCCAAAGTCGTACATCGGGCCATACAACGAGACAAGCCAAATTAACACACTATCAGACAAGTTGACAAAGCCCGCAGCGTGGCCTGATGAGACGAAGCGTTGTGGTGGTTCATTCGTGCCGTGTTAGATTCGTCGGACGATCCTACCGCTGTCGACCAGATGTAGGAGTCGTCGGACTATCTCGCCGCTGCCACCATTTGAAGGAGATGAAGGTCGTAGACAGGAACTCGGTGAACAGGATTTATTTAGATATTAACAGTTTAAGCAAGATACATTGGCAGTCTAGCGCGACTCCCATATGGAGCCCGCAAGACTAACATACAGCAAACAGCTTACGAGCACACCGCTCACAAGTACATTTCTAGCCTGACAAGGAGCACTCAGCTCACGACAACGAGCACGACACGAGCACCACTAGCAGCCGGCAAACGCTGCTTATAAGCTCTTCGCTTGACGTCATAGTTCGACGTCATCGTTCGACGTCACTCTTCGAGGTCCCCGTGGACGGAGTCCCAGTGGACGGAAACGTTCGTCCAGTCATTGCAAACTAGCCGCCCCCCGCAGGACGGCCCACACACACAAAGGCTCACACGTTTGAGTTCCCCGTGGACGGAAATGTTCGTGTTGCACACACACACAGGTGAAAAGGCCGGACAGTTCTCGGTACCGCCCAGCTTTCAGTGCCGACGTCAGAGGGCTTCGTAGAACTCTGCTTTGTCCCGGATGGCTCGGCCAACTACCAATTTCCTGAGTTGATCGCGCGCCACGTGGCTGCCGGCCCTTCGCAGTTCTCCGAAGGGCGCCCCGTCTGGTGGGCTTGGAACACGTGCAGCGGGCTGAAAGCTGGCACGTTGCCACCCCGTACGGCCATTCTTAACAGCCGTCATGTCACATAAAAAAATATCAACATTTTTTTTCACCTGCACCAAAGCATCCAGTGAAGACACTAAAGCCAGCAAAAGTAACTACGTTCTTATTTATTGTTTCTACTTTTGCTTTTAATCGAGAGGACACGTTGAGCCTCTTCAATTTTTTTGTTCTCGCTCCCTACCCGCGCGCTGCCAGAGCCAGCCAGAGCGCATGCGTTTTTCTCGTGTTGCCTCGCCCATCAAGCAGCGCACTTCGGTGCGCGTTCGGTTTTCTCTGGCCGAGTGCATTTTCGCCTGGCAGAGTTTTGGATGCTTTCTGGCTAGCAGACGAGAAAAAGAAACAATGGTCGCTAGCCGCCATCACTGTGGGGGCTCGACGGATTGCACCGCGTTCGCTTGAGCGCAACCTCTCCAGAAAGTCTTGTCTCGCCGGTGTAGGATACCGAGCAGTATGCGCATGGTTCTTGGTGGACCAAGCGTCTCGTGTTTTCTTTGACATTCCTTTAATAGCCATATTAGTTGCCCAAAGTAAGCATTCGATTGTGACCAACATACTTTGCGTTCTTTTATTACGGTGCCCCCGCCTCACAAAAGGAAAAAAGCGTTGTTGCGGTGCAGCAAATTGTCGCATCATGAAAGTTCTATTTTGTTACTTCTTTTGCGGAAAGAAATGGGCCATGGGACGCTTCAGTTTCCGGATACTCTTACTATATTATTGCGATAGCAATTACATGGACACTCTAGGCGCATTCCTGCCGTCGCCGTCGTCCTCATGTTCCGCATAAAGTCCAAGTGCGATAACATCGTGACCCCGCGCCGCATGCTGTATGTGCAAGTGAAAGCGTGCGGGTGGTGGGGGGGAATGGGTGAGCCGACGATGGTGGCTGTCTTGTGTGCGCAAGGGAGAAACGTGAGGAGCAAGCGCGCCACCTTCCGTCGCGCGCGATACATCGGATGGAGTGGATGGAATGGGGCCAGGATCTAGGATTCTGTGAATCTATGATTGCGCAACATGTTTATTTGCCTAGTTTGACGCATTATATACCGTGACTTTTTCTTAGATACGTAGATTTATTAGAGACTTATTTATACGTATGTTTAAATATTTTGTTGCGAGGCGTTGTGTATACGTGCAGTGAACTTTGTTTCCAGTCGCACTTTTTTGCCCTTTATCAAGCTGTTTCTTCCCATTCGTATATTCCATTGTATCTTCGCATTTTTAATGTACGAGGGCGAGTCAAATGAAAGTGAGCCTACCTACCGCGCGCAATTATGGTTCTGTTGTTTATCTGCAAGGCCTGCGCGTAGCACACAGGGATCTCTCATTTAAAAAGTGACACGCAGGTGTGAGGATAAATGTTCTTTAATGCTCTCATACGCTGGGTTGTACATGGTTGCGTGCCGTAATGGACGTTCCAGAAGTTGAGCAGCGTGGTGCCGTGAGGTTTTTGACAGCTGAAGGTGTTTCTCAAAAAGAAATTAGTCGCCGTATGGCTGCCGTGTACACGGGACATTGCATTTCATTGGCCACTGTGAAGCGTTGGAACAAACGGTTCAAAAAAGGACCTGAAAGTTGCAAAGACGATCCCCGACTGGGCCAAAGCCATCGTGCAATCACCCCTAACAAAATTGCAAAGGTTGATGAGCTGATGAGACAAGAACGGAGGATAAGCATCGATGAACTGGCTAAGCGTGTGAATATCAGTCACGGTTTGGTTCGCGCCATAATTCATGAACATCTCGGTTATCAGCTCTTGTGCGCGCAGTGGATGCGCAAGATTTTGAACTACCGCCAGAATACGGAGAAGATCGGCGTTGCCTTTACTCATCTGATCCGCTATCACAATAAGGGTGACGATTTCTTGTCTGCAATTGTGATCGGAGACGAACCATCACGCCACTACTAAGAGTCTGAAACACGACGGCAAAGCTGACAATGGAAACATTCGAACTCACCAACCCCAAAGAAAGCAAAGGCCGTCATTTCTGCCAGAAAGGTGTTGTTGACTTTTATTTTTCGATCGTCAGGGGCCATTGCTCATAGAATTTGCTAAGTCTTGAGAGACTATCAATTGTTTCCGATATCGTGAAACGCGGGATCGGCTGTGTGCCCCAATCAAGAACAAGCTACGTGGAAAATTGACGAATGAGGTCATCTTGTTCCATGACAATGCCCGTCCCCACGTCGCTGATGGGGTTAATACAAATCTGGCAAAGTTCAAGCGGGAAACGCTGCAACATCTGCCACACAGCTAAGACCTGCTGCCTTGCAACTTCCACATTTTGGGGCAAACGAAAAAACAGCTCAAGGGAACCAGATTCGTCTCGGACGATGAAGTGAAAGTCAGTTGCAGAGGTTTTGAAGGAGCAACCCAAGGAGCTTTATGAGACGGGAATTGCGCGACTCGTTAGTCAATGGGACAAATGTCTAAATGCTCATGGGGGCTACTTTTAATTATAGTACCCCGTTTGTCATATATTCGCATTGGCTCACTTTCATTTGACTCGCCCTCGTATATTCTGCAGAACTCCTGCTTTTTATACGTGCTCTGTTGCGACTATAATTTCGGTGCAATTACGATACACGTCCGGTGACAGCTGCTGCTGCGTAATACGCTGGAACAAATGACAGCGTCATTGAGATTTTTCACTGGCCGTTGCATATGTACAAGAATGTAAACGAGGATCTTGTATGACAAAGTGTCATTAATATATTTGTTCTCAACTTGTTCATTTCATGGCCTTTACATTTTTCATATCAGTGGAATGCACTGCTTTGTTGGCTTCGAACTGATGTAGTTCTAAAGTTCGTGTGATATCTTCTTTCCTTATTAAATAGACAAAACACATGAAAGCATTGACATCAGTTATTGGGGCACAATTTTTGGCACATACGAATATATTCTTTTATGAAAAAAATACATATTTTACTTGTATTGACAGTGCTTAGCGTTCAAGAATTCGTTTGCAGCATCTTTGGCAATGGCAATGCAGTTATTATTCATGTATTTGATCCCTAGGCAAATTGTTTGAGAGGAAGCTTTAGCTCGGGCCCTACTCTGACGCTGCCTATTCAGATACATGTAAAACGCAGAAACGCTTTTCTGTGATAACTCCTGAATCGCTTTTAACGAAATTTGTTGCATTTGAGAGACTAAGTTAAATTCTAGTGTCTGTGGGAAGCGGAATTTCAGTTTAGGGCCCGGAACTTTGTTTAAAATATTTTGAAAAATTCGAAAAACATAGAAGCACGAAGTTTAAAAATTAATAGCTCTGCACCAAGAACAGATAGCGCGGTTCTGTAAACGGCATCCATTACACCATTCAAAGCGGACAAATTCGATATGTCAATTTGTATCCTACGTGGATTAGTAATGTTATGTACAAGGGTTCTGCAAAAGCCGTACTTCCATAATACTTAAATTTTTGAGACTCATGTGTAACACATCAATATTGTCCGCTGTAGATGTACTATTATGTGCGATTCACAGAATTGTGATATCAATTTCCATTGCTGATTTACAGAGTTCTAAACTTAATTGTCTCGTTTTCTGAAAATTTTCGATTTTTGCCACTTTCAATAAAATATTGACGACCTAGATAGAAAATTCGAAACATACGTTCACTAGAATTTAAGTTTTTCTTTTAAATTCAACAAACCTCGTCAAATTTGGTGCAGTGGTTGCCGAGAAAAACGAATTCTCCTTCTACATGTATTTAGACAGGAGCATCCGACCTAATGTTTCCTCTTAAGTGGGAGGCCGAGCTGCAACGTGAGCCCCCCCCGACCAAAATTTCTGGCTACGCCACTGGTAGACAAGTAGCATTTTCTTCCGTCTGATAACCTAACGAATTGATTTTTTAATACGAGTAGTTGAGTACTATAGTGACATAAATTATGATGAGGAGTGCCTTCGTCATCGTGCTAGTACCGGCATGTCGCTGGGGGGTCTCAAATCGAGTCATGCATTCACCTCAATTTCTCGGCTACTAAAGCTCTGTTCGCGATTGCATTGACGCCTTTGACGTTCTAGAGCACTGCTTTATCACTTTAACTTGACTTCATAGTAACCTTTAGTGTCCCTTTAAGCCTAGAGGCGGTGCTTCCAGCCTGTTCTTTTTTTAGTGGAGGTGTATGTTCGAGAATACAGGAACGTCCTATAATAGGTAGCTGAACCGACAAACTACCTTGACTTCGCTTGATTGCATGTGGCTGCCCGATTCCTTGCCCGGAACGGCCCCAGCGTTCCGGCATGAACGACGTGCTGGTGTCGTGGGTGAAGAGCATGTCCAACCAGACGTCGCGGTTGTTCCTTTCGCTACTGGGTGCCCTGTCCACAGTGACGGCCGAGCTGACAAGCAAGGACAGGGGCATCTCGTTCCTCCTGCCCACACTGGACACCATCGTGAGTGCTGATGCCTAGACCTTTAGCGAGGTTATATAGTGGGGCATGACACCACCTGTAGGCGACTCGGATAATTATTATAGGCTAGAAGCGCGGGAAAACATAAAGACGGCGCGCTATTTGAGGAATCCAGTGAAAGCAACCGCCACGCCCGCTGCATAATCCGTATTGTCGAGCCGAACCAGAAGCAGCTCGTATAAACACTTGGCATTTATGTTTTTTTGTTAATCAAGGTAGAAGTATACGCTAAAGGGCAGTACAAAAATCACAGTTTGTACAGTCCATAAAAAAAAAAAAGTTCCTCAAATGAAGAAGCGCCAGCAAAACAGGCATTATTATAAAAGCGAATTTACAGTGCAAATATTTCCTTCCCTGTCCTCATAATATCGCACGCGCGTTATCTTGCTTTATCTGCCGTCGAGCGCTTTCACAGCGTTATCATTGCTATCAAGTTATCAATGGAGAGAAGACGCCCCTAGCTACCATGATCCGTGAGTCGGAATCCAGGACTGACGACCGTCCTCGCCGTTGTTGCGATTTGACGTTGCGTGTATTCCTCGGCACGAGTGGTCTCACCAGAAAAAGATTTAGACCGTTATCGAACACTTTTGGCAAAGCTTCCTTCTGCATCGCCACTACAACGTCACGACATGTACGCCGCTGCTGAGTGGCCTCGTAGAGCCACAGTGAAAGCGACCGCGGTGCAGAAACAGACAAGCGAAGAATCACGTGGACAGACACTAACGCTGACGTCGGACTGAAGGTTCGTTTTCGGTTTCACAGACACGTATACGCAAATTCGTTAACATTTCACCGCACGGCGCATGGGGAACGAATGAACAATGACGGGATTCGCAGAAAAACACAACAAACTAAAAGTGTACAACGGAATATCATTATATGCCGCAATATCAAAGTGTGATAGTTCTCTTTCGAACAGGGCTGTACCTTTTTTATACCGTTCTTATGCCGTGTTGCTTTAGAGCCGGCGTCTACCGCGTTACTATAACAGTGAGTTTTTATTTTCATTTTTTTAATGAAACATTGACTATGGCATGCAGCGCAATTTCGCTTTTCCAGGTGGATTACTTGAAGAGGCTGATGTTGTATACTTAACGGTATGATAAATCACAATGTTCTAATTACCGACTTGCGCTCCCGATTTCTTCGATTATTTAGTTCGGTGCACACTGTATGAAGTCATATGTGCTTAGGGGATATCCGTTACCTTAGCACCAGGTTCGAGGTATCCGTCCCTGAAATGTGCCACGAAATACATCGATGTTTCAGTTAACACGTTTCAAATCGCCCCACTCGATCGCTCGATTCAGGCAGGAATAAACTGCGAGATTAGCCCTTTTTTTTGTCTTACCACAGTTGCGGGATGGACACTTTGTTGCGGACAACTTAGATAAAAATAACCTAGTCAGGTAATTTCCGCTAAGTGGCCTTATTCGTTGGATAGCAAAATAAGTGACTAATAAAGAATATCGAAGCTACGTTACTTGGCTAATTGAACATTGTGATTTTCGTGAAAATAATCTCCTCTTCATAATAAACCACAGGAGGAGGCAGCACCTCTTCCGGCAATTTTTAAAACATATTTTCGTTTAAAAGCAAAACGTGGTATGCGTAACCATGCGAAAAAACAGGCAATGAAACCAGCTAAAGCATAGATAAAATTAATTATTTTGTTTATTTAAATGTAGAAATAGGAATGCAAAGAGTGTTGGCGGTTGGGATTGGGGGAGGTGGAGTTAAGGCGGACGCAAAGATGACTTGCCGCAAGTGGGAGCCGAACCCACACCTTGCTCATTACGCACGTGCGGTGCTTTGCCACCTAAACTACCGCGGGGCCATCCACCCGTCTACTGTCCTTTGTATGTCTGTGCGAATGGATGGATGCATATTCGCACAGGATGGCCTGACGCCGCCGAAGCCTCAGTGGGGTGAAGCCAAGGAATGGAAGGGTGCGTCCATATCAACACTGATCCCGCAAGGTTCCACGGCGAAATTAAAGCGCCGCGCGTGTGTCCCGTAGCGTATAGATTGTCGTTAAGGGTCCGCACTGTGTGCGTATGTGGGCAAGATTAGCCATGCGTCACTCACGTGGCGCCGACGAACGCGCTACAGCGCCAGGCTTGCGGTTAGACGAACGTTCTACATTCGTCTGCTCGAACGTGAGCGGCACTGGCTAACACTCCCACGGCTGATCGTGTACGCTTGCGAAAATGCCCAAGAAAGTGGTCAATAACGTTGTTCATTACGTATAATGTGCGGAATATCTAGCGTAACTCGACTCCCATCTTATTTCTCCGTCCACTTTCATTCTTTCTTTTTGTGCATTATTCGTACATTTCATTCAAACATAACTGTTCATTTTCCCTGTGCTTTATCTGGCTTCGTTGCCTGTTTTCTATTTTTTTTTCGTGAGTTTGTGACTAACAAAACATTGACCTCCTCGGATTGCCTTATTCTTCTCGCCGCTCACGTAGTATGTACGTGACTTAACTTTGACGTTAAAGATATCTGATCAGTCTTGGTCAATAGACCGTCGCCGTTCCTGTGCCCGAGAGGGGTGGCGGTGTTCTTGAGGGTACATTGTCATATAATTTTAATGAGCCGTCAGGTACGACTACTAATTAGACAGCACGAGTGTGCCGCACAAAAGTATTTGCGCCATGTTTTTTAGACCTTCGTCGGGCGTAACAGTTGAGCGGACGAAGAAGACAACCGCGAGGCCCAGTGTCATTTCTTAGTAGCCTTATTCTGAGTAACTTTCATTCACGGAATTTCAACATCCGAAATGCAGCCCCGAGTCCATTAGAGACGCCGTAATGTCTAGCTGTGGGCTAATTTATAACAACTGGAATCCTTTAGATGAAACAGTTACCGCGACTAGGAGTCGAACCGGTGACTTCCTGGTTAGTAAACCAATTATCGGAACCACTAAGCTATTGTGGCAGGCTCGCACCTAATCTCACTCCATTCTCCACGCGGCCTCACGGAAATTCAGTAAGCTCAGCTATGTACGCTATATACTTTCCATCTGGCGAAGGTTTACAATCTGTTGGCGTGATTTTAGATATAGTTAGTTGGGTGTCCTGGAAGGCCACTGCTGAAGGGAACGCAAGGCCCAGCCGAATTAGACAAATGCTTCTTGTCTGGCACTTACTATTAGCCATTTCTATTTTGTCCTTGTTTTCTTCCTTACGAGCTTGTTTAGTTGTAGCAGGTCAAACCTTGGTTCTGATGAACGTTAACGGCCCTGCTAGGTTAAGACCGGCTTCAATGAAGCACTCAGAGTGCTCGACCGATGCCTGCGATGTGGGCGGTGCAGATTCGAGCCCGGAAGGTGAACCCCTTGATGCTGATGCTGCCCGTGACTCGGCTGGCCTCGGCCACCTTCTCTATATCGACGTCATCGCAGAATAACGCTCTGCTCAGGGATTGCGGTGGCCTGTCGGCTCTTGACATGGTGAGTGTTTGGAATAGTTAGTGTCTGTACCGTACTTCTGTCAGTTTTAGTTTTTCTTAACCGTTTCAGTGACGCTGTCACTCCGCAGTACTTCTTGTGTGCTCATGCGGAGGCGACTTGCTAGAGGAGGAGTTGTGCAAAAACAAACGTGGCTACAAAGTAAGAAAACCAGACATTGAAGTGAAAATTGTTGGTTTGTGACTATCGAGTAACAGTAATCACAAAGATTGCCTAACATAAATCTAAAGGAACTTTCAGTGTTGTCATAAATGTGGCCTGGTATAAATCTCAAGGTGTGAAGAGTATATATATATATATATATATATATATACATATATATATATATATATATATATATATAAAGAAGACACAGCACTGTTCGTGTAGTCTCTCAGCGCCTTCAAAATTTGTAAACGGTTGCTGTTAAACAATCACAATACGTACCGGCTTGCATCTTTGTACTTTGGTGCTGCATGATCTTCAGCCAATTTTAATGCCCACTACAGGGCGAAGGCCTCTCCCTGCGATCTCCAATTACCCCTGTCTTGCGCTAGCTGACTCCAACTTGCTCCTGCATGTTTCCTGATTTCATCCTTCTACCTAATCTTCTGCCGCCCTCCACGGCGCTTCCCTTCGCTTGGAACCTATTCCGTAGCTCTAATGGTCCACCGGTCATCTACCCTGCGATTTACATGGCCTGCCCAGCTCCACTTTTTTCCTCTCAGTGTCATCTAGAATATCCGCTATCCCCGTTTGCTATATAAGCGTATGTAACCGTAATGTTTACCGGTAAACGCTGACCGCGAACGCTGTGCACTGTTAGAATCGCACCGCTGGCACGAGTTGTTGGAATCTCAGTGCTGACGCCCGTTATTGCAAACGGGTCGCAAGCCCCAAGGGTAGCGTTGGCCTGGCGGCCTGGGGCACTGGAAGCATCCGAAGGTCCCGGCAAAGCATGAGTCGGCTGGTAACAGAACAACTGGTTTATTCTAACATCGCAAAAGAGCGGGCGGTCAGGTCGACCGAAGTGAGAGACGGGAGAGCACGTAACTCGACAGAAGAAATCGGAGCCTCTCTCTCGGCGTCCGGGGGCAGCTGCTTTTATAGTCTCGCAGCTGAGGGCAAGGAGGAACGTCTCGTCAGATGCGCACGTGACTGGGCACGGACACGCTGAGAGACAAGTTGAGACGAGTGTAGTGACGCATCCGCCGGCCAGGCGCCGGACAGACCTCCTCGCTTCACACTTGGGGAGCTCCTCTCCCCGGCTGCTGCGCTTTGACAAGCGTGGCACACACACACACACGCACACACGAAGACACGTGGCACTGAAACACGCCTGGACGCGCTTGGCGGGGAGGCGTATCGGCGGCGCTGAACGGGCCAAAATGTCCGCTGCTTGGAACGAAGCCCCGGCGTCCGTTGCATCCGCGCCGGCTATACCGCGCGTCGTAGGCGAAACGTAACAGACCGCCCCGCCGGGGGAAGGAGATCCCGATGGTCAGGGGACTGCATCCGCTGTCCGGAGGGATGTCGCTTGATGATGCTCATAACCGAAGTCGGTCGTCCTTCGGCGTTTCTTGAGCGCAGCGCACAGAGAAGGCCTCGTTCTCTCGTTCAGGTTCACACAGGACACTGCAAAGTGACTTCGGGAGAGTTGACATTTTTGTTCTCGTTCCCGGCAAGCGTTAGAACTACGCCGAAACTCAACCGCTCAGTCAGCAAGCACGGCACAACCCTCACTAAGCCCTGCCAGGCTCTTTCCCCTATTATACTACTGCCTAGTTCCTTACAGTAGTTTAGCAGCACTCAGAACGCGTCCACAAATCGGAAAATTGCACTAGAAAGCACATCATCACTTTGAAACACTACACAAAAGCAATATGTTAAAAATCCTGCCTCAGGAAGAAAAACATCAGTAACAAACAATTTTGAGGCTGATTCCCACGTTAGGGGCTTCGACTTAAGCCATCGGCGTTACCGTTGAGACTCCCCTTTTTGTAACGCACCTCAAAGGAATACTGTTGCAAAGCGAGGCTCCAGCGCAGGAGGCGGCCATTTTTGGGAGAGATGGTCTGCAGCCATTGGAGAGGGCAGTGATCCGTCTCAATGATAAACCTCGAGCCGGCTAGGTAGCATGACAATTTCTGAACGGCCCACACGATACACGCACACTCTTTCTCGGTGGCGCTGTACGCCTGCTCACGACTGGTCAGCTTACGACTAGCATACAGGACGGGGTGTTCTACTTCTCCATTTTCCCGTTGGCACAGTACAACGCCCATGCCTCGCTCACTAGCATCGCACTGAACAACGAACCCTTTTGTGTAGTCGGGCGATCGTAGCACAGGCTGGCTTGTTAGGGCGCTCTTTAGGGCGCTAAAAGCTCTTTCCTTTGTCTCATCCCAGACGACTGTTTGCGGCTCTGTCTTTCTTAGAGCATCCGTCAGGGGAGCCGCGATATCAGAGTACCTGGGGATGTACCTCTGATAGTAGCCGGCGACACCTAAGAACGACCGAATATCGGTCTTCGTGCGCGGTTGCGGGAAGTCTTGCACAGCGGCCACCTTTATTTCAGAGGGGCGGCGACGACCCCGACCAATCACGTGACCGAGGTAGACAACCTCGGCCTGTGCTAACTGGCACTTGGGAGCCTTGACTGTCAATCCCGCATCGCGCAGGCGGGTTAGCACTGCCCGCAAGTGGGCCATATGCTCAGGCCAGGATGCGGAGAATATCGCTACGTCGTCTAGATACGGTAAAGCGAATTCTTGCTGTCCCCGCAACACTTTATCCACGAGGCTTGAAAAGCAGTATGGCGCGTTCTTCAAACCAAAACTCAAAACTTTAGGACGGAATGTCCCCATTGGTGAAATGAACGCCGCATACCTACTAGCCTCTTCTGTAAGTGGAACCTGCCAATAACCCCTGACAAGATCTAGGGTGGAAATAAACTGCGCGCTACTCACTCTCTCAAGGCGCTCCTCGATGTTAGGGATCGGATAAATTTGATCCTTAGTGATGGAATTAAGCCTGCGGTAGTCGACGCAAGGACGAGGTTCCTTGCCCGGTACCTCAACTAAAATCAAAGGGGAGGTATAATCACTCTCACCCGCCTCAATAACACCGAGCTGTAGCATTTTCTTTACCTCAGCCTCCATAATATCGCTCTGGCGGGGTGACACCCGGTACGCCTTGGATCGTACTGGCTCTGGGGAGGTAAGTTCTATGTCATGAGTAAGGACAGAAGTCCTACCAGGCCTCTCAGAGAACAGACCTTGAAACTCTTGTAAGAGCTGGTGTAGTTCGGTTTTCTGCTCAGGCGACAGCGATGCTTTACTGATTAGGTCACTAATGACTTGATCGGTGTCTTTCCTGTTCGTCACTGAGCCTAGTCCCGGAAGCTCGACCGGTAGCTCTTCGGAAGCGTTTACCATCATACATACTACTGCTTCCCGTTGCTTATAGGGTTTGAGCAGATTACAGTGGTAAACTTGCTGTGCTTTCCGTTTTCCTGGCAGACTGACCACGTAGTTAACGTCCGACAGTTTTTGAACAATCCGTGCTGGGCCCTCCCACTGCACGTCGAGTTTGTTTTTTAGCGATGTGCGCAATATCATGACCTCATCGCCCACCTCAAAACGACGGGCCCTGGCTGTCCGATCATAATAAACCTTGGCCCTCTGCTGGGCCTTTGCCATTGCTTCACCTGACAACTCCCGTGCCCTTCTTAAGCGTTCGAGGAGCTTAAGCACGTACTCCACCACGACTGGGTCGTCGCCCCTGCCTTCCCACGATTCTCGAAGCATGCGAAGCGGAGATCGCAGCGAGCGACCGTACACTAGCTCAGCTGGCGAAAACCCCGTAGCCGCATGCGGCGCGGTCTTTAATGCCAACGTCACCCCAGGCAGACACAGCTCCCAGTCAGTTTGTTGTTCAAACCACAATGCTCTCAACACGCGCTTCATGACGGAGTGGAGCTTCTCAACGGAATTCGACTGTGGGTGGTACACTGAGCTGTCTAACAGCTTTACCCCACACCTTTCGAGAAAAGTTGTCGTCAAAGCGCTAGTAAACACTGTGCCCTGATCTGATTGGATTTCCGCAGGAAAACCAACTCGCGCAAATATGGACAGTAGTGCATTGACTATCTCAACTGAGCTTAGTTCTTTAAGCGGCACTGCTTCAGGGAACTTTGTCGCTGGGCAGATCACAGTCAAAATGTGTCTGTACCCCGTGGCTGTTACCGGCAGAGGTCCCACTGTATCAATAACGAGCCGTCTGAAAGGCTCCGTAATGATAGGTACCAATTTCAACGGCGCCCTCGATTTGTCCCCTGGTTTGCCCACCCGCTGACAGGCGTCACATGTCTTCACAAAGTGGTCTGCGTCCCGAAAACACCCTGGCCAATAGTACTCTTGCAAGAGACGGTCCTTAGTTTTCTTAACTCCTAGGTGTCCGGACCACGAACCCCCATGCGACAAGCGCAACAGATCCTGACGGTAGCACTGAGGCACGATCAGCTGATCGAACTCCACTCCTCTGCGGTCTAGATACTTTCGGTACAGGACCCCACCTCTTTCCACAAAGCGAGCATTTTTCTTGGCGACACCTTCCTTGACAATGCAGCGTATGTTTTCTAGGCTGCCATCCTTCTTTTGCTCGGCTATCAAAGCCGACCGGCTGACTTTTAGCAACCTATTAAGTCCATCTGACGTAGGCGCGATGAGCAAATCTGCAGATAGCTCTTCTAACTTTCCCGCATCGGGAATTTCCTCTCCAGTATCTGGTGCCTTTAACGCTACAGGCTCAATTTTATTCAGTTCGGGCGTGCTCTGAATATCAGCTTGCTGCACCTCTGACCCTTTCTCATTGTTCGACAACGTCGGTCCCGCAACTACCGCCTTTGCAGCGAGCTCCCGAACCTTCGATCTGGTTAAGGCCTGAACGCTAGCCTCACCAAACAAAAGCCCCTTCTCGCGCAGGAGGTGATCGGACCTGTTCGAAAATAGGTACGGGTACTGGGGGGGGGGGGGCAGCATAGATGACACTGCGGCCTCCGTCTCAAGCGCTCCGAAAGGTCCTTCAATAAGCACTTTTGCTACGGGCAGACACACGCTATGAGCTTCCACGGCTTGCTTGATCCATGCACACTCGCCCGTGAACACATCGGGTTCTACGTAAGAGGGGTGAACTACATCCATTGTAGCTGCGGAATCGCGAAGCACTCGGCACTCTTTCCCGTTCACGAGGAGGTCTCGCATGTAAGGCTCGAGAAGCTTCATGTTCTCGTCAGTGCTGCATAAAGACAAAAACACGACTTTTGTTTTTGTTTCTGGACACTGCGCCGAAAAGTGACCCGGCTTCTGACACGTATAACACACGCGCACTTGCCTCGTCTCGAACCGCTTTCTGCGTTCGGCTTCGGCTGCCGCCGTCTCCTTACGTTCGGTCGGACACTGCGCCGTAAAGTGACCCGGCTTCTGGCACGTATAACACACGCGCGCTTGCCTCGTCTCGAACCGCTTTCTCATGGGTGTGAACTTCGGCCTCTCAAACTTGGAGCCAAATTCACCCTTTTGACCGTCCTTAGCTCCACGAGCCCGACGCGTCACAAACTCTTCGGCTAGCTCAGCGGCTCTAGCCACCGTACTAACGTCTGGCCTATCCAAGACCCAGTACCGCACGTTCTCAGGTAACCGACTATAAAACTGTTCTAGCCCGAAACACTGCAGAACTTTCTCGTGGTCACCAAACGCTTTCTCGTCTTCGAGCCACTCCTGCATGTTTGACATAAGCCTGTAGGCAAACTCTGTATATGACTCACTTTTGCCTTTCTCATTTTCCCGAAACTTCCGACGGAACGCCTCCGCGGACAGCCTGTACTTTTTTAGCAGACTCGATTTCACTAGGTCGAAATCCTCTGCCTCCTCTCTTTTCAAGCGAGCGACTACGTCGGCCGCCTCGCCGGGTAGCAAAGTGAGCAAGCGCTGTGGCCACGTTTCCCGAGAGAACCCCTGCTTCTCGCACGTTCGCTCAAAGTTAACCAGGAACAAACCAATGTCCTCTCCAAGCTTAAACGGCCGCATCAGGTCAGTCATTTTGAACGATACTCGTTCTCCTGCACCGTGTGCCTGACTTCCATTACGAGCGCGTTCCATCTCTATCTCGAGACGCTTCATTTCCAAAGCGTGTTCGCGCTCTTCTTTTTCTTTCTGCTCTTTTCGTTCGCGCTCCTGTTTCTCTTTTTTCTCTTTAAGTTCGAGCTCATGTCTTTCTTTTTGCTCTTTAAGTTCGCGCTCCTGTCTTTTTGCCCGCTCCTCAATGGTCTCAAGGCATTCCGACAGCTCGTCATCCTCAGCCTCTAACTCAAGAATAGCCCTTAGCAGTTCCGGTTTTCTGAGTTTGTCTGAGACATCCAGACCCAACTCTCTTGCAAGCTCCAGCAATTTCGGTTTGCGCAACGACTTCAAATCCATGGCTGCTCTGAATGCTGCTTTCTCTACTGCCTACTATTGTCTTGCCGCAAACTAACCCGGCAGCAACGACAACCACAATTACCAGCTCTGTTTCTGACACTAACAAAAGCCTGGCAAAACTCAGAAGAAGAAAGTCCCGCACTCACCAAACCTCGCAGCCAAGAATTCAGCGCAGTCGTTCCGCTGCAGGCAACCAGTCATCACACAGGGCTCGTTGCACTGCTCCCGGATGGTCGTTGTGCTGCTCAGCATACAGTCAACCGCATCTCTTCGCTGCTGGCCTCCGTTGTCGCGATCTCACCGCTGGCAACCAGCTGTTGGTATCTCAGTGCTGGCACGAGTTGTTGGAATCTCAGTGCTGACGCCCGTTATTGCAAACGGGTCGCAAGCCCCAAGGGTAGCGTTGGCCTGGCGGCCTGGGGCACTGGAAGCATCCGAAGGTCCCGGCAAAGCATGAGTCGGCTGGTAACAGAACAACTGGTTTATTCTAACATCGCAAAAGAGCGGGCGGTCAGGTCGACCGAAGTGAGAGACGGGAGAGCACGTAACTCGACAGAAGAAATCGGAGCCTCTCTCTCGGCGTCCGGGGGCAGCTGCTTTTATAGTCTCGCAGCTGAGGGCAAGGAGGAACGTCTCGTCAGATGCGCACGTGACTGGGCACGGACACGCTGAGAGACAAGTTGAGACGAGTGTAGTGACGCATCCGCCGGCCGGGCGCCGGACAGACCTCCTCGCTTCACACTTGGGGAGCTCCTCTCCCCGGCTGCTGCGCTTTGACAAGCGTGGCACACACACACACACGCACACACGAAGACACGTGGCACTGAAACACGCCTGGACGCGCTTGGCGGGGAGGCGTATCGGCGGCGCTGAACGGGCCAAAATGTCCGCTGCTTGGAACGAAGCCCCGGCGTCCGTTGCATCCGCGCCGGCTATACCGCGCGTCGTAGGCGAAACGTAACAGCACCGAGGCGGGCTTTCCTGTATAAACGCGGTTTTTTGCGTGGACCGCGATGGATGGATGTTATGAGCGTCCCCTTTGGAACGGGGCGGTGGGTTGCGCCACCAAGCTCTTGCTACTATGCTGCCTAATATCCTACCTAGGTTAACCAATGAAAAAAGAAAAAAAAAAACACTACGAACTACCGCGTCCAAACTTTCTGATCCCCTATTGCGAATTGTGCTTTTGTACGTCTCCGTCTTTTGTCGTTTCCCTACTTTTCTTCCACCAATCCTCCAATCGCCTCTTACTAATGTCTATTGCGGACCTGTTTGCTTTACCACTGCTCCCGCTGAACCCAAGGGCTTCAAGGAGGCCAGTGGTGCCTAAATCGACCGCTGGGTAGACGTCTTCACATTCTAATAAAATATGCTCCGTCGTTTCCCTAGCTTTATCGCAGCAAGCACATGCTTCTTCTTCCTTCTTATATCTCGCTTTATAGGTGCGTGTTCTAAGGCATCCCGATCTCGCTTCGAAAAGTAATGAGCTTCCCTTTGAGTTATCATAAATGGTTTCTTTCCTGATTTCGTTTTTTCCTCTTAAGTAGTTACTCATGGCAGGTTTCTTTTCCATTGCCGCCACCCATGAGATTAATTCAGCCTCTCTGACTTTCCGCTTGACCTTCCTTGTTGCTGTGTTGCCCACCCCACAGGCCGCATACTTGCTGGTAAGCTTCCTAGTTCTTTTCCTCCACTGTGAATCAATGTTTTGCCTGTACAGATACCTGAACACTCTCCCAGCCCATTAACTTTCTTCCATATTCCTCAGCCGTTCTTCATACTCAATTTTACTGCGAGCTTCCCTCACTTCAAAACTAGTCCAGCCCATATCCCCCTGCACAGCTTCATTTGTAGTCTTCCCGTGAGCGCCCAATGCGAGGCGACCCACTGACCTTTGGTTCCCGTCGGGTCCTGATTGTACCCCTGATTTAAAGCAAACAACCGCATTTCCAAAAGTAAGTCCTGGAACCATTACCCCTTTCCACATACCTCGGAGGACCTCGTACCTATTGTATCCCCATAGCGCTTTGTGCTTCATTATGGCTGCATTTCTCTTCCCCTTGACTGTTATGGTTTTTTCCTGTGTTTCCATATATCCATTGCCTTCGTTTATCCATATACCAAGGTATTTGTATTCTTTTACCCGAGGTATTTCTTGGCCCTGTATCTCCACTGTCTGTTCACTGTTCTCATTGAATACCATAACACCTGATTTTCTAACACTAAATTTCAAACCTAAATTGTTGCCTTCCTGTCCACAGATATTAGCCAGACGTTGCAAATCGCTTTGCTTGTTAGCGAGCAACACAATGTCGTCCGCATAAAATAAACCTGGGAGTTGCTGCTCTATTACTGTACCTGCCTGTTTGTATGAGAGATTAAACCCGATATTACTTCCTTCCAGCGCCCTCTCCATCCTCACCATGTGCATCATATACAGCAGCGGGGATAAAGGGCACCCTTGCCTCAGTCCCTTGTTGATATGAACTTTCTCCGCGCTCCTCATCCCTTCCCATTCAACGCAAACGGTATTTTCTAGGTAAATCTCTCTCAAAAGCTGTATACAATCCCACAAAATGTTGCGGTCTACGTTGTCGTAGGCTCCTGTAATGTCTAAAAAGGACACATACAACGGTCTGCTTTCTGCTTTTGATATTTCAATACACTGAGTAAGAACAAACAAGTTATCGTCCAAACGCCTACCTATTCTGAAGCCATTCTGAAGCTCTCCCAAAATGCCATTATTCTCTGTCCATGCTTGAAGCTTTAATTTGATTGCCTGCATTGCTAGCCTGTATATTACCGATGTAATGGTCAACGGTCTATACGAGTGAATTCTGTCTTTCTCCCCCTTACCTTTATAAATTAAATTCATTCTACTTTGTCGCCAACTGTCTGGTATCCGTCTATCCTTTAAAGTTTTTCCACTGCTTTCACCAGAGCTTCCTTACTTTTTGGTCCTAGTTCATTTATCAGCTTAACGGGAACCTCGTCTAGCCCTGTGGCTGTGCGCTTAGGAATTTTCTCTTCCGCTTTCTTCCAGTTTAAATTTGTCAGAATCAGCTCCTTTTCCTGGGTCTCTTTCATGCTCTTTTTTTCCTCAAATACAACCTCGTCATTGCCTTGGAAAGATTCCGCTGTTATTTTTCGGATGTAATTTATTGCCGCTTCTCCTTCCAGTCTGCTTTCATCTTCGTCTAGGATATGTTGTTGTATTGTTGTTGACTTCCTGCCTAATAATTTATGTGGTTTCAAAATATTCTAGGTGCGGCCTTCTTTTTCTCACGTATTTCTGACAACCAACGCTCACTTTCACCTTTTAATTTTGCTTGCACCAGTATTTGAACCATAGACTTTTTCTCCCGGTATATTTCCCATTTACTAGTTACTTCATCCTGTGACAACTGCGCCTTCTTTGCCTGCCTGTGCTCTCGAGATGCTTTCTGTCGTTCGGCGATCGCTTCTCGTATCTCCTTGTTCCACCAGCTTTTTGGTTTCTTTTTTCCTTTCCAACGAACATGTTGTTTCTCTTTCCGTATTTCTGTCGTTATTACGCTTAGAAGCTCACCATATTCCCACTCTTTACTTGGCCATTTGCCAAGTTCTTCCTCAACTCTAGTGATTGTATTTGCTATTTGTTCAGCGTTCAAATTTGGACTGGCCATTTTGCTCTCCTTGCTCTCTTTCCCAACTACATATCCCATTTTCAATATGATGCGTTTATGGTCACTCCCTATGCTGTTAAACCCTTCCTCATCGATGACCATTTCTCTCAACTTATCATGAATTCCTTCTGTCATCAGACAGTAATCAATGGTTGATTGCCGGTTTCCCACTGCCCACGTGACCTGTCCTTCATACTTAGGCCCTGTATTCACGATCACGAGGTTATGTTGCTCACAAAGGTCCAGCATTGACTTCCCGTTATTGTCGGTATAGCCATCTAAATCCTGTATGTGGGCATTCATGTCACCTAATAGGACAATTTCAGCACCACTCCCGAAACCCTTAATATCAGCGCTTATGCATTCCACTAACTCTTTATTCTTCTCTGTGCAGTTTTTTCCGGTCCACAAATACGTAACACCCAGCCTAGTTTCTTTCCCACTCATTGTACCCGATAACCAAAGATGCTCTTGACATTGTGAATTTACTCTTTTCCATTTGGCTCCCTGATGGATGAGCGTTCCGACTCCCCCTCCCTTTCTTTCCGACTTAGTTCTGTTGCACCCTTCCCAAACATAATTCTCAATAACTCGCGGCTCTTCTAAGTCTCTAAGGTGCGTTTCTGTAACCGCATACACCCCTATTTGTTCTCTGTGTAACTGCTCCTCAATCTCTGCCCACTTTTCCTTTCTTCTGCCGCCCTGCATGTTTATGTAGCCTATTGCATGGCGAGCTCTTTTTCTTGTTTTCCTCCTTTTTCTATTATCGACGGCGATGCACTTCTGATGTTGCCCTAGGGGACCCTCTTCATTACTATCTACTCTGACCTCCTGAGCGCCTGCGGGCCCCCTAAAAAAGCAACAGCGCGACCACCAAGTCGCCAGCCCACTTCTCGTGCTAACCTGTAATTGAAGTGGATCCCGTCTCGTTTAAAACCACCACAACTTCTCACTTCCCTGTTTACTTCGACAACCTCGAAGCCTTTCTCTCGGCTCATTTTCCAGATTGCCTCATTAGCAGCCACTACGGCTCTTTGTACGTGACTGTCACGCACAGGCACCTCCGGTACCGTGCACACCACGATCTGCACCTGAGGGGATAGCTCACGCAAGTCGTCCACCCCCTTCGCCAAGCGCTGGGCTAGTCCTGGCCCTTTCCTGTTTAGGACGTCATTTAGCCCACCTGCTACTATGACGAGGTTGCGCACGTGGGCATTTTCCGCGAGCTTTTCTTTTGCTCGCTCCATGATAGAACAAAGTGTGCGGCCTGGAAATGTCCCTACCGCCACTCTTCTGTCGCCTTTGACCCTCTCCACAATTGCTTTTGAGCTCCCAGCCAGGTTTGAATCGCCAGCGATAATGACCATTTCACTTTCTCCTACGTCCCCCTGCTTCCCTTTGTCATTTTCCGGGTGATTCGGACTTGACAAGGGGGATTGTCCCCTGGGCTCCTGCTTTTTCCGCGTAGCGGCCTCAAGGTAGGTGCTGCTCTTTCCAGCTAACCCTTCATCACCCTGCCTGCGTACGACGTATTTCTCTGACCCTCCCTCGCGTGTCGCGTCGGGGGTCTGCGTTCCATTGTCACGCACATTCTGGGTCACAATGGCGGCCCTGTTCAGCTTTTCCTCGGCTGCTTCAAGTCTCTTTTCAACTACCTTCCGTGCCTCACGCTCACTGTTTAGCTCATTTTTGAGCTCTTGCACCTGTCTGAGAAGCTCTTCCTGGAAAGCCTCCATTTTCTGCAGCCTAGTATCGACATCACATTGTGTGCCGGTTGTTTCGACGCCCTCTCCATTCTCACCCGCTCCTCATCTGCCTTGAGGGACCCCCCCCCCCCCCCCGTACTGCCTGCTTTACCGGCTTTCTCGCCATGTATTGCACGGCTTTTTGCAAATACTATAATACTATATCAATGCAGAGCACGTGCCTTTTAGAAAAAAACGATACGCACAGGATCCAAATCCCCAGAATGCCGCAAAGCAACTGTCACCACTGTTTCAAAAATAAAGAATGTCGCGGAGACCGAAGGTATGACACGCTCTCGCACGCGCTCAACCACGCGGCCACGCTCTCACTTTTCTACCAAACACGCACAGTAAAACCGCTAATAGCTATTTGTCTTGCCACTTCCAAGCTACTAGTTAAAGACTACAAACACTCAACGTCCCACCCGGCTGCACGTGTTGGAACACGTGGCACGAAAGGACGCTCTAATCATCCTGCAAAACAGATTTACACGAAGCACACCCGCGCGCCCGAAATACGAGAGACAAAACAAGGGAAAGAAAAGGAAAAACCCCCAATTACTATATAAATGCAAAAAAACCAGCAAATAAAAAACAGAAGCAAGCTCAAAGCATGCACAAAAACTTATGATTTCGTCGTCGCCACGGAGCCCCGAAAAGCACGTCCATCCGCCACAAATCCAAATGCGAAACGATGCGGCGATGCGGCGATGCTACGATGCGGTAAAGCCCCTTAAACTTCGTAAAGTAGTGCCACGCTTTGAAGAATGCCGCTTCCTCCTCCAGCGCTCTGGCCGAAGCCGACGCCGCGTCGCTATTGGCCTAATGGCATCACGTGGCCCCTTGCGCCGGCTTCGTTTGTTTACAGTCGCGCTTCAGTGCCATCTTTGCTCGAGAAGCGGCGCTTGTTGGCGGCATTCCTTCCGTTCCTATTCTGTGTTGTTTCGATCTTGTGAACACCTTGATGGATGTTTTGTGGCAAGTGCGACGTCGCTTCACGTCATTTTCTGTTACCATGACCTGCTGCGCGTTTGGATGCCAATATAGTTTTAGCAAAGGCAAGAATATGTACGCGATACCGTCCGGTAAGCGCAACGGGTTAAGAAGAAAGACATGGCTTCACCGAATCGGCAGGGAGAGCTTCCGACCAACTTCCTCCGCGCGACTATGTGATGTAAGTTGTGGCTCTCTCAGAGTATTGTATGTGCCAGGCTTGCGTATTGTGCTGCGGGCAATAACGTAGTAGATATTGCACAGTTCACTGTGCATGTTGTCATTTGTACGCACGCTATAACGTGATTTTTACGCAACGTCTGCTTTGCTTATATGCGCACTACGTGGTCGTGTTGGTCATATTTGGTGCGCTTAATCGTTTTGAACGCCAACCGGCTGGAGTTCGCGGGCACGCGAGGTTGCGTGCGATAACGTGATTACGAAATTTTTAAGATTCAGCGCAGTCCTTTTGATAAAATTTCAGTCTCGATCATGAAAGTGCCTCAGGAGAGCAACTCTCTGCCTTTTGTGGTTACTTAATTACTAGCTTTCTTTAGATAGGTTAGCTTTGTTTGCCACATTTGTTCGTGTTCCTCGTTGGCGGTCGCCCGGTGGATTTGCGATACAGAGGCACCGATGAAAAGCGTGCGTGCTCTCCCGAAACCGGGTTACGCGGTGCGTTCGTCGTCGAGCGACCGCATCATCGGTAATTGAGACGGATGTGCTAATTCGCGTGAGCTTTAAAGTGTGCGAAGCTTAAGATGCGGCGGTGGAGCACTCGCAAAGAAAACGTGCGGTCGCCCGCCCGTTCCCTGGCTGGTTTAGTCGTCGTTCGTGCTTAGTCGTTTGCTCGTTCGTTCGCACGCTTGTTTAGTCGTTTGCTCGCTCGTTTAGTTCGCGCGCTCATATAGTCGTTCGCTTGCTCGTCTATGCCACTATTATAGTTTCTACAGTCACTATGCCTAATTGAGACGCGCTTGCTGTAGGACTCTTGCTGGTGCGTTTATTTACGCTATGAGACAAATAAATGGTGCACACGCACTTGTGACTGCAAAGGCAAATCTGTCATGCATCTGTGTGAAAATAAACTGTTAACTTGCAACTCGAATGCCGTTTCATATCATTTTAACCTATGGATAAAACATTTCACTTGCCGCAATTTCGGCCGCGTCATGGCGGGGGGATTCTTTGCGCGATCATGACTTCACTAATAAATTCATGTCTCGCAAATGTTACTTCGAAGGGAGTGCAAATGTCCTCAATGCATGCACCTCAGTGCAACTCGGTTCGCGACAAGTACGTCACTTAGTAAACGGACGAACCAACGCACGATGAAATGTTATTCGTGATAAGTCATTAACCTGAAAAAATTACTGAAGGCCACAGTGGTCTTGTTTGAGATTGAGTAAAGCATTGTTATCGCGCTCCCGCTTCGCGCACGAATGCTAAAAACTCATTTTATTTTCTGGTGTACGCACAGTCCCGACTCGATGATCGGCCGCGGTATTTCTGTCGGCGTTGATACACGAGAAGCATAATAGCACCAGCGCACACCTCTGGGGCTTTGCGCGCTCTTAGATTGGCAAGCACGCACGTTGGCGGCACTGCAGCTTGTAATACACTTTCGAACCTCCAGAGCAGTGATCTCCGTCAGCCTTTGTACGTCATAGCTGATACGCGCCGCGAATTCACATGGTAAGGGCGGCGCGGATTCTTTAGGCTGAGGGCTTGCTGGAAGCCAAGAGGTTGTCATTCGATGGTAAACGTGTTATTTACAACCATTCGCAACAAGATCTTGCGACACGCCCTTGACAAATGTTGCGTACCTAATTGTAGGGCACGCGATACATTCGCAGTCGTCAGCGCACAGCGTTAACACTCCTTCAGATACTTTTTAAGAAATAGTTATCAAAAAATGAAACAAAAGCTGTCGTTACCGAATTTGTATAAGCATCCGACTAGAAATTCTATGCTGTACACGAAGTTACGCGGAGCTGGAAAGCCAACGTGAACGCCTAAAGAGCACTGCCTTGCTATGCGTGCATTCGCTCTGCGAAAGGTCGTCTGCTGCGCTCGAGCAATGTAGGTGGCGCCACGGTTGAGGAGGGAGCGCGAAAGAGAGGAGAAACGAGGAGGAGTGAAGGCGGAGGAGGAGAGTGGCACTACTTTACGAAGTTTCAGGGGCTTTACGATGCGGCGGAGGCGAGCGCCATCTGGAGGTATTGCGAGGAACCTGGCGCGCCACTCCGTGGCGCCTGAGACATACGCGTGCAAATGGCGGGCGCCACGGCCAGTGTGTGAATTGTAGAAACGCTGGAAAAGGGGTTTCTTTGAGTTTTCGCCTAACAGAGTTATGTTTTCTCGTATAGTCAAATTACAATTCGAGAGATACCATGTCTGTAGGTTGTGTGCATGTCGTAGTTTGCGATTTTTGTGCGTATTTTACCTTGAGAAATTGAATTCATTAAATTCTTTGTGTTACATGGATGGCCTGGGTATGGGTGGTTCGAAAATATTTTTTACCGGAACGACGTCCGATGTGGGACGCCGACGCAGGGTTTTTTGCGACACGGGCTCCTTAACGCTATCGCGTTAAAAGCGCCAAATAATTCGATGATACAGAAAGACACTATGGGCAAACCGCTGTGCGTGCACAAGTTGTCTTCTATTGTCCTGGTGATTTATTGTGCTTTAACTCCCGCTCATGCGCACTTTACAACGTTATCCGCTGCTAGCGTGAGATGTTTCACAACCGCTACTTACTGTTGAATGAATGAATGAATTTATTTCCATAAATATACAAGTTTATGGAGGATATAAGGAAAAAAGTTACAAAAGAGCAACTTGACTAGTCCTTAATCCTTCTCGTGACAGCAGCAGCAGAAAACAAACACATGGCAAAAAAAGGGAGGGTAAGAGAGAAAACAAAAAAAAGTTCTCATACAAGTGTACATACAGCACATAGCAATAGAAAAAATATATAACTCAATAAAGAGAAGTCTACTTATACAGAGATTGAAGGCTAATAGGCACCACAGTAATTTATTAACTTGTATTTACTGCAAGAACAGACATCAATACCATCGTTCGTTAACTTTTTAATAAATGCGGTAAAGTGTATGAAAGCATTTGTTTCGCATAGTTGGTACGTGGGTATGGCACAAACCAATATTCCGGAAATCTTGTAGCATAATAGCTTCTATTTCGTGTCAAGTTGGCTATAGACCTGACGTGGTTAATGTTTTTCTGGCATTCCTTACCATATGTTAACGCTAAGCGAAAATTCAAGAGATCAGGAGCTTTAAGTATCTTTAAGTCTTTAAATAATGAATTAGTTGGAAAGTCAAATGGCACTTTGCACACAACACGAATGGCTCTCTTTTGCAGACGAAAGATACGATTAATATTAGTGGCAGATGTTGTGCCCCAAACCAGGCAGCCGTAATTTAGGTGGCAAAAAAATGAAGAGTTATAGAGCAGAAGTTTTACCTTCTGTGGAATCTGTTTAATAGTGAAAAGAAGACCTGAAACTTGAGAAAGCTTGTTTGTTAAAAAATTAGTATGACAGTTCCAAGACATGTCATGATCAAAGAAAACACCTATGGTTTTAATGGAATTCACGAGCATGATTTTTGAAGAGCCAAGTTTAATGTCATCCTTCAGGAGAGCATTCTTATTCTTGGCTTGAAACAAAATTGCTTTAGTTTTTTCTGTGTTGATTTTCAACCCATTTTTGACAGACCAAGTATATAATTTCTTAAGCACACAATTCGCAACTGTAAGCAGTGTTACAGCATTACTTGAGGAAAACAACGCGGTTGCATCATCAGCATATAAAATAAACTTAGTGGGGACATCTACATTAACAATATCATTAATAAATATATTAAAGAGAAGAGGGCCTAAAATGCTACCCTGCGGAACGCCAATATAAACTGGTTTAACTTGGGATGAAATGTTATTAATTTGCACAAATTGGCATCTATGACACAGATATGACCTAATCAGGTCTAAAGCGATGCCACGAATACCATAGCGATTCATTTTATGTAACAGAAGCTCGCGGTTAATACAGTCAAAGGCCTTGCTAAAGTCTATAAAAATGCCTAGAGTAAGAAGGCCTTTATCAAAATCATCCAAAATGAATTCTTTTTGCTGAAGCAGGGCAAGTTGAGTAGACCTATTTTTACGAAAGGCAAACTGACAATCGGTTAAAAACTTTTTGCTTTCGAGGAAATCAGAAATGCGCTGAAAAATAATCTTTTCTAAGCCTTTTGAAAATACGGGGAGAATAGAAATTGGTCTATAATTTGTCAACAATGTCTTATCTCCTTTCTTGAACAAAGCCAAAACCTTTGCAGTTTGCATCTGACGTGGAAATACACCGGAAGAAAGGCAGACATTGTAGACGTGCATTAATACAGGCGCAATGAAATCTAAGACGTATTTCACAGGCTTAATCTGAATATCATTGACATCACAAACGCTGCTGTTGTTGAGTTCACTGAACTTGCATATTATTTCCGATACGTTTGTTGGGTGCAAAAAAACTGAATCGGAGCAATCAACGGATAAGTAACGACTAGCATTCATGTTGATAGGTGCACTTGCAACGCTGGTAAAGTAATTGTTAAACGTGTCAGGCTAAAACACGTCTGGAACTACATTGCCATTTTCCAATATACCTGTTGGAGGCTGATAATCAGGCACACGATTCAACAAAACGTTGGCCCGCTGCCACAATTTCCGGCTGTCATTCCAGCAGGCTTGAAAGTATTCGAGATGATAGTGGTCTTTAGCGCGGCGCAGCTCGTTTGTTAATTGGTTCCGAAATGATTTAAAAACCTGCAGGTCATGTGGATTCCGGGTTTTAATGAACTTATTATATAATTTTGTTTTAACCTTGATTTTACGCAGCAATTCTGTCGTGATCCAGGGTTTGCGGATTTTCGAAGAACGCGAAGGTTTGGTACGAAGTGGGAAATGTTTTATGTAGCAAGTTCGAAAAGTGTGCAAGAATGTTTCATAGACAGCATCTGCATTATCTGCAGCAAAAACATCCCCCCAGTTAATCAGCCGTATTTCATTTCGGAACTGTGCAAGCTGGTGCATTGTAATTGGTTGATAAGTGAAGTTACATTTGTTTTCTCTTTTATTATTACGGATGAGACTTAGAAAGATGGGCACGTGGTCGCTTAAACCATACGTGAAAACACCGGCTTTTATGTCAGCTTGGGGAAAGTTTGTCAGAAAAAGGTCAATACAGTTAGATGTGTTAGCTGTGACCCTGGTTGGAATTGAGATAGTATTATGACAGCCATATGCTTGCAACAAAAGCAAAAAGTCACGACTCGCCGCGGTACCAGTCAACACGTCAATGTTGAAATCGCCTCCGAAAACAACTGTACGTTGTAGATCATGTGCATATGAAAATAATTTCTCCAGAAACGCCAAGAATCGCTCGACATTCCCATTGGGTGGATGGTAGAATACAGAAAAAATAGTTCGTGCATGCAGCACAGATAAGACTTCACAGTCTTCCGTCAAGAGGCAAAATTCATCAATGCAATTTACTGAAAGATTACCTTGCACAAGCATGCTAACACCACCTCCCCGCGATGTGGTTCTGGACCTAGTAAAACATTGATAGCTCGGAAGGCACCATGGGGTAGAGTGTTGGTCATACCACGTCTCAGATAGCATTATGATATCAAACTGAAATTTGAGGCTTTCAACGAAAAAATCTAGTTCATTTTTTTTATTTCTAGCAGACTGGCAGTTTAGGTGAAAACATGTAGTCGCCCGATTATGACAACTTCCAATATAATTAACAAAATCTGATGGAGGTAACAAGCCTGTGAAAGACATGGCAGTAGAAAAGACAATTATCTATCAAACACGTTTTATGATTTCAGTTCACCAAGGTCGGCAGCACAGGTGATCGTGTGGGCATGACTGCCTTCTTTTTTCCTTACAAACACTTTTCCGCGACGGTGCCAAGCGAAACTGAAACCATTGGCACTTGCCCAGTCTTTAGCGGTCTTCAAAAGCGCCCTGTTATGGGTAGTTAGGTTTTCCAACATGAAAACACCTTTTTCTACTGTTGGCAGTACTTTACGTTTGTTCAGCCATTGATCCCTTACCGATTGTTGTGCAAAGCGTATGATAACACAGGGAATCTTATCAGGCTTAGAAGGAAGCCTGTGCACGGCAAGAGGGGATCAGTTCAGGGGTCAGGGGATCAAGTTCTAACTTTGACGCAAGCACGTTTATTTTGTTGATTAGGGACTCATCTTCATGCATTTTGAGGCCATAAATTTCAATGTTCAGTTTCCTGATTTGGTATTCCAGATCATTCGATGCAACAGACAACTTTCGTACCTCGTCGTTGGCACCGGAGTTTTCAAGGTTGGAAAGCCTGGAATTCATGCTCTTAATTTCAGCATCATGCTTGGAGACTTGAGCAAGTATTTCGTCATATTTGTTTGACATCAACTGCAATGATGCCTCAATGCCGTCCACCGTTTTCTTTAGGGGTAATAATTCATCAAGCTTGCGGTTGATGTCAAGAAGCAGAGAAGCTACAGAGGGTTCCATATTACCATTCATGCCAGGCGCATTTGTTTTGCTCTTGCGGCAATGTTGACACCTCCAGGCTTTCTTATACTCTTCCCCCTTTGATTTGAAAGTCGTTTCGGCGATTCCCGAGCATTCAGCAAGATGGTAAATATTACTGCAGACGCAACATGTCATGAAATGAGCATCAGCTTCAATGTCAACATCACATATTGCGCAAGTTTCATCTTCTAAGGCAGTCATAACTGAGACAGCTAACAGGCAGGCATGGTGACATGGACGAAAAGCAACGCAACAAAGATCTTCAATGTGGTGCAAAAAACTAGGCAGCGGCAGCAGCAGCAGCGAGAATACGAAAATTGATCGGATATTACAGCTAGAAAAAGAAAAACTACACAAACCTGTAAAAAATTGCAGGACAGTTTAAGACAGCGTGTTGGCTGCGCTGCCGCTGCTGCCACAAGACGAGGAAGCGCTTGGCGACCACTTCTTATGTAGCGGATGGTGGCGCTTCAGCTGCTTGGGCCGTGACGCAGGACTTGGTGAAGACAACTGTCACAGGTAGCTTGATCTTGACGATTAGATTCCAGACCGGCGCTTACGTCGATCCGAGCAAAGCCACGTTCCCAGCACAAGAGCAGCAGCAACTGTAAAAAATTGCAGGACAGTTTAAGACAGCGTGTTGGCTGCGCTGCCGCTGCTGCCACAAGACGAGGAAGCGCTTGGCGACCACTTCTTATGTAGCGGATGGTGGCGCTTCAGCTGCTTGGGCCGTGACGCAGGACTTGGTGAAGACAACTGTCACAGGTAGCTTGATCTTGACGATTAGATTCAAGACCGGCGCTTACGTCGATCCGAGCAAAGCCACGTTCCCAGCACAAGAGCAGCAGCAACTGTAAAAAATTGCAGGACAATTTAAGACAGCGTGTTGGCTGCGCTGCCGCTGCTGCCACAAGACGAGGAAGCGCTTGGCGACCACTTCTTATGTAGCGGATGGTGGCGCTTCAGCTGCTTGGGCCGTGACGCAGGACTTGGTGAAGACAACTGTCACAGGAAGCTTGATCTTGACGATTAGATTCCAGACCGGCGCTTACGTCGATCCGAGCAAAGCCACGTTCCCAGCATAAGAGCAGCAGCAACTGTAAAAAATTGCAGGACAGTTTAAGACAGCGTGTTGGCTGCGCTGCCGCTGCTGCCACAAGACGAGGAAGCGCTTGGCGACCACTTCTTATGTAGCGGATGGTGGCGCTTCAGCTGCTTGGGCCGTGACGCAGGACTTGGTGAAGACAACTGTCACAGGTAGCTTGATCTTGACGATTAGATTCAAGACCGGCGCTTACGTCGATCCGAGCAAAGCCACGTTCCCAGCACAAGAGCAGCAGCAACTGTAAAAAATTGCAGGACAATTTAAGACAGCGTGTTGGCTGCGCTGCCGCTGCTGCCACAAGACGAGGAAGCGCTTGGCGACCACTTCTTATGTAGCGGATGGTGGCGCTTCAGCTGCTTGGGCCGTGACGCAGGACTTGGTGAAGACAACTGTCACAGGTAGCTTGATCTTGACGATTAGATTCCAGACCGGCGCTTACGTCGATCCGAGCAAAGCCACGTTCCCAGCACAAGAGCAGCAGCAACTGTAAAAAATTGCAGGACAGTTTAAGACAGCGTGTTGGCTGCGCTGCCGCTGCTGCCACAAGACGAGGAAGCGCTTGGCGACCACTTCTTATGTAGCGGATGGTGGCGCTTCAGCTGCTTGGGCCGTGACGCAGGACTTGGTGAAGACAACTGTCACAGGTAGCTTGATCTTGACGATTAGATTCCAGACCGGCGCTTACGTCGATCCGAGCAAAGCCACGTTCCCAACACAAGAGCAGCAGCAACTGTAAAAAATTGCAGGACAGTTTAAGACAGCGTGTTGGCTGCGCTGCCGCTGCTGCCACAAGACGAGGAAGCGCTTGGCGACCACTTCTTATGTAGCGGATGGTGGCGCTTCAGCTGCTTGGGCCGTGACGCAGGACTTGGTGAAGACAACTGTCACAGGTAGCTTGATCTTGACGATTAGATTGAAGACCGGCGCTTACGTCGATCCGAGCAAAGCCACGTTCCCAGCACAAGAGCAGCAGCAACTGTAAAAAATTGCAGGACAATTTAAGACAGCGTGTTGGCTGCGCTGCCGCTGCTGCCACAAGACGAGGAAGCGCTTGGCGACCACTTCTTATGTAGCGGATGGTGGCGCTTCAGCTGCTTGGGCCGTGACGCAGGACTTGGTGAAGACAACTGCCACAGGTAGCTTGATCTTGACGATTAGATTCCAGACCGGCGCTTACGTCGATCCGAGCAAAGCCACGTTCCCAGCACAAGAGCAGCAGCAACTGTAAAAAATTGCAGGACAATTTAAGACAGCGTGTTGGCTGCGCTGCCGCTGCTGCCACAAGACGAGGAAGCGCTTGGCGACCACTTCTTATGTAGCGGATGGTGGCGCTTCAGCTGCTTGGGCCGTGACGCAGGACTTGGTGAAGACAACTGTCACAGGTAGCTTGATCTTGACGATTAGATTCCAGACCGGCGCTTACGTCGATCCGAGCAAAGCCACGTTCCCAGCACAAGAGCAGCAGCAACTGTAAAAAATTGCAGGACAATTTAAGACAGCGTGTTGGCTGCGCTGCCGCTGCTGCCACAAGACGAGGAAGCGCTTGGCGACCACTTCTTATGTAGCGGATGGTGGCGCTTCAGCTGCTTGGGCCGTGACGCAGGACTTGGTGAAGACAACTGTCACAGGTAGCTTGATCTTGACGATTAGATTCCAGACCGGCGCTTACGTCGATCCGAGCAAAGCCAAGTTCCCAGCACAAGAGCTGCAGCAACTGTAAAAAATTGCAGGACAGTTTAAGACAGCGTGTTGGCTGCGCTGCCGCTGCTGCCACAAGACGAGGAAGCGCTTGGCGACCACTTATGTAGCGAATGGTGGCGCTTCAGCTGCTTGGGCCGTGACGCAGGACTTGGTGAAGACAACTGTCACAGGTAGCTTGATCTTGACGATTAGATTCCAGACCGGCGCTTACGTCGATCCGAGCAAAGCCACGTTCCCAGCACAAGAGCAGCAGCAACTGTAAAAAATTGCAGGACAATTTAAGACAGCGTGTTGGCTGCGCTGCCGCTGCTGCCACAAGACGAGGAAGCGCTTGGCGACCACTTCTTATGTAGCGGATGGTGGCGCTTCAGCTGCTTGGGCCGTGACGCAGGACTTGGTGAAGACAACTGTCACAGGTAGCTTGATCTTGACGATTAGATTCCAGACCGGCGCTTACGTCGATCCGAGCAAAGCCACGTTCCCAGCACAAGAGCAGCAGCAACTGTAAAAAATTGCAGGACAGTTTAAGACAGCGTGTTGGCTGCGCTGCCGCTGCTGCCACAAGACGAGGAAGCGCTTGGCGACCACTTATGTAGCGAATGGTGGCGCTTCAGCTGCTTGGGCCGTGACGCAGGACTTGGTGAAGACAACTGCCACAGGTAGCTTGATCTTGACGATTAGATTCCAGACAGGCGCCTAGGTCGATCCGAGCAAAGCCACGTTCCCAGCACAAGAGCAGCAGCAACTGTAAAAAATTGCAGGACAGTTTAAGACAGCGTGTTGGCTGCGCTGCCGCTGCTGCCACAAGACGAGGAAGCGCTTGGCGACCACTTATGTAGCGGATGGTGGCACTTCAGCTGCTTGGGCCGTGACGCAGGACTTGGTGAAGACAACTGCCACAGGTAGCTTGATCTTGACGATTAGATTCCAGACAGGCGCTTAGGTCGATCAGAGCAAAGCCACGTTCCCAGCACAAGAGCAGCAGCAACTGTAAAAAATTGCAGGACAGTTTAAGACAGCGTGTTGGCTGCGCTGCCGCTGCTGCCACAAGACGAGGAAGCGCTTGGCGACCACTTATGTAGCGGATGGTGGCGCTTCAGCTGCTTGGGCCGTGACGCAGGACTTGGTGAAGACAACTGTCACAGGTAGCTTGATCTTGACGATTAGATTCAAGACCGGCGCTTACGTCGATCCGAGCAAAGCCACGTTCCCAGCACAAGAGCAGCAGCAACTGTAAAAAAATTGCAGGACAATTTAAGACAGCGTGTTGGCTGCGCTGCCGCTGCTGCCACAAGACGAGGAAGCGCTTGGCGACCACTTCTTATGTAGCGGATGGTGGCGCTTCAGCTGCTTGGGCCGTGACGCAGGACTTGGTGAAGACAACTGTCACAGGTAGCTTGATCTTGACGATTAGAT
This sequence comes from Dermacentor andersoni, assembly GCF_023375885.2. Lineage (NCBI taxonomy): Eukaryota > Metazoa > Arthropoda > Arachnida > Ixodida > Ixodidae > Dermacentor > Dermacentor andersoni. Next base: position 18,508,108 of record NC_092823.1, read on the forward strand.
TCCAGACCGGCGCTTACGTCGATCCGAGCAAAGCCACGTTCCCAGCACAAGAGCAGCAGCAACTGTAAAAAATTGCAGGACAGTTTAAGACAGCGTGTTGGCTGCGCTGCCGCTGCTGCCACAAGACGAGGAAGCGCTTGGCGACCACTTCTTATGTAGCGGATGGTGGCGCTTCAGCTGCTTGGGCCGTGACGCAGGACTTGGTGAAGACAACTGTCACAGGTAGCTTGATCTTGACGATTAGATTCCAGACCGGCGCTTACGTCGATCCGAGCAAAGCCACGTTCCCAGCACAAGAGCAGCAGCAACTGTAAAAAATTGCAGGACAATTTAAGACAGCGTGTTGGCTGCGCTGCCGCTGCTGCCACAAGACGAGGAAGCGCTTGGCGACCACTTCTTATGTAGCGGATGGTGGCGCTTCAGCTGCTTGGGCCGTGACGCAGGACTTGGTGAAGACAACTGTCACAGGTAGCTTGATCTTGACGATTAGATTCCAGACCGGCGCTTATGTCGATCCGAGCAAAGCCAAGTTCCCAGCACAAGAGCTGCAGCAACTGTAAAAAATTGCAGGACAGTTTAAGACAGCGTGTTGGCTGCGCTGCCGCTGCTGCCACAAGACGAGGAAGCGCTTGGCGACCACTTATGTAGCGAATGGTGGCGCTTCAGCTGCTTGGGCCGTGACGCAGGACTTGGTGAAGACAACTGTCACAGGTAGCTTGATCTTGACGATTAGATTCCAGACCGGCGCTTACGTCGATCCGAGCAAAGCCACGTTCCCAGCACAAGAGCAGCAGCAACTGTAAAAAATTGCAGGACAATTTAAGACAGCGTGTTGGCTGCGCTGCCGCTGCTGCCACAAGACGAGGAAGCGCTTGGCGACCACTTCTTATGTAGCGGATGGTGGCGCTTCAGCTGCTTGGGCCGTGACGCAGGACTTGGTGAAGACAACTGTCACAGGTAGCTTGATCTTGACGATTAGATTCCAGACCGGCGCTTACGTCGATCCGAGCAAAGCCACGTTCCCAGCACAAGAGCAGCAGCAACTGTAAAAAATTGCAGGACAGTTTAAGACAGCGTGTTGGCTGCGCTGCCGCTGCTGCCACAAGACGAGGAAGCGCTTGGCGACCACTTATGTAGCGAATGGTGGCGCTTCAGCTGCTTGGGCCGTGACGCAGGACTTGGTGAAGACAACTGCCACAGGTAGCTTGATCTTGACGATTAGATTCCAGACAGGCGCCTAGGTCGATCCGAGCAAAGCCACGTTCCCAGCACAAGAGCAGCAGCAACTGTAAAAAATTGCAGGACAGTTTAAGACAGCGTGTTGGCTGCGCTGCCGCTGCTGCCACAAGACGAGGAAGCGCTTGGCGACCACTTATGTAGCGGATGGTGGCACTTCAGCTGCTTGGGCCGTGACGCAGGACTTGGTGAAGACAACTGCCACAGGTAGCTTGATCTTGACGATTAGATTCCAGACAGGCGCTTAGGTCGATCAGAGCAAAGCCACGTTCCCAGCACAAGAGCAGCAGCAACTGTAAAAAATTGCAGGACAGTTTAAGACAGCGTGTTGGCTGCGCTGCCGCTGCTGCCACAAGACGAGGAAGCGCTTGGCGACCACTTATGTAGCGGATGGTGGCGCTTCAGCTGCTTGGGCCGTGACGCAGGACTTGGTGAAGAAAACTGTCACAGGTAGCTTGATCTTGACGATTAGATTCAAGACCGGCGCTTACGTCGATCCGAGCAAAGCCACGTTCCCAGCACAAGAGCAGCAGCAACTGTAAAAAAATTGCAGGACAATTTAAGACAGCGTGTTGGCTGCGCTGCCGCTGCTGCCACAAGACGAGGAAGCGCTTGGCGACCACTTCTTATGTAGCGGATGGTGGCGCTTCAGCTGCTTGGGCCGTGACGCAGGACTTGGTGAAGACAACTGTCACAGGTAGCTTGATCTTGACGATTAGATTCCAGACCGGCGCTTACGTCGATCCGAGCAAAGCCACGTTCCCAGCACAAGAGCAGCAGCAACTGTAAAAAATTGCAGGACAGTTTAAGACAGCGTGTTGGCTGCGCTGCCGCTGCTGCCACAAGACGAGGAAGCGCTTGGCGACCACTTCTTATGTAGCGGATGGTGGCGCTTCAGCTGCTTGGGCCGTGACGCAGGACTTGGTGAAGACAACTGTCACAGGTAGCTTGATCTTGACGATTAGATTCCAGACCGGCGCTTACGTCGATCCGAGCAAAGCCACGTTCCCAACACAAGAGCAGCAGCAACTGTAAAAAATTGCAGGACAGTTTAAGACAGCGTGTTGGCTGCGCTGCCGCTGCTGCCACAAGACGAGGAAGCGCTTGGCGACCACTTCTTATGTAGCGGATGGTGGCGCTTCAGCTGCTTGGGCCGTGACGCAGGACTTGGTGAAGACAACTGTCACAGGTAGCTTGATCTTGACGATTAGATTGAAGACCGGCGCTTACGTCGATCCGAGCAAAGCCACGTTCCCAGCACAAGAGCAGCAGCAACTGTAAAAAATTGCAGGACAATTTAAGACAGCGTGTTGGCTGCGCTGCCGCTGCTGCCACAAGACGAGGAAGCGCTTGGCGACCACTTCTTATATAGCGGATGGTGGCGCTTCAGCTGCTTGGGCCGTGACGCAGGACTTGGTGAAGACAACTGTCACAGGTAGCTTGATCTTGACGATTAGATTCAAGACCGGCGCTTACGTCGATCCGAGCAAAGCCACGTTCCCAGCACAAGAGCAGCAGCAACTGTAATAAATTGCAGGACAATTTAAGACAGCGTGTTGGCTGCGCTGCCGCTGCTGCCACAAGACGAGGAAGCGCTTGGCGACCACTTATGTAGCGAATGGTGGCGCTTCAGCTGCTTGGGCCGTGACGCAGGACTTGGTGAAGACAACTGTCACAGGTAGCTTGATCTTGACGATTAGATTCCAGACCGGCGCTTACGTCGATCCGAGCAAAGCCACGTTCCCAGCACAAGAGCAGCAGCAACTGTAAAAAATTGCAGGACAATTTAAGACAGCGTGTTGGCTGCGCTGCCGCTGCTGCCACAAGACGAGGAAGCGCTTGGCGACCACTTCTTATGTAGCGGATGGTGGCGCTTCAGCTGCTTGGGCCGTGACGCAGGACTTGGTGAAGACAACTGTCACAGGTAGCTTGATCTTGACGATTAGATTCCAGACCGGCGCTTACGTCGATCCGAGCAAAGCCACGTTCCCAGCACAAGAGCAGCAGCAACTGTAAAAAATTGCAGGACAGTTTAAGACAGCGTGTTGGCTGCGCTGCCGCTGCTGCCACAAGACGAGGAAGCGCTTGGCGACCACTTATGTAGCGAATGGTGGCGCTTCAGCTGCTTGGGCCGTGACGCAGGACTTGGTGAAGACAACTGCCACAGGTAGCTTGATCTTGACGATTAGATTCCAGACAGGCGCCTAGGTCGATCCGAGCAAAGCCACGTTCCCAGCACAAGAGCAGCAGCAACTGTAAAAAATTGCAGGACAGTTTAAGACAGCGTGTTGGCTGCGCTGCCGCTGCTGCCACAAGACGAGGAAGCGCTTGGCGACCACTTATGTAGCGGATGGTGGCACTTCAGCTGCTTGGGCCGTGACGCAGGACTTGGTGAAGACAACTGCCACAGGTAGCTTGATCTTGACGATTAGATTCCAGACAGGCGCTTAGGTCGATCAGAGCAAAGCCACGTTCCCAGCACAAGAGCAGCAGCAACTGTAAAAAATTGCAGGACAGTTTAAGACAGCGTGTTGGCTGCGCTGCCGCTGCTGCCACAAGACGAGGAAGCGCTTGGCGACCACTTATGTAGCGGATGGTGGCGCTTCAGCTGCTTGGGCCGTGACGCAGGACTTGGTGAAGACAACTGTCACAGGTAGCTTGATCTTGACGATTAGATTCAAGACCGGCGCTTACGTCGATCCGAGCAAAGCCACGTTCCCAGCACAAGAGCAGCAGCAACTGTAAAAAAATTGCAGGACAATTTAAGACAGCGTGTTGGCTGCGCTGCCGCTGCTGCCACAAGACGAGGAAGCGCTTGGCGACCACTTCTTATGTAGCGGATGGTGGCGCTTCAGCTGCTTGGGCCGTGACGCAGGACTTGGTGAAGACAACTGTCACAGGTAGCTTGATCTTGACGATTAGATTCCAGACCGGCGCTTACGTCGATCCGAGCAAAGCCACGTTCCCAGCACAAGAGCAGCAGCAACTGTAAAAAATTGCAGGACAGTTTAAGACAGCGTGTTGGCTGCGCTGCCGCTGCTGCCACAAGACGAGGAAGCGCTTGGCGACCACTTCTTATGTAGCGGATGGTGGCGCTTCAGCTGCTTGGGCCGTGACGCAGGACTTGGTGAAGACAACTGTCACAGGTAGCTTGATCTTGACGATTAGATTCCAGACCGGCGCTTACGTCGATCCGAGCAAAGCCACGTTCCCAACACAAGAGCAGCAGCAACTGTAAAAAATTGCAGGACAGTTTAAGACAGCGTGTTGGCTGCGCTGCCGCTGCTGCCACAAGACGAGGAAGCGCTTGGCGACCACTTCTTATGTAGCGGATGGTGGCGCTTCAGCTGCTTGGGCCGTGACGCAGGACTTGGTGAAGACAACTGTCACAGGTAGCTTGATCTTGACGATTAGATTGAAGACCGGCGCTTACGTCGATCCGAGCAAAGCCACGTTCCCAGCACAAGAGCAGCAGCAACTGTAAAAAATTGCAGGACAATTTAAGACAGCGTGTTGGCTGCGCTGCCGCTGCTGCCACAAGACGAGGAAGCGCTTGGCGACCACTTCTTATGTAGCGGATGGTGGCGCTTCAGCTGCTTGGGCCGTGACGCAGGACTTGGTGAAGACAACTGTCACAGGTAGCTTGATCTTGACGATTAGATTCAAGACCGGCGCTTACGTCGATCCGAGCAAAGCCACGTTCCCAGCACAAGAGCAGCAGCAACTGTAATAAATTGCAGGACAATTTAAGACAGCGTGTTGGCTGCGCTGCCGCTGCTGCCACAAGACGAGGAAGCGCTTGACGACCACTTCTTATGTAGCGGATGGTGGCGCTTCAGCTGCTTGGGCCGTGACGCAGGACTTGGTGAAGACAACTGTCACAGGTAGCTTGATCTTGACGATTAGATTCCAGACCGGCGCTTACGTCGATCCGAGCAAAGCCACGTTCCCAGCACAAGAGCAGCAGCAACTGTAAAAAATTGCAGGACAGTTTAAGACAGCGTGTTGGCTGCGCTGCCGCTGCTGCCACAAGACGAGGAAGCGCTTGGCGACCACTTATGTAGCGAATGGTGGCGCTTCAGCTGCTTGGGCCGTGACGCAGGACTTGGTGAAGACAACTGCCACAGGTAGCTTGATCTTGACGATTAGATTCCAGACCGGCGCTTACGTCGATCCGAGCAAAGCCACGTTCCCAGCACAAGAGCAGCATCAACTGTAAAAAATTGCAGGACAATTTAAGACAGCGTGTTGGCTGCGCTGCCGCTGCTGCCACAAGACGAGGAAGCGCTTGGCGACCACTTCTTATGTAGCGGATGGTGGCGCTTCAGCTGCTTGGGCCGTGACGCAGGACTTGGTGAAGACAACTGTCACAGGTAGCTTGATCTTGACGATTAGATTCCAGACCGGCGCTTACGTCGATCCGAGCAAAGCCACGTTCCCAGCACAAGAGCAGCAGCAACTGTAAAAAATTGCAGGACAATTTAAGACAGCGTGTTGGCTGCGCTGCCGCTGCTGCCACAACACGAGGAAGCGCTTGGCGACCACTTCTTATGTAGCGGATGGTGGCGCTTCAGCTGCTTGGGCCGTGACGCAGGACTTGGTGAAGACAACTGTCACAGGTAGCTTGATCTTGACGATTAGATTCCAGACCGGCGCTTACGTCGATCCGAGCAAAGCCAAGTTCCCAGCACAAGAGCTGCAGCAACTGTAAAAAATTGCAGGACAGTTTAAGACAGCGTGTTGGCTGCGCTGCCGCTGCTGCCACAAGACGAGGAAGCGCTTGGCGACCACTTATGTAGCGAATGGTGGCGCTTCAGCTGCTTGGGCCGTGACGCAGGACTTGGTGAAGACAACTGTCACAGGTAGCTTGATCTTGACGATTAGATTCCAGACCGGCGCTTACGTCGATCCGAGCAAAGCCACGTTCCCAGCACAAGAGCAGCAGCAACTGTAAAAAATTGCAGGACAATTTAAGACAGCGTGTTGGCTGCGCTGCCGCTGCTGCCACAAGACGAGGAAGCGCTTGGCGACCACTTCTTATGTAGCGGATGGTGGCGCTTCAGCTGCTTGGGCCGTGACGCAGGACTTGGTGAAGACAACTGTCACAGGTAGCTTGATCTTGACGATTAGATTCCAGACCGGCGCTTACGTCGATCCGAGCAAAGCCACGTTCCCAGCACAAGAGCAGCAGCAACTGTAAAAAATTGCAGGACAGTTTAAGACAGCGTGTTGGCTGCGCTGCCGCTGCTGCCACAAGACGAGGAAGCGCTTGGCGACCACTTATGTAGCGAATGGTGGCGCTTCAGCTGCTTGGGCCGTGACGCAGGACTTGGTGAAGACAACTGCCACAGGTAGCTTGATCTTGACGATTAGATTCCAGACAGGCGCCTAGGTCGATCCGAGCAAAGCCACGTTCCCAGCACAAGAGCAGCAGCAACTGTAAAAAATTGCAGGACAGTTTAAGACAGCGTGTTGGCTGCGCTGCCGCTGCTGCCACAAGACGAGGAAGCGCTTGGCGACCACTTATGTAGCGGATGGTGGCACTTCAGCTGCTTGGGCCGTGACGCAGGACTTGGTGAAGACAACTGTCACAGGTAGCTTGATCTTGACGATTAGATTGAAGACCGGCGCTTACGTCGATCCGAGCAAAGCCACGTTCCCAGCACAAGAGCAGCAGCAACTGTAAAAAATTGCAGGACAATTTAAGACAGCGTGTTGGCTGCGCTGCCGCTGCTGCCACAAGACGAGGAAGCGCTTGGCGACCACTTCTTATGTAGCGGATGGTGGCGCTTCAGCTGCTTGGGCCGTGACGCAGGACTTGGTGAAGACAACTGTCACAGGTAGCTTGATCTTGACGATTAGATTCAAGACCGGCGCTTACGTCGATCCGAGCAAAGCCACGTTCCCAGCACAAGAGCAGCAGCAACTGTAAAAAATTGCAGGACAATTTAAGACAGCGTGTTGGCTGCGCTGCCGCTGCTGCCACAAGACGAGGAAGCGCTTGACGACCACTTCTTATGTAGCGGATGGTGGCGCTTCAGCTGCTTGGGCCGTGACGCAGGACTTGGTGAAGACAACTGTCACAGGTAGCTTGATCTTGACGATTAGATTCCAGACCGGCGCTTACGTCGATCCGAGCAAAGCCACGTTCCCAGCACAAGAGCAGCAGCAACTGTAAAAAATTGCAGGACAGTTTAAGACAGCGTGTTGGCTGCGCTGCCGCTGCTGCCACAAGACGAGGAAGCGCTTGGCGACCACTTATGTAGCGAATGGTGGCGCTTCAGCTGCTTGGGCCGTGACGCAGGACTTGGTGAAGACAACTGCCACAGGTAGCTTGATCTTGACGATTAGATTCCAGACCGGCGCTTACGTCGATCCGAGCAAAGCCACGTTCCCAGCACAAGAGCAGCAGCAACTGTAAAAAATTGCAGGACAATTTAAGACAGCGTGTTGGCTGCGCTGCCGCTGCTGCCACAAGACGAGGAAGCGCTTGGCGACCACTTCTTATGTAGCGGATGGTGGCGCTTCAGCTGCTTGGGCCGTGACGCAGGACTTGGTGAAGACAACTGTCACAGGTAGCTTGATCTTGACGATTAGATTCCAGACCGGCGCTTACGTCGATCCGAGCAAAGCCACGTTCCCAGCACAAGAGCAGCAGCAACTGTAAAAAATTGCAGGACAATTTAAGACAGCGTGTTGGCTGCGCTGCCGCTGCTGCCACAAGACGAGGAAGCGCTTGGCGACCACTTCTTATGTAGCGGATGGTGGCGCTTCAGCTGCTTGGGCCGTGACGCAGGACTTGGTGAAGACAACTGTCACAGGTAGCTTGATCTTGACGATTAGATTCCAGACCGGCGCTTACGTCGATCCGAGCAAAGCCAAGTTCCCAGCACAAGAGCTGCAGCAACTGTAAAAAATTGCAGGACAGTTTAAGACAGCGTGTTGGCTGCGCTGCCGCTGCTGCCACAAGACGAGGAAGCGCTTGGCGACCACTTATGTAGCGAATGGTGGCGCTTCAGCTGCTTGGGCCGTGACGCAGGACTTGGTGAAGACAACTGTCACAGGTAGCTTGATCTTGACGATTAGATTCCAGACCGGCGCTTACGTCGATCCGAGCAAAGCCACGTTCCCAGCACAAGAGCAGCAGCAACTGTAAAAAATTGCAGGACAATTTAAGACAGCGTGTTGGCTGCGCTGCCGCTGCTGCCACAAGACGAGGAAGCGCTTGGCGACCACTTCTTATGTAGCGGATGGTGGCGCTTCAGCTGCTTGGGCCGTGACGCAGGACTTGGTGAAGACAACTGCCACAGGTAGCTTGATCTTGACGATTAGATTCCAGACAGGCGCCTAGGTCGATCCGAGCAAAGCCACGTTCCCAGCACAAGAGCAGCAGCAACTGTAAAAAATTGCAGGACAGTTTAAGACAGCGTGTTGGCTGCGCTGCCGCTGCTGCCACAAGACGAGGAAGCGCTTGGCGACCACTTATGTAGCGGATGGTGGCACTTCAGCTGCTTGGGCCGTGACGCAGGACTTGGTGAAGACAACTGCCACAGGTAGCTTGATCTTGACGATTAGATTCCAGACAGGCGCTTAGGTCGATCAGAGCAAAGCCACGTTCCCAGCACAAGAGCAGCAGCAACTGTAAAAAATTGCAGGACAGTTTAAGACAGCGTGTTGGCTGCGCTGCCGCTGCTGCCACAAGACGAGGAAGCGCTTGGCGACCACTTATGTAGCGGATGGTGGCGCTTCAGCTGCTTGGGCCGTGACGCAGGACTTGGTGAAGACAACTGTCACAGGTAGCTTGATCTTGACGATTAGATTCCAGACAGGCGCTTAGGTCGATCCGAGCAAAGCCACGTTCCCAGCACAAGAGCAGCAGCAACTGTAAAAAATTGCAGGACAGTTTAAGACAGCGTGTTGGCTGCGCTGCCGCTGCTGCCACAAGACGAGGAAGCGCTTGGCGACCACTTATGTAGCGGATGGTGGCGCTTCAGCTGCTTGGGCCGTGACGCAGGACTTGGTGAAGACAACTGTCACAGGTAGCTTGATCTTGACGATTAGATTCCAGACAGGCGCTTACGTCGATCCGAGCAAAGCCACGTTCCCAGCACAAGAGCAGCAGCAACTGTAAAAAATTGCAGGACAGTTTAAGACAGCGTGTTGGCTGCGCTGCCGCTGCTGCCACAAGACGAGGAAGCGCTTGGCGACCACTTATGTAGCGGATGGTGGCGCTTCAGCTGCTTGGGCCGTGACGCAGGACTTGGTGAAGACAACTGTCACAGGTAGCTTGATCTTGACGATCAGATTCCAGACAGGCGCTTACGTCGATCCGAGCAAAGCCAAGTTCCCAGCACAAGAGCTGCAGCAACTGTAAAAAATTGCAGGACAGTTTAAGACAGCGTGTTGGCTGCGCTGCCGCTGCTGCCACAAGACGAGGAAGCGCTTGGCGACCACTTATGTAGCGGATGGTGGCGCTTCAGCTGCTTGGGCCGTGACGCAGGACTTGGTGAAGACAACTGTCACAGGTAGCTTGATCTTGACGATTAGATTCCAGACAGGCGCTTACGTCGATCCGAGCAAAGCCAAGTTCCCAGGACAAGAGCAGCAGCAACTGTAAAAAATTGCAGGACAGTTTAAGACAGCGTGTTGGCTGCGCTGCCGCTGCTGCCACAAGACGAGGAAGCGCTTGGCGACCACTTATGTAGCGGATGGTGGCGCTTCAGCTGCTTGGGCCGTGACGCAGGACTTGGTGAAGACAACTGTCACAGGTAGCTTGATCTTGACGATTAGATTCCAGACAGGCGCTTACGTCGATCCGAGCAAAGCCACGTTCCCAGCACAAGAGCAGCAGCAACTGTAAAAAATTGCAGGACAGTTTAAGACAGCGTGTTGGCTGCGCTGCCGCTGCTGCCACAAGACGAGGAAGCGCTTGGCGACCACTTATGTAGCGGATGGTGGCGCTTCAGCTGCTTGGGCCGTGACGCAGGACTTGGTGAAGACAACTGTCACAGGTAGCTTGATCTTGACGATTAGATTCCAGACAGGCGCTTAGGTCGATCCGAGCAAAGGCACGTTCCCAGCACAAGAGCAGCAGCAACTGTAAAAAATTGCAGGACAGTTTAAGACAGCGTGTTGGCTGCGCTGCCGCTGCTGCCACAAGACGAGGAAGCGCTTGGCGACCACTTATGTAGCGGATGGTGGCGCTTCAGCTGCTTGGGCCGTGACGCAGGACTTGGTGAAGACAACTGCCACAGGTAGCTTGATCTTGACGATTAGATTCCAGACAGGCGCTTAGGTCGATCCGAGCAAAGCCACGTTCCCAGCACAAGAGCAGCAGCAACTGTAAAAAATTGCAGGACAGCTTAAGACAGCGTGTTGGCTGCGCTGCCGCTGCTGCCACAAGACGAGGAAGCGCTTGGCGACCACTTATGTAGCGGATGGTGGCGCTTCAGCTGCTTGGGCCGTGACGCAGGACTTGGTGAAGACAACTGTCACAGGTAGCTTGATCTTGACGATTAGATTCCAGACAGGCGCTTACGTCGATCCGAGCAAAGCCAAGTTCCCAGCACAAGAGCAGCAGCAACTGTAAAAAATTGCAGGACAGTTTAAGACAGCGTGTTGGCTGCGCTGCCGCTGCTGCCACAAGACGAGGAAGCGCTTGGCGACCACTTATGTAGCGGATGGTGGCGCTTCAGCTGCTTGGGCCGTGACGCAGGACTTGGTGAAGACAACTGTCACAGGTAGCTTGATCTTGACGATTAGATTCCAGACAGGCGCTTACGTCGATCCGAGCAAAGCCAAGTTCCCAGCACAAGAGCTGCATCAACTGTAAAAAATTGCAGGACAGTTTAAGACAGCGTGTTGGCTGCGCTGCCGCTGCTGCCACAAGACGAGGAAGCGCTTGGCGACCACTTATGTAGCGGATGGTGGCGCTTCAGCTGCTTGGGCCGTGACGCAGGACTTGGTGAAGACAACTGTCACAGGTAGCTTGATCTTGACGATCAGATTCCAGACAGGCGCTTAGGTCGATCAGAGCAAAGCCACGTTCCCAGCACAAGAGCAGCAGCAACTGTAAAAAATTGCAGGACAGTTTAAGACAGCGTGTTGGCTGCGCTGCCGCTGCTGCCACAAGACGAGGAAGCGCTTGGCGACCACTTATGTAGCGGATGGTGGCGCTTCAGCTGCTTGGGCCGTGACGCAGGACTTGGTGAAGACAACTGTCACAGGTAGCTTGATCTTGACGATTAGATTCCAGACAGGCGCTTACGTCGATCCGAGCAAAGCCAAGTTCCCAGCACAAGAGCAGCAGCAACTGTAAAAAATTGCAGGACAGTTTAAGACAGCGTGTTGGCTGCGCTGCCGCTGCTGCCACAAGACGAGGAAGCGCTTGGCGACCACTTATGTAGCGGATGGTGGCGCTTCAGCTGCTTGGGCCGTGACGCAGGACTTGGTGAAGACAACTGTCACAGGTAGCTTGATCTTGACGATTAGATTCCAGACAGGCGCTTACGTCGATCCGAGCAAAGCCACGTTCCCAGCACAAGAGCAGCAGCAACTGTAAAAAATTGCAGGACAGTTTAAGACAGCGTGTTGGCTGCGCTGCCGCTGCTGCCACAAGACGAGGAAGCGCTTGGCGACCACTTATGTAGCGGATGGTGGCGCTTCAGCTGCTTGGGCCGTGACGCAGGACTTGGTGAAGACAACTGCCACAGGTAGCTTGATCTTGACGATTAGATTCCAGACAGGCGCTTAGGTCGATCCGAGCAAAGCCACATTCCCAGCACAAGAGCAGCAGCAACTGTAAAAAATTGCAGGACAGTTTAAGACAGCGTGTTGGCTGCGCTGCCGCTGCTGCCACAAGACGAGGAAGCGCTTGGCGACCACTTATGTAGCGGATGGTGGCGCTTCGGCTGCTTGGGCCGTGACGCAGGACTTGGTGAAGACAACTGTCACAGGTAGCTTGATCTTGACGATTAGATTCCAGACAGGCGCTTAGGTCGATCCGAGCAAAGCCAAGTTCCCAGCACAAGAGCTGCAGCAACTGTAAAAAATTGCAGGACAGTTTAAGACAGCGTGTTGGCTGCGCTGCCGCTGCTGCCACAAGACGAGGAAGCGCTTGGCGACCACTTATGTAGCGGATGGTGGCACTTCAGCTGCTTGGGCCGTGACGCAGGACTTGGTGAAGACAACTGCCACAGGTAGCTTGATCTTGACGATTAGATTCCAGACAGGCGCTTAGGTCGATCAGAGCAAAGCCACGTTCCCAGCACAAGAGCAGCAGCAACTGTAAAAAATTGCAGGACAGTTTAAGACAGCGTGTTGGCTGCGCTGCCGCTGCTGCCACAAGACGAGGAAGCGCTTGGCGACCACTTATGTAGCGGATGGTGGCGCTTCAGCTGCTTGGGCCGTGACGCAGGACTTGGTGAAGACAACTGTCACAGGTAGCTTGATCTTGACGATTAGATTCCAGACAGGCGCTTAGGTCGATCCGAGCAAAGCCACGTTCCCAGCACAAGAGCAGCAGCAACTGTAAAAAATTGCAGGACAGTTTAAGACAGCGTGTTGGCTGCGCTGCCGCTGCTGCCACAAGACGAGGAAGCGCTTGGCGACCACTTATGTAGCGGATGGTGGCGCTTCAGCTGCTTGGGCCGTGACGCAGGACTTGGTGAAGACAACTGTCACAGGTAGCTTGATCTTGACGATTAGATTCCAGACAGGCGCTTACGTCGATCCGAGCAAAGCCACGTTCCCAGCACAAGAGCAGCAGCAACTGTAAAAAATTGCAGGACAGTTTAAGACAGCGTGTTGGCTGCGCTGCCGCTGCTGCCACAAGACGAGGAAGCGCTTGGCGACCACTTATGTAGCGGATGGTGGCGCTTCAGCTGCTTGGGCCGTGACGCAGGACTTGGTGAAGACAACTGTCACAGGTAGCTTGATCTTGACGATCAGATTCCAGACAGGCGCTTACGTCGATCCGAGCAAAGCCAAGTTCCCAGCACAAGAGCTGCAGCAACTGTAAAAAATTGCAGGACAGTTTAAGACAGCGTGTTGGCTGCGCTGCCGCTGCTGCCACAAGACGAGGAAGCGCTTGGCGACCACTTATGTAGCGGATGGTGGCGCTTCAGCTGCTTGGGCCGTGACGCAGGACTTGGTGAAGACAACTGTCACAGGTAGCTTGATCTTGACGATTAGATTCCAGACAGGCGCTTACGTCGATCCGAGCAAAGCCAAGTTCCCAGGACAAGAGCAGCAGCAACTGTAAAAAATTGCAGGACAGTTTAAGACAGCGTGTTGGCTGCGCTGCCGCTGCTGCCACAAGACGAGGAAGCGCTTGGCGACCACTTATGTAGCGGATGGTGGCGCTTCAGCTGCTTGGGCCGTGACGCAGGACTTGGTGAAGACAACTGTCACAGGTAGCTTGATCTTGACGATTAGATTCCAGACAGGCGCTTACGTCGATCCGAGCAAAGCCACGTTCCCAGCACAAGAGCAGCAGCAACTGTAAAAAATTGCAGGACAGTTTAAGACAGCGTGTTGGCTGCGCTGCCGCTGCTGCCACAAGACGAGGAAGCGCTTGGCGACCACTTATGTAGCGGATGGTGGCGCTTCAGCTGCTTGGGCCGTGACGCAGGACTTGGTGAAGACAACTGTCACAGGTAGCTTGATCTTGACGATTAGATTCCAGACAGGCGCTTAGGTCGATCCGAGCAAAGGCACGTTCCCAGCACAAGAGCAGCAGCAACTGTAAAAAATTGCAGGACAGTTTAAGACAGCGTGTTGGCTGCGCTGCCGCTGCTGCCACAAGACGAGGAAGCGCTTGGCGACCACTTATGTAGCGGATGGTGGCGCTTCAGCTGCTTGGGCCGTGACGCAGGACTTGGTGAAGACAACTGCCACAGGTAGCTTGATCTTGACGATTAGATTCCAGACAGGCGCTTAGGTCGATCCGAGCAAAGCCACGTTCCCAGCACAAGAGCAGCAGCAACTGTAAAAAATTGCAGGACAGCTTAAGACAGCGTGTTGGCTGCGCTGCCGCTGCTGCCACAAGACGAGGAAGCGCTTGGCGACCACTTATGTAGCGGATGGTGGCGCTTCAGCTGCTTGGGCCGTGACGCAGGACTTGGTGAAGACAACTGTCACAGGTAGCTTGATCTTGACGATTAGATTCCAGACAGGCGCTTACGTCGATCCGAGCAAAGCCAAGTTCCCAGCACAAGAGCAGCAGCAACTGTAAAAAATTGCAGGACAGTTTAAGACAGCGTGTTGGCTGCGCTGCCGCTGCTGCCACAAGACGAGGAAGCGCTTGGCGACCACTTATGTAGCGGATGGTGGCGCTTCAGCTGCTTGGGCCGTGACGCAGGACTTGGTGAAGACAACTGTCACAGGTAGCTTGATCTTGACGATTAGATTCCAGACAGGCGCTTACGTCGATCCGAGCAAAGCCAAGTTCCCAGCACAAGAGCTGCATCAACTGTAAAAAATTGCAGGACAGTTTAAGACAGCGTGTTGGCTGCGCTGCCGCTGCTGCCACAAGACGAGGAAGCGCTTGGCGACCACTTATGTAGCGGATGGTGGCGCTTCAGCTGCTTGGGCCGTGACGCAGGACTTGGTGAAGACAACTGTCACAGGTAGCTTGATCTTGACGATCAGATTCCAGACAGGCGCTTAGGTCGATCAGAGCAAAGCCACGTTCCCAGCACAAGAGCAGCAGCAACTGTAAAAAATTGCAGGACAGTTTAAGACAGCGTGTTGGCTGCGCTGCCGCTGCTGCCACAAGACGAGGAAGCGCTTGGCGACCACTTATGTAGCGGATGGTGGCGCTTCAGCTGCTTGGGCCGTGACGCAGGACTTGGTGAAGACAACTGTCACAGGTAGCTTGATCTTGACGATTAGATTCCAGACAGGCGCTTAGGTCGATCCGAGCAAAGGCACGTTCCCAGCACAAGAGCAGCAGCAACTGTAAAAAATTGCAGGACAGTTTAAGACAGCGTGTTGGCTGCGCTGCCGCTGCTGCCACAAGACGAGGAAGCGCTTGGCGACCACTTATGTAGCGGATGGTGGCGCTTCAGCTGCTTGGGCCGTGACGCAGGACTTGGTGAAGACAACTGCCACAGGTAGCTTGATCTTGACGATTAGATTCCAGACAGGCGCTTAGGTCGATCCGAGCAAAGCCACGTTCCCAGCACAAGAGCAGCAGCAACTGTAAAAAATTGCAGGACAGCTTAAGACAGCGTGTTGGCTGCGCTGCCGCTGCTGCCACAAGACGAGGAAGCGCTTGGCGACCACTTATGTAGCGGATGGTGGCGCTTCAGCTGCTTGGGCCGTGACGCAGGACTTGGTGAAGACAACTGTCACAGGTAGCTTGATCTTGACGATTAGATTCCAGACAGGCGCTTACGTCGATCCGAGCAAAGCCAAGTTCCCAGCACAAGAGCAGCAGCAACTGTAAAAAATTGCAGGACAGTTTAAGACAGCGTGTTGGCTGCGCTGCCGCTGCTGCCACAAGACGAGGAAGCGCTTGGCGACCACTTATGTAGCGGATGGTGGCGCTTCAGCTGCTTGGGCCGTGACGCAGGACTTGGTGAAGACAACTGTCACAGGTAGCTTGATCTTGACGATTAGATTCCAGACAGGCGCTTACGTCGATCCGAGCAAAGCCAAGTTCCCAGCACAAGAGCTGCATCAACTGTAAAAAATTGCAGGACAGTTTAAGACAGCGTGTTGGCTGCGCTGCCGCTGCTGCCACAAGACGAGGAAGCGCTTGGCGACCACTTATGTAGCGGATGGTGGCGCTTCAGCTGCTTGGGCCGTGACGCAGGACTTGGTGAAGACAACTGTCACAGGTAGCTTGATCTTGACGATCAGATTCCAGACAGGCGCTTAGGTCGATCAGAGCAAAGCCACGTTCCCAGCACAAGAGCAGCAGCAACTGTAAAAAATTGCAGGACAGTTTAAGACAGCGTGTTGGCTGCGCTGCCGCTGCTGCCACAAGACGAGGAAGCGCTTGGCGACCACTTATGTAGCGGATGGTGGCGCTTCAGCTGCTTGGGCCGTGACGCAGGACTTGGTGAAGACAACTGTCACAGGTAGCTTGATCTTGACGATTAGATTCCAGACAGGCGCTTACGTCGATCCGAGCAAAGCCAAGTTCCCAGCACAAGAGCAGCAGCAACTGTAAAAAATTGCAGGACAGTTTAAGACAGCGTGTTGGCTGCGCTGCCGCTGCTGCCACAAGACGAGGAAGCGCTTGGCGACCACTTATGTAGCGGATGGTGGCGCTTCAGCTGCTTGGGCCGTGACGCAGGACTTGGTGAAGACAACTGTCACAGGTAGCTTGATCTTGACGATTAGATTCCAGACAGGCGCTTACGTCGATCCGAGCAAAGCCACGTTCCCAGCACAAGAGCAGCAGCAACTGTAAAAAATTGCAGGACAGTTTAAGACAGCGTGTTGGCTGCGCTGCCGCTGCTGCCACAAGACGAGGAAGCGCTTGGCGACCACTTATGTAGCGGATGGTGGCGCTTCAGCTGCTTGGGCCGTGACGCAGGACTTGGTGAAGACAACTGCCACAGGTAGCTTGATCTTGACGATTAGATTCCAGACAGGCGCTTAGGTCGATCCGAGCAAAGCCACATTCCCAGCACAAGAGCAGCAGCAACTGTAAAAAATTGCAGGACAGTTTAAGACAGCGTGTTGGCTGCGCTGCCGCTGCTGCCACAAGACGAGGAAGCGCTTGGCGACCACTTATGTAGCGGATGGTGGCGCTTCGGCTGCTTGGGCCGTGACGCAGGACTTGGTGAAGACAACTGTCACAGGTAGCTTGATCTTGACGATTAGATTCCAGACAGGCGCTTAGGTCGATCCGAGCAAAGCCAAGTTCCCAGCACAAGAGCTGCAGCAACTGTAAAAAATTGCAGGACAGTTTAAGACAGCGTGTTGGCTGCGCTGCCGCTGCTGCCACAAGACCTCGCTCGTGCGCACTTTGCAACGTTATCCGCTGCTAGCGTGAGATGTTTCACAACCGGTACTTACTGTTGCACTTAATAATCACTTCGTTGAGATATTGAAGAAAGGGGGTAAACCGAGGGGCCCAATTTTATTAATCATATCATGAGAAGCCAACAAACAAGGACACCAAGGAACACATAGGAGAAATTACTTGTACTTACTAATTGAATTAAGGAAATGATAAATTAATGACGATCAAAGTGGTTGAAAAAACAACTTGCCGCAGCCGGAAAACGATCCCACGTTTTCGCATTACGCTTGCGATGCTCTAACCAGTTGAGCTACCGCGGCGCGGTTGCTCAACTCATGTAACCATCCTCATGTAACCGTCTTCGGGCGATAAGCAAATTCCGGTCAAGTGCTGGATAATGAGCGTTTGTAGGCGAGAGGTACAGATGTCATCTCAGACACAAATTCGTGCATCCACAGAATGCGTACTGCTGTTCTTGCAGATTACCATTGGAGGACAGCTACACATCGTGTTCGCGGTGCTGGAGTTACTCAGCATCCTGACAGTTGGTTACGCCATGTTCGACCTGGATTCATTTCCTTACTGGGCACTCCCCAACGCAACCAGGACCACCGAGCGGATATGACGGACTAACGCGAGCCCGTCGTTTCAGGGCTTCGTGGTTTTCTTTAAGATTGTCGTTTAAATGTGTGCAATATATTGCCTTCACTACTGTTGAACAATTTGTGGTGTAGCAACACATTTTCTTCGGCGAGTTCATTCATTAAAAAAAGTAAAAATCATAGCGCAATAAAAACTGCGACAAAGACAGCGCACAGTATCTTTTCCTTGTTATTGGTTTTTGACGCAGCATTGCTGTTAAAATTATTTGTCATCTCGTTAACTTTTTAATTCTGTAAGTAACTGTTAGCTGTTCTTGTGAGATCTTATTTACAAGATTTTCAGGGCTTCTGCGTGTGGGCGACGTTTTATATACGTCAGAAGTTTGCAGTATAGTGTTAAAGGCAATCTTGATTGCCCTTTACCGTCCTGTTACGGTAGTCTGCGCGTTTCCGCCATGAAGTTCAGCACAGATGCGGCTGGTACCCGTGTCTTGTGAGTTTCGTTTTGGTGGCCTTAGTCTTATGTCACCAATGTGATGCCCAATGAATGATAATGTGCTTGAATTTAGAGCCCGACGTTCTTTTCAGTAAACCTTAGTTGGAAGTTGAGCGCCTTTTCCGTTAACTGTATCTTTACCCCTGTCTCTCCGCGCTATGATATGTATAGTGCTTCGCTTTCCGATGCAGACACTGTGGATCATTTCGTCTGAAACCGCATTGCTCACGTTTCACTCAAGCCGTTAATTATGTCTTTTGTCCGTTATGCGACTTCAAAGGCTAAAAAAAATTTCACGGGAACAGTAGTCTCGCGGAAACCATCGTTTTAGTCGCAAACGGAAGGCACGTAAGCAATTACTTTAACACGATACTGTTTATTTGCCATGAGTGTGGTAAATGTTGGCACCAGCAAGTACCCTATAGGCTTTAGCGGAAACAGCGCGAAATAACAGGACGTGAGAAAGGGACAGTTAACAGCTCTGACCGACAACGACATGTTTATTTTCTTCCAAGCAGCATATATACGTGTAGCACTTTGCAAGAGAAACCAGGAAACATGTGAAGGGACCATGCGTGTAAGTAAACAGAAGAATGTAATCACCTCGATAACGATGACATTTACTTCGGAGGAAGTGAAATTTGCTTTTAGTAAGCGCCGCTGCCTGTTCTTTTATCACGTCCTGTTATTTTGCGCTGTTCCCGCTCAAGTCACGAACAAAACCAGCCCAAGTTCGTACGCTTCTGCAGCCTACATGCCGAATTTTCGTTTGTCCGAATCCCCTCAAATTATCACAAGAAACTGTTACGATCAACTGCGTAATCTTTGGTAATTGCGGGATATTTATATGGTCGTCGTCTGTCACAGAGGAAAGTTTAAGCAGCCTCTGCACTTCAATGGCGAAACGCAACGCACGAACGTTTTCTTTATTGCTGAAGGGCTGTTATGTATTGTTAGCTTTAGTACAAGTGCACTTTAATATTGTCGCAACGTCAAAAACAGGGGTCGTAGCGCACTATTCAAGAGGCACAGCGGCTTGTCGCCTTTTTAATACAGAGCGCAACCGCGACTTCTTCTTCGATGCGCCTTAATAAAAACGCTGATGCATACTCGCATTGTCATCTTCTTCATCGGAGTACAAGCGCGGCAACATTAACCCGTCTAGTTGTCTTCAATAAAAGTCATTCTCACTCGTGCATGCTGTAGTCTCTTTGACGGCGCAGCAGTTTTGGATTGGCTTGGGGCATGCTGTCACTGGCATAGAGTTTCTCATTATGTTACCTAGAGCGAAATCTGGCGCTGCTGCGCTGTGGTATGCATGGGAATGCCGGTATATTGTGATACCCAAGCAAGCACAGTTCCGATTGCCACAACGATTAATTTTCTGGCAGAACAGCGCGTAAAATGCTTTAGCTTTATTATCACACAAAAACATGTTTTGTTCAACTATGAGAACTTGTTGTGGCATGTACAATTATATGAAACGTAAAAAGTATCAGTGGGCCGCTAAAGTTGGAGAACAGAAGACAAGATTCGTGTTCGCTTTGGAACAGTCTGTTCTTGCTTTTCTTCGCTTGGTTATGCATTGTAGGTGAGTAAAATTCACTGGAAGATGTAATATGCGTGAACGGAAACATTTTATGAAGATTTTACTTTAAGAACGCGTTATTTGTGTAGCCATATCCATGTTTTAGACGAAGCCTCTTACAACCAGCCAACACAAGCCTCGCAGACACATATACCGTCATTCCCATGACGGCCGCGCTTTCTGCGCTAAAGGAATGGCGAGAGACTAGCGCAGTAAGGAGGGGAGGGCTGCCACGGAGGTGGAGCTTTGTTGGGACCCAGTGTAGCGTATCCCACCGCTGTCATACAGCTGTTGCGACTCGGGAGTGCCAGTGGTCATTGCGTTTCCGTTTCTGGTAATGTGCCGGGTGCCGGGCCATCGAGATAACGAGCATGAACACCCCCCCCCCCCCCTCACATACACACGTTACATTGAAGATCCATTTATAAGCACTTCTTTTGCCCCTTTCTCTAGTCATAGAAATTCACTGTTCTTCTTGGCCAACCACAAACGTCGAATCGGTCGCAAACTCCCGCCCATGACGTCGCACCGTTCCGCCGGACTCCGCTTCCAATGTTGAGCGATTGCCCCCACAGACGAGGCGACGACGTGGCAAACCGGGAATCTGATGTCGACGCCGTTCCCACGGAATTCCTCGACGTTGACGCCTTTTATCAATTAGTGGGCCATTCGTGACGGTCCACTTGTCACGTTCAGGTAGAGCGGTCTTCACGGCAGTTATTGCTTCCACGAAGAGTGGCGGCTGTTGTAGGCTCGAAGTGAGCAGCTTGTTTTGCGTGTCAGTCTATGCGGGTTCAGTCTAGCCTAGGCGTGCGCTCGCCTCGCTCATCATCTCTGGTGACACTGATTTAGTTGCCAGCTCCCCGGTCCTGTGAAAACGACGTTGCAGCGTGAAGGGTCTTTCATACCTGCACTTCGCCGGCGAAGGATTATTTGTCGGAAAAGGATGCAGGGCACAACAGTGCTAAACACCAGTAGTAACAGCTTTCAGAGAAACGAGTTTCAGAACAAAGAGAGAAAAGTGGCGGTGTCCTCCGGACCCTGCTGGCTTGTGGGAGAGGCGGCGACGTCACGCCAGAGGTAGGCGAAGCTTGTGTGTCGGCGAAGCGGTGGTCCAGCGAATCGCTGAGATGACTTCGGCCGAAAAGGAACAGAAATTATTTTAAAAAATGACGATAGGCAAGATGTCAACAGGTGGCGGTTATGACCGCGGCTAAAGCCCAGACCACGCGTACGCTTGCGGACACGCGCAAGCTCGAGTACGCGCCTAGCGCCTGCCGCACCTAGCGAGGAATTGCGGTTTGCATCCACAGGAGCGCGCGCTCACACATGGACGTTTAGCAGACAACGCTTCGTAAATTGACACTGCTCCAAGATGTTTAAACACGTGTAAGCGTCATTGTTCTTGTTTTGAGTTAGTAAATCATCGCAAAGAGAAAAAAATTACTTTACTGCATCACACAAATTTGCCTCAGTGAGAGTTGCTTGCACTACACCGCAGCTAGGCACGCTGACGCGAGGCATTTCGAGCGCGAGATAGCAGAGAGGAGCTTATCACCTGGATCGCACTGTGTTTCAACGCGTACGAGCCGTGCGGTACCGTCGGTGTATGCGTGGGCGCGCGCACGCGAGCTTGCGCGCGTCCGCAAGCGTTCGTGTGGTCTAGGCTTAACAGAGAAGAAACATGGTACCAACGACGCGAGGCTCGGCAACGGCTTCCGTGCAGATACCATGACCGCCTAGGAACGAAAAGGAGCGCTGCGCCAACGACTTTCGCATATAATTCAACGGACTCGGAAACAAACTATCCGCTTACTTCGGCAAACCTCTTTGATGATTAGTGCACAATCTTTTCTCCGCCGTATAGACAAGCTGAAACCAAACAGATGTCCTGACAAGAGCTCCTCGCAGGTAAGATACACGAAAGGTATTTTGGGGGAGA
Source organism: Dermacentor andersoni (assembly GCF_023375885.2). NCBI lineage: Eukaryota > Metazoa > Arthropoda > Arachnida > Ixodida > Ixodidae > Dermacentor > Dermacentor andersoni. The sequence continues at coordinate 18,529,951 of NC_092823.1, forward strand.
TTAAAGATTGTTCTGAAAGGCCTCGCACACCATATTCGAACACCTCTTGTCAACTTGCCCACAATACGACGTCGAGGTCATCTTTCTAGCAGACCACACAAAACCGGCCGAAATCCAGAACATTTTCTGTAACGAAAAATTAAGGACTCTGGTAACATCCGTCAATGGTGTAGACCGCGGTGACTGTTTGCACTCCGGTTGTGCGGCAAATTGTGTGCGTGCGGTGCTCACTCCGTTCCTCGTTTCCCCCTCTCAATTTCCCGTTCCCCTATCCCCCATATACAGGGTAGCAAATAGGACGCTCGTCTGGTTGACCTCCCTATATTTCAGCTCCTTGCTTTCTCTCTATCAAACATGCTTTGCAGAAGTTTCGCGTAGCCTTTCGAGTGGACGAAGCGGATGCAGGTAGAAGCCTTCATGCAGTGCAACATAGAGGAGATCATAGTAGTCGGCAGAGCATCCTCCAGTATTCTTCGAGAACACGTGTAATTGAGTGAGTGAGTGAAGAAACTTTACTGCGAACTCGTCGCTCACCCGGCTAGTCCCACGTCGGCACCGGCAGGTCTAGCCCACCGGCCCAGTCGCGGGCACGCCGGACAGCCAGAATTTGCTTTTCTAGAGCGGGGCTACGCAGAAGCGAGTCCCACTCCTCCTTGATGAACTTGGGGTATGTCGACCCGCACTCCCAGAGCATGTGCGCTAGAGTGGAGGTCTGCCCGCAGGAGGGGCAGGCGTCATCGCGATACACGTATGGGTAAGCCTCGTGGAGAACGGACATAGAAGGATACGTGCTGCTCTGCAGAAGTCTAAGCGAAACGGCTTGCCCCCTATTCAACATGGGGTGAGGGGGCGGAAAGACCCTTCTAGACATGTAGAAGAATTTAATAATCTCGTTGTCAGTAGCGGGAGCGTCCCTGTGGCCGTAGGGAGGAGGGGAGTCGGTGCTTCTTGCAGAGGAAGCGCGGTCACTGACGTCACGCGCAGCCTCGTGAGCAGACTCATTCAGGTTCGGGAGAACACCCTCGACCGACCCTACGTGAGCGGGAAACCAGTGGATTGAATGATGCGTCAGAGCATATCGACTCGAGCTGCTAAGAAGACTACCAGCTTGCTTGGCGATGCAACCCTTCTGAAAAGCCCTAACTGCCGTTTTCGAATCGCTATAGATCTCGGACCCACAACCGTCTAGCAGAGCGAGAGCGATGGCGGCTTGCTAGGCGACTCCGGGGTCTGAAGTGCGAATGGAGGCGCTAATGGAAATATTGCCCCTGGAGTCGACCACAACGATGGCAAAGGTCTTCCCATCGCTGTACTCCACGGCGTCGACGAAGCTTGCTCTAATGTCTCGTTGCTTGATTTGTTTGGGGATGGCTGCTGCTCTGGCCTTGCGTCTGCCCTCGTTATGGACGGGATGGACGTTTCGGGGCACAGGAGCCACTTCGAACTTGTCTTGAATGCACCTAGGGATCGGGGTACTGATCATCGGGAATCCCGCAGGGTGGTAACCCAGCTCTTCGAGGATGTGTTTACCTGCCGCTGTGTTGCTCAGGCGAGTGTTGCGCACGCTCTTGGGCTTTGGCAATCTCCTCGGCAGTGTTATGCACCCGCAGCTTGAGGAGATCCTCGGTATGGGTCCTAATGGGTAGCCTGAGAGCCCTCGTGACCACTTTGCGGATGAGAGCGTTGAGCTTGTCTCGCTCCGCTGTGAGCCAGTTGTGCATAGAAATTGTGTACGTAAAGTGACATAGTACGAAGGTGTTGATAAGCGTGAGGAGATTGTTTTCCTTCATTCCTCGGTGCCGGTTTGCTATTATGCCAACGAGGCGGAATGCGTTGTCCGTCTTTGCGATGATCTTGCGGAGAGCCGTTCCATCCCCGCCGTTCAATTCGACAAACATGCCCAGAACCCGAATAACGTCGACCCTGACAATGGAAAGACCACGACGGCATCACGACCACGAGCCCATCTCTAATAGCTTAAGGTGTTAGACAACTTGGACCACAGGGTGGGTTGATGGAACCAACTAGCCCATCTAAATCTGTTAACCACAAGGTAGGGCGTTAGAAGGCAGGACGACGACGGCTTGACAACAGTAAGATCACGAAGCTGGAATGACGATTGAACGTACGCGCTGGCACCAGGATGGCGGTGTGACACTGAATGTATGACGACGGCACGACGACGATGGCGTCACGATGTCGGCATGATGAGTGTTGAGTGAAAAAGTGTGATCTGGGTTGGCCTAAATGGCGTGACGACAACGACACGAGAGTAAGGTCACGAAGTTTAGATGACAAGAGAACGACAATGAGAGCTTCACGACAAGGGGCACATACCGAGTTGATAAAGCAGGTAGAAAACTTGAGCCAGTGGGCGGGTAAGAAGATAGATAGATAGATATATAGATAGATAGATACATAGATAGATAGATAGATAGATAGATAGATAGATAGATAGATAGATAGTAGATAGATAGATAGATAGATAGATAGATAGATAGATAGATAGATAGATAGATAGATAGATAGATAGATAGATAGATTCAGAACGGCTGAAGTAGGCAAACCATGCTATTCGCATTAATGCGAAGAAACCTTCCGTGCCTGTAGCCCGAGTCGTCGTTTGTGTAGGTGGTGCTCCCCTGTGGTGGAGGATGTTACTGCGGGAAGCGTGTACAGTAACCCTTGCAGTTCTTCACTAAAGCTACTGTATATGAGTCACTTTGGGAGCCATATAAAGTAACTCTATTGGAGAACTAGCCGTAAGGTTTTCTAGCGTCAGTGGTATGTTCCTGTTTGTTCGTCACTTGGAGGACATCGCGTGTGATGGACTTGAAAAACAAATGAACGATATTAGGCAGCCATATAGGCTGCAGAGTGAACAGTAGAGCATTCTCTATGCAAGGATAATAAAGTCCTAAGAGATTTCTGCAGTCACGTAACCCTTAAAGTGATGCCTCATTTCCACTATATAAACCTACTGCGCTTCTTTGTATGGAAGCGTCAGTGAAAGGGAAACTAACAAACGGCCACGTATTTCTGTACGCTCACAAAAGCTTGCTATTTTGGAAACACTAGCCAGCATAAGCAATAGTGCAATCGGAACATACAGGCAATTTTAGTCAGTTAGGCTGAATGAAGTCCTAGTGGAGAAGTTTCACAATTGCAATATAAGAAACTAAAAAATTGCAACAAACATATTGTTCTTGTTTGAAAAAGCATTGCTATAAGAGAAGGTATGATCTCTAATTCTTCGCGCTCCCGGTACAGAGATACCAGAAGCGCAGCGCGACATCTGCCAAAAAAAACAGCTTCGTGTGGCATCGTAGACAAATTCTTCGAAAGACGAGCGCAGTGAAGAGGCGAATCGACTCTTTCCTTGAGTTATTCGCTTAATGTCACATCAATCTTCATCAACACCATGTTTTACATTTTGAGAGCATTTTTTAACGAATTTTGGTGTCACAGGCATTATTCTACTGCATGTCACACTAATGCAGTTAACGTAAAAAGCATTATGCGGGCGCAGTATTTAACGTTCGAAAGAGATACATGTGTTATCCTGTGCCCGTCACAATGAAAAAAATACTACCAAACTCTGAAATTTTTGTCGCGTAATTTTTACACAACCATCGCGCGTGCGGGAGCAGAGGACCAAGCAGCCTGCACGGACGGTGCGCGTCGAAGCAGTCCAGGCCGCGCGCATCACTGGACGCCAAGTGCGGGCTCGACGTCGTTGAGCGCCAGGAACTGCACCACCTGCTCCGGCACTGCGACCAGCGCCTCTCGCGGCAGCAAGTGCATGCGGTCGCGGTATGGTGCCACTTCGAGTACGTGCACGCACTCTCGTAAGCCCGCACGACGGCGCGACAGCAAGTCCCGGCGAAGCGCGCGGCTGCAGCCTTCTTCGCCGATCACCAGGAGCACGACGGACATGGCGCACGTCGACGCCTTCGCCAGGCAGTCCAGCGTGCTCAGCCCGTAGTCCAGTCGGCCGTCCGTTAGGACCAGCACCACGTGATACCGGGCCGGTTGCGAAAGCTGGGCCAGGTACATCAGGGCAGGCGCCAGTTCCGAAGGCTCGGACGGGAGCAGCCGTTCGAGGCTCTGGGTGTACGCCTCCAGCACTCCCTGAACGCCGTTGACGCGAGGCTGTCCCTTGGCCGAGAGGAATGCGAAAGGTTCGCTGATCAAACCGGCTGAGGAGCGGGCGCCGAAGGCCAGCGCCGGCAGGAGCTGGTCTTCGTCGAACTGCTGCACGACGTCGTCGAACGCGAGGATGACCGACTCGTACTGGCGCCGCATCTCGCTTCCGGCGCTCAGGTCGCCGTTCGAGGAGCTCAGGTCCACCACGAAGGCGAAGTGCAGCGAGAAGTCGCCGTGCAGGTAGTCGATGAGCGTCCAGGGAAACTGGCGACACCGCTCCACGAGCAGCGCGGGCAGCTCGTCACCCAAGCTGGGCTCAAGACCCGCCGCCGCGACCGCGGGCACCTCTAGCGGGAGCACGGTGCCGGTCTCGACCTCGTCGAGCAGCACGATCGCCTGGCCGATTAAGGTGCGCTCCCCGGTCAGGCTCACGTCGTAGCAGCGAGCCTTCAGAACGCCGCCGGGAAAGCGGTCGGAGTTGACCACCTGCGGCTTCCAGCGCGGCGTCCGGTTGCGCGAGACCACCTCGGTGACGAGGACCGCGTTGCCGTCCTGGGCGCAGAGCTCCAGCATGGGGTCGCTCGAGCGGAACAGCTTCTTGACCGGAAGCGAGCGGGCCGAGAACTCGAGCGCCACAAAACCGCCCGGGTGACTGGCGGCGCGGGGAACCACCGTGATGCTGCCGGGTACCTTGGCTCCTTTCCTGTCCACCAGAGTCCGCGTGTAGGGCGTGTCCAGGTAGACGAGCATGTCAATGGCGCCGCACACAGCGCGACCTATGGGCTCGTTCGCTTTGGATATGCGGTTCACGCTGAACAGCTCGAAGAGCAGCAGGTGCGTCTCGCCGAAGCAGTACGAGGTGGCGAAGACGGCCGCGCAGTCCTTGCCTGGTTTGGAACGGTCCAGCTCGCGGAAGACAGCTCGATCCGGGCCGTCGCTCACCGAGTAGACGGCGAACGTGTCCAGCCACGTGCCCGTGTGGCTGCGCTGGTCGCGAACGCCCGACCAGGTCAGCTCGAGGCGGATATCGAGCGCGTCACTCGACGTCGACACCTCGGCCGCCATTTTTTGCGCACTCCTGCCTGATCTTCCTCTTCGGTTAAAGGTTCACGCGGCCCACAAATCCGCTCTTGCTTTTAGTCCCAGTGAAATGGTCCAACCCACTCAGGGCGATCGACCATGAATTGGGCGGCGAAAGACTGTTATAATTTTTCAGGAGAATAAGGTGAAATTGAATAAGTGCCTTGTAAATGTGAAATAAACGTCTATTGTTACAGATATGAAGGTTTAAACTTCTAAATATTGCGGACCACATTTGGCGAGCATAAGAAGTAAAAGTAGCAGTTTTCGCTTGCAATTATTTTTATTTCTCGCTCAGAAAGTAGCAGAGGGTTTCACAAACGTTCGAGTGGCTATAATCCAGTATGGTAGCCCCAAAGGAAAGGTTTACCCGAAGAGTCAAATTAACGCCTAGGTTTTGGAAGCGTTCTTTAGAAATACTTTTCAGGACGCTAAAGAAGGATGAAGAGCCAATGGCACGTCACAGCAATTGAGTACCGGAAGTTTTCCGTATGCTGATATTCCATTTTATCATTAATAAATGAATGAATGAATGTGTGATGTTTAATGGCGCAAGGGCCAAGTATGACCAAAGAGCGCCATATCTGTGGTAATGAGTTTGCAGTGTAATTATGATTTCTATGAGGTTGGTGTGACGTGGCTGTAAAGGGGCCCTAAAAATAGTCGCTCTGAAGTGCGTAAAGTGTGTATAAGAATATGACGATGACGTATGACGTGTACTATGAACATAAAGATCCATTTCAGAAGAATGATACGATGTGTAAAATATATCAGGTTATAATATTTGCTAGAGCACTACTGCCGCCTTAGAGTCCTTGAAACACAAGGGCCTGGAGGCATGTGCTACGCAAAACAATTATCACAGCAGCATCCTCTGGAACGAGGATGCTCTACGAAGTTAATGGGCTTATAACATGTAGGACAACACCATTTAAAAAGTTGAGGACTGCCTTGGTGTTAAAAAGCGGTTCCTTACCAAGAAACATAGCCGGGCGTAGAGGGATGTAATAATGGTATGCAAGCGGAAAATGTTTGATTCTCTCCGTTTCGGCTTCCCGACACTCCAGGTGCACATGGAGGACGGTCAGCCTCTTGCCGCATCTACCACAGGTTGGAGGTTCGCTTCCAGTAAGCAGAAAATTATGGGTGCCAAATGTGTGTCCTATTCAGAGGCGACAGAATAGGACATCTGTTCGCCGAGATATTGTTAGGGAGGGCCAAAAACCTAACTGGGGCTTTATAACGTGCAGTTTATTATTTTTTTGCGCGTCTCACGTGCACTGCCAGTCGTTTCGCAGTTTCTTTCGTAAGAAAAGCCTCAGATCTATGACAGGCACATCTGCGGTAGGGTTAACAGCTTGCGATGTAATTGACGTGGCCATCTCGTCCGCCAGAACGTTACCTTCGATTCCCCTATGTTCAGGTACCCAGCATACGATATTCTGGTTAGATGAGTACGCTTTACACAAGACCGAATAGAGTTCATTAAATACGGGATTTTTACGTTTGCTGAGTGACATTAAGGTCTTCACGATGCTTAGAGAGTCTGTATAGATCGCTGCTTTTGGAAGTTTTGATCTTCTTATATGCTTCACAGCAGAGAGTTATGCGTAGGCCTCAGCCGTAAAGATGGTTGTTTCCGGATGCAGTACATCGGATTCCGAGAAGGATGGGCCGACGGCTGCATAGAATACCCCGGCATTTGACTTCGAAGCGTCTGTGTAGAACTCTGCGCAGGAGTGCTTGTACTGAAGTTCTAGGAAATGCATTCTGATTTCGGCCTCAGGAGCGTGCTTTGTAACGTTTATAAAGGATATGTTACATTCTATCACGTGCCACTCCCAAGAAGGTAAGAACTTGGTTAGCTGCATTAAGCGATGCTAAAGGAGCGGGACATGCATTTCATCGCTAAGCTCCTTCACACGCAGTGAGAAAGGCTGTATTATAGAGGGGCGATTGCTGAAAAGTGTAGCGCACGTCATGTCGGTAACGGTACCAAAACATGGGTGTTCAAGATTAGAGCGCAGTTGAAGGAAATATGTAAAGCTCATGTATGATGTCTGCAGGTGGGGTGACCACTCATTCATTTCGGCATATAAGCTTTCTATCGGGCTTGTTCTGAAAGCGCTCGTGGCTAAGCGGATACCTTGATGGTGAACAGGGTCTAGCATCTTTAGCGGGCTCGGGGAGGCAGAGTTATATACCACGGCACCATAATCTAATCGTTACCCAATCCGGCACTTACAGAGATTCATTAAGCACTTGCTGTCACTACCCCACGTAGTCTGGGATAGAAGTTTCATCAGGCACATTGTTTTCAGACATATTTCTTTAAGATGTTTAATGTGTGGGACGAAAGTGAGTCTATTGTCAAGTATAACACCTAGAAATTTGGGCTCTTTGTTTACAGGTATCTGTTGCCCACACAGTTCTAAGCAACGATTCGGAACCAGGCCTCTCTACCTTCTAAACAGAACGCAAGAACTCTTGTGAGGATTGATTTTAAATCCTTTTTTCTCTGCCCACTTTGACAACTTGTTCAAACCATGCCGTACCTGTCTCTCGCACACTGCGAGGTTACAGGATTTGAAACGTATTTGAATGTCGTCCACATAGACGGAATACACTATGGCCGGTGCTAAGGAATCACGAAGTGGTGTCGCCTTAACAATAACGAGTGTGGAACAGAACACGCCTCCCTAGGGTACACCAGTTTCTTGTGTAAAAGGAAGTGACAGCACATTGCCGACTTTTACCCGGAAGGTAAGATTGGACAAGTAGCTTTTTATTACGTTTAGCATATTACCATGAATGCCCATTTCTGACAAATCTCTCAAGATTCTGTAGCGCCATGTTGTATCGTACGCCTTCTCCATATCGAGGAATATCGATAAGAAAAACTGTTTGCGTACAGATGAGTCACAGATATTTCCTTCAATACGTACAAGATGGTCGGTTGTGGAGCGCCCTTCTCAGAAGGCTCACTGATAGAGATCAAGCATATTGCTCAGTTTAAGGTAATGGATGAGTCGCCGGTTTATCATTTTTTTTCAAATACCTTACAAATGCAACTTGTGAGGGCTATCAGGCAGTAACTTGCCACTGAGGAAGTGTCTTTGCCTTGTTTCAAAACAGGGACCACAATGGCTTCTTTCCATGCGGTTGGAAGGTGATGATGATGATGATGTATAGGGTTTTGTGGCGCAAGGGCCAGTCATGGCCAAAGAGCGCCAAGCAATGGTGTTATTTACTCGGTGAGAGAAATAACAAGAAAGGGTATGGTGGCTGTCTATGACGAGATGGTGTGGCTGTATAGAGGCATAAGGCAAGACGCAGGAAATGAACATGTTAACATAATGACAATGGCTTGTGAGGTGTGCCGTTTACCTAAAAGGTTATACCATGAAGGTGTGAGGTACTAAAAATGTGTATGTGTCAGTACCACTACTGCCTCAACAAGGTCCTTAAGTGAAAGGGCCCGGAGGCAAGTGCTATACAAAGCGTTGTTTTCGTAGCAGGAGCCTCTGATTAGAGGTCGTGCTACGAAACTTGTGGGCCTAGTATTTTTAATGCGTCAACATCCTGTAAAAAGTTAAAAACTGTTTTTGGGTTAAAAAGCGGGTCAGCACCAAGAAACATACATGGGTGTAAAGGAATCTGCTGTCGGTACGCTAGAGGGAAGTGTTTTTTCCTTTGAGATTCCACTTCCCGACACTCCAGCAGGACATGGAGGACGGTCAGTGTCTCTAAACATTTACAACTGGTTGGAGCTTCGCTACCGGTCAATAGGTAAGAGTGTGTGCCATAGGTATGGCCTATCCTAAGGCGGCAGAAAATGACTTCATTTCGCCGTGTTTTTGTTATTGGTGCGTAGTTTCCTAAGTGTGGCTTAATTAAATGGAGTTTATTGGACGTTTCAGTATCCCACATCCGTTGCCAATGCCTTCTAAGTTTTTTGCGCAAGAATAGCTTTAGGTCTGAAGGTGCGATACCTATGGAAGAGTTGCTAGCTTTTTTTTTGTAATGGATTTGGCAATTTCATCAGCGAGCGTGTTGCCCTCGATGCCCCTGTGCCCAGGCACCCAACATACTATGACGTGTTTATTACACGAATATAATTTGCACAGGAGTGAATATAGATTAATGAGTATGGGATTCTTGAGGTTCTTGAGTGACATCAGAGATTTTACGACAGATGGGGAGTCTGTAAATACAATGGCTTTGTGTAGCTTTCTTTTCTTGATTTCTTGAACAGCAGACAGTATTGCGTAAGCCTCTGCGGTGAAGATGCTAGTTTCCGGGTGCATAACGTTCGATTCGGAGAACGATGGGCCGACAGCTGCATAGGCAACGCCAGCGTGCGACTTCGAAGCGTCAGTGTAAAATTCTGTGTACGGGTACTTGTGCTGGAGTTCTAAGAAATGCATTCTTATGTGTGCCTCTGGAGCGTGTTTTGTAACGTCTACGAAGGATGTATCGCATTCTGTATTCTGCCACTGCCACGGCGGCAGTGGCTTTGCTGGGACCATATGGTTTTGCTCAAGAGTCGGAACTTGCATTTCCTCAGAAAGTTTTCTAACGCGCAGAGAAAATGGTTCTCTAGCTGCAGGCCGATTAGCAAACAGCGTTGCAGATGCGAGGTCGTTTATGGTTTCGTAACACGGATGGTCGCGGTTCGCGTTAACTTTCAGAAAGTAAAGGAAACTGCAGTACGACCTCTGAAGATGAAGCGACCACTCGTTGGCTTCAACATAGAGACTCTCTACAGGACTCGTCCTGACGGCACCGGTAGCCAGGCGGATACCTAAGTGATGAATAGGGTCAAGAATCTTTATGGCGCTTGGAGTGGCAGACTGGTAAACCACTGCCCCGTAGTCTAGGCGTGTACGTATAAGGCTTTTGTAGACATTCATGAGGCACTTCCTGTCACTGCCCCATGTTGCGTGCGACAAGATTTTCAGAATGTTCATTGTTTTTAGGCATTTGTGCTTAAGATATCTTAGGTGCGGAATGAAAGTTAATTTTTTATCCAGAATAATGACCAGGAACTTGTGTTCTGTGTTTACAGGTATGCGCTCTCCATTTAAGTCTATATTGGGATCTGCGGTCAGTCCTCTCTTTGGTGTGAATAAAAAAAAATTATGAGGTTTTACGTGCCAAAACCACTTTCTGATTATGAGGCACGCCGTAGTGGAGGACTCCGGAAATTTCGACCACCTGGGGTTCTTTAACGTGCACCTAAATCTAAGTACACGGGTGTTTTCGCATTTCGCCCCCATCGAAATGCGGCCGCCATGGCCGGGATTCGATCCCGCGACCTCGTGCTCAGCAGCCTAACACCATAGCCACTGAGCAACCACGGCGGGTATTTGGTGTGAATACCACGCATGCACTTTTATTGGGATTGATTTTAAAGTCATTTTCTCTGGGCCATTTACACACTCTGTTCAGTCGAATTTGGATGTGTCGTTCACAGATCCCGAGGTTACAGGACTTAAAACCGATCTGTATATCATCTACATATAGGGAGTAGAACATGCCGTGCGGTATTGCTGAACGTAGCGTACAGCTGAGTACGCCTCCCTGCGGCACCCCAGTTTCCTGTGTATATGGTCTGGACAGAGCATTCCCAACTCTAACGCGGGACGTGGGATTTGATAGGTAGCTTTCAATTATGTTAAGCATATTCCCGCGGATAACAATTTCTGAAAGATCTTGTAATATTCCAAACCGCCATGTTGTATCATATGCTTTTTCCATGTCGAGGAAGACAGACAGAAAAAGAAACTGTTTGTCTATAAAAGCGTCGCGGATAGTTGCTTCTATGCGAACAAGAATGTCTGTTGTAGAACGGCCTTCTCTAAAGCCGCACTGATACGGATCGAACAGTTTGTTTTCTTCAAGAAAATGTAAGAGCCTGCGGTTCATCATTTTTTCATAAAGTTTGCAAAGACAACTTGTTAAAGCTATGGGACGGTAAATGTCCACTGAGGATGCATATTTACCTTATTTTAGAATGGGTACTACGAGGGCTCTCTCCATGCCAGTGGAGGGAACCCAGTAGTCCAAATAGTGTTAAAGAGGGACAGCAGAGCCATTTGAGCATTAGAGTCCAGATGCTTGATCATCTCATACATAATTCGGTCGGCTCCGGGGGCAGAGCTTTGACAAGTGCTTAATGATGCTCTGAATTCCACAACACTGAAGGGACGGTTGTAAGGTTCATTTTCACCACACTTTCTATTGAGCGGCTTGCTTTCTGCAGATTGTTTTAGTTTATGCAAAGACTCCGAATAACTTTGGGAGCTGGACACATGCTCGAAATGCTGTCCAAGGGCCTTAGCCTGGCCTTCAAGGTTATTTCCTTGGACATCAACCAAAGGCAGGAGGTAAGGTTGGTGGCCTACTAATGTTTTCAACCGTCTCCATACTTTTCCTTCTTGTTTGTAGGAGTTAATGCCGGAGACGTATTTTTCCCAGCTTTCCCTTTTAGCAGTGCGCCGTGTTCGTCTTCCTTGGGACTTTATGTGTTTGAAGTTAATAAGGTTCTCAGTTGTTGGAGAGTGGCGCAGCTTGTCCCAAGCCTTATTCTGTTTATTCCGTACATTCCTGCAATCCTCGTTCCATCAGGGCACCCGCCTTTTCTTCGGGGTCCCGTTCGTTTGTGGGATACACTCCAATGCAGCGTCAATCATAAAAGCGGTAAAATAAGCAACAGCGTCGTTTATATTAAAATTGTTAAGAGCGTTTCGGAGCATATACGTCAGGGTTTTAAATTTTTCCCAGTCTGCAAATGCAATCTTCCATCGAGGGGCGCGTGGGCAAGGATCATGTTCTTTTGTAGATTCGAGGATCACAGGAAAATGGTCAATACCGTAGGGGTTCTGAATAACTTTCCAATCTAAACGGCGTACTAAGGTCGGGGATGCTATGCTTAAGTCTACGAAACTGTATGTGTTATGTGCAAGGCTGTAAAATGTTGGCTGTTTCTTATTTAGCACGCAGGCGCCTGAAGAAAACAGGATTTGTTCTATTATTCGACCTCTTACATCGTATCGGGAATCCTCCCAACGAGTATTGTGTGCATCGAAGTCCCCAACCAGTATGTATGGGTCTGGCAGGGCATCTATTAATTAATCCCTCGAGTTCTGTTCGATGGAGCCGAAAGTAAGGCGGTATGTAGATAGAACAAATACTAATTAGTCTTCCAAACAATAAGGCCCGAACCGCAACTGCCTCAAGAGATGTTTGAAGTTCCAGAGCACGGCATGCAACGGACTTATCATCTATTAGTGCTACACCGCTGGATGAGGTGTTGGCATCGTCACGGTCCTTGCGAAAAATGGCGAATTGCGTCAGAAAGCCTGACTGTGTTCGTTTTAGATGTGTTTCCTGTAAACATAGCACTTTTGGATTGTGTTTTTGGATGAGTTCCTGCACATCATCAAGGTTTCTAAGAAGACCTCTGACGTTCCATTGAATTATCTGTGTATCCATGTTGGTAGTAAATAGGTTCTGTGTGTACAGAAACAGAAGTGTTATTTACAGAGATTTCACAGATTAGATTACAGAGCTCTTTCGAGGCCCTGTAATTGGGGTCTTGCCCTTTCTGGAGCGTTCGAGGGAGCCTCGCCGCTCCTTAGGCGCTTGGCGCGCCGTGAGGACAGGTGTAGTGTCCATTGCCTCTTGTGAGGCGCCGGACAGATGCTCTTGCCAGCGAGATGTTGGAGGGCAAGGCCCCTGCGCCCACCAGCCCGGAGGTCGATGGGGCTCCCTGGCGGATTTGGGTGCGCCGGCCGTTGCCAGCGCTGAAAGGGACCTGGGAGGTTGAGGCAGCCTCGGCTGCGCCCACATTCGGGGTCGATGGTCCCTTCTCCTCAGTTGACGGAGCAGCGCTAGCTGCAACCGCCGCGGGGGCAGATGGCGTAACTGCCGACTCACTGCTTGTGGGTCGGACAGCCACCGAAGGCCGTTGTGACGCTGCCCCCTGACGCGCCACATCGGCAAAAGCTTTCTTGGGCAGGTAAGATACCCGCCTGCGTGCCTCATTGAAACTTATATTTTCTTTTACTTTAACTGTTACAATTTACTTTTCTTTTTTCCAGGATGGGCACGACCGCGAGTACGCGGCGTGCTCCCCATCACAGTTTACACAGTGGAGAGCATTCTCACAAGCTTCAGAGGTGTGTTCGTGGGCCCTGCATTTCGCACATGTTTGGCGGCCTCGGCAGCTCTGCGAACTGTGGCCGAAGCGCTGGCATTTGAAACATCAAAGTGGATTGGGCACGTATGGCCTGATACGGAGCTTGATGTACCCGGCCTCGATTGACTCGGGCAGGGCACTTGAACCAAAGGTGATTATTAGGTGCTTGGTTTGGATCTCTTTACCATCTCGCCTCATCTTTGTTCTTCTGACATTGATAACATTTTGCTCGCTGAAGCCCTCCAAGAGTTCAGCCTCAGTGAGCTCCCGCAAGTCATCGTCGGACACAACGCCGCGGGTGGTGTTCATACTACGGTGCGGGGTTACTGTTAGTTGGCTATTTCCAAATGACACTAGCTTAGGCAGTCTCTCGTATTGCTTCTTATCGCGGAGCTCCAGGAGGAGATCACCGCTTGCCAACCTGGTCGCTTTATATCCGGCTCCAAAAAGATCAGTCAAAGTCCTTGATACAAGGAACGGTGAAATAGGGCGTACTGGTTTGCCGGGTTTTTCCGAGTGAACTACATGGAAACGTGGGAAGTTGTGGACTTGGCGTCCGAAAAAGTGAAAAACTTCATCGGTGCGCCCTCTTTTCTGAGGGCGACCAGGGAGTGGAGGAAAGAAGCTATCCATAAAGATATGTGAGATTTCGGCAGTAACGCCAGCCACCCACCGTGGTGTCCTACAAGGGGACGCTGCAGGACCCGTGAAACACGGCCTGCAAACGCCAGCTGTACGTTACCACTATAACCAAATATGAAATAACCTAGGTTGGCTATTCACACAAGGTTAACCCTTGCCGCCAGGAGAAAGGAAGTAAATAGAAAAGCGAAGGAGACTGGAAAGGTCAAAAAGTGAGAGATAAAGACGAAGATTCGAGTACAGAGAGACAGGAAAAGGTGACTGCCGATGTCCTCCAGGTGGGTCAGTCTGGAGGTGCCGTCTATGTGAAGCCGAGGCCGAAGAGGTGTGTTGCGTCCGTCGGGGGGGCCTTAAAGGTCCAAAGACCCAGCATCGGCTCAACCCCCAGGATCCCCTTTTCCCCAGACACGGCTAAGCCGCGCACGGCTACACGCAGGAGGGTCCAACCCTCGTGTGCTCGGGTACGTGGTGTCGCCACACACCAAACGCCTGTTGACGCAGACGCCCCTGCGGGGGCGATTGGAAGGTACGCTGCATCCCAGATAGTGTTGAAAAGTGTAAGTAGTGTAACTTGCGTATCATTGTGTAAGTTTTTGAGCATTTCATACATGATTCTATCAGATCCTGGTGCAGAGCTCTTGCATGCGCTCAAGGCAGCTCACAACTCTGTAATACTGAATGGACGGTTGGACGGTTCATATTGTCGACATATTCGGATGAATGGCTTACATTCTTCTGTTTGTTTATATTTGAGAACGGATTGTGAATAATTTGTTGAACTTGACACGCTCTCAAAGTGCTCCCCAGTGAGTCTGCCTGATCTTGCAGTGTATCGCCATGTGTGTTTACCAAAGGGGTGAATATGTTTGTAGCTCTCTTGTCCTATTAACCCTGTTCCAGGCTTTGGCCTCATCTGTAAACGAGTTGATACTCGATAGAAACTTCTGCCAACTTTCTCTTCTGCCTGTCGGCGGGTTCGTATGCTTTGGGATTTAACTTTTTTTAAAGTTGATAAGATTCTCCGCAGTGGGAGAAGCGCGTAGCAACCCCCACGCTTTGTTCTGTTTCTTAAGGGCGATCCTACATTCGTCATTCCACCACGGGACGCGCCGTTTGCATGCCAAGCCACTTACTTCAGATATACATTTAGATGCGGCATCTATAATGAATGCTGTAAAGTACTCCACAGCAGCACCATTTTCTACAGACGACATATCAGCCCATGCGATACTACTGAGAGTTCGGAATTTCTCCCAATCGGCTGTATCGACCTTCCACCTAGGAGTCTGTGGTGGATATTCGTTTTCTTTAGATCTTCTTAGCAGTATAGGGAAGTGGTCGCTGCCGTAAGGGCTGTTGTTTACTTCCCGTTCAAGTTCAGGCAGTATAGACGGGGAAGTTATGCTAAGATCTATTGAAGAAAAGGTTCTGTTTGCAAGAGAGTAATATGTGGGTTGCTTCTTTTTCAGCAGGCACGCACCAGAAGAAAAAAGGAACTGTTCAACAAGACATCCTCGCGCATCTATACTAGGGTCGCCCCACAGGTAGCTGTGTGCATTGAAATCGCCAAGAACAACATAAGGTTCTCGCAGTTCATCTATAAAGGACGGAAATTTATGTTTGCTTAATTTGGTTGGTTGGTTGGTTGGTTGGTTAGTTTGGGTTTAATGGCACAAAGGCAACTAAGGCCATGCTGCGCCACACACAAGACAAAATGAAATGCAACGTTAGAGTAGGTAAACCTGTATTACGTTATAGCTGGTGCAAATAACCACTTTTTTCTAAAAAGTCGCACAGGTTAGCAAATGGCACTAGGGGGTCATCTGCTAGTAATATGCCAGGGTGTAATGGAGTGTGCAAATTATATAGGCTGTGTGAAAACCTCTGTCTCAGTGTGTCGATGTGTGGACATGTTATTAGGATGTGTATGACTGTGAGAGGTTCAAGGCATCTTACGCAGGTTGGCGGGTTTTCTTTTGGGAGGAGGAAACTGTGCGTCAAATGTGTGTGTCCAATTCGAAGTCGATACAAGATCACCTCGTAGAACCGTTGCTGGTGACTGCATGATTTCCACTCTCTAAATACAGGTTTAATAAGATGTAGCTTGTTTTCTGTACAATGGTCCCATTCGTGTTGGCACTTTGATGTTAAGGCCTTCCTAATGGCACGGATACTATCTTTATATGGAAGTGTTGTGTTTAGTATGTCTTTGTGCACTGCCATTGATGCGCATCTATCCGCCGCTTCGTTGCCCGGTATACCAACATGACTTGGTACCCAGCAAAACCTAATTGACTGGCCGTATTTGTTTATTGTTATCATGTTCAAGATATCCCCTATCAGGGGTTCACATTCGGATTTCAGGTGAAGATCCTTCAGCGTGCTAACGAGTCAGTGTATATGATTGTGTTTTCGTGTTTTTCAGCGATGATCTTTTTCACCACAGTCCATAATGCATAGACTTCAGCTGTGTAGACAGAGGCGTGCTGTGGCAAAGGAATACTTACGTCCCAATGTTCTGTTACGGCCCCCACACCCACGTGTTCTTTTGTTTTAGAGCCGTCAGTGTAAAATTCTGTGTAATTTTCATATTTGTCATGTAGAAAGCGGAATTCTTGTATAATGTGTTCATGTGGGGTGTGTTTCATTTTAAATGTGTCAATGTCCAGTCACATACCGGTGCGAAAACGTGCCACGGCGGCAAACGCTGTGGTTTTCTCGCAACCTGAAGGACTTCGCGAAGAATGTTATAATCCCGAATATATTCCTCATATCGTAGGACAAGCGGCTTAATCATGTTTGGTTTGTTTGTATAGTGTAAACGTGAGTTACACTGTGTGACAACGTTGAAACATATGTTTTGTGGTGAGGACTGGATTCTGAGTACGTAAGAACAAGTTAGTAGCTCTCTACGCTGCTGTATAGGAGGTTCATTACAGTCAACATACAAACTCTGGACAGGCGATGTTCTGTAAGCGCCACTTGCCAGTCGCAGTCCAAGGTTGTGAACTGGATCAAGTCGACGGACGTAGGATTGTCTAGATGAACCGTATACGATGCTGCCATAATCTAATATGCTGCGCACCAAAGTACGGTAGATGCGTAGCAGGCATTCACGGTCAGAGCCCCAGCGCTTCCGGGACAGGACTTTGAGGACGTTAAGTGCATTGTTTGTTTTTATTTTAAGGATCTTTATGTGTGCCAGGAAGTTTAACTTTTTATCAAACAGAATACCCAGAAACTTGTGTTCTTGTTTTACTGGTAGTGTGGCTTGTTGTAGCTTAAGGGTGGGTTCTGGTTGTAGGCCTCTTTTTTGTGTAAAGACAACACTAATAGTTTTTTCATTTGAGAAACGAAAACCGTTTTCAGACGCCCACTGTGTTAGTTTGTTTAATGTAATTTGAATTTGCCGCTCGCGGGAGGTCAGGTTGGATGCACGACACGCAATTTGTAGATCATCCACATATAATGAATGCATTACAGAGGATGGAATTACCTTATTGACCGAGTTCATTTTCACCACAAACAATGTTGTGCTTAATACGCATCCTTGTGGCACACCATTTTCCTGGGTGAATATACGTGACAGCGCCGTTCCTAAACGCACCTGGGATGTTCGGTCCGACATGAGATCGGCTAGACATTTGAGCATTCTACCTTGGAATCCTAAATCTGCCAAGTACCTTAATATACCAAATCTCCATGTTGTGTCATACGCCTTTTCTAAGCCAAAGAAAACAGTGAGACAATATTGTTTGTGTAGAAAGGCCGCACGTATCTCGTCTTCTAGCCGGACTAGGTGATCTGTTGTGGAGCGACCTTTCTTGTATCGACACTGATGGTTATCTAGCATGTTCTCTGTGTCAAGGACGTATGTCAATCTTATGTTGATGATGGCTTGATAGGACTTTGCAAGAAAACTTGTGAGTGCTATCGGTCTGTAGCTGGTTGCTGTTGTGGGAGGTTTTCCACCTTTCAAAAAAGGGATAATGATGGCGTTCTTTCACTCTTTTGGCAATTTTCCCGTTTCCCAGATTTTATTAAAAAAACGAAGCAAGGTTTCAACTGCATTAGGAGATAAATGAGCCAGCATCGCGTAATGTACTCTGTCCGGACCAGGTGCTGTTTTTTTTGCCAGTAGTAAGTACTCTATTGATTTCTGGAAGTGTTAAAGCGGCATTATACAGTGTTTCTGAACTTCCTGTGGTCGGAAGCTTTAGTTTTTCTGCTAACTGTTTATGTTTTAGAAATTCTGCAGAGTAGTTTACTGAGCTTGATATATCATGAAAGTGCTGCCCTAATGTATCTGCTTGTTCTACTAAATTCGTTTGCGTGTCTGGGGGTGAAAGTATGGGTATCGTGTAAGGAGCGTAGTCGCCTTTAAACTTACGAACCTTATCCCACATTCTTTTGGAAGTTATCGAGCTATTTATTGAGGAGACATAAATTTTCCATGACTGTCTTTCGGCCTGTCTTCATGCGTACCTGGCTTTCGCTTTTGCTTTTTTGAAGGAGAGTATATTATCTTGTGTTGGATATCGCCGAAAGATACCCCACGCTTTGTTTTGTAGTTTTTTGTTTGCGTACATTCTTTCGTCCACCAGGGTTTAGGTTTTTTTCTTAGGAAGCCAGATGATTGTGGGATTGTTTCTGCTGCGGCAGCAAGTATACAGGCAGTGATCTTATCATTCATTTCATCTATGGTTAGCTCATCTGGTATGTTATCCAGAGTGGCATTTTCAGTAAAGAGAGGCCAGTCTGCTAGATGGAGTTTCCAGCGGGGTGGCCTCAGTGCGATGGTAGGAAAAGGAGATGTTCTTTTAATGACAGCAGGCATATGGTCGCTAGCCTAGGGTATATCAATAACACTCCACTTAATATCTCCAAAAAGAGAGGGAAAACACAGTGCCAGATCTAGGCAACTCAGAGCTCCTGTGCTTGGGCAGTAGTTGCCGCACCGGTGTTTAAAAGGCATATGTCGTTTGTTAGGATAAAATCTTCAAGTGTTTGACCCCTGGTGTCAGTTGTTTTGCTACCCCACAACGTGTTATGTGCGTTAAAATCACTGCCTATTAAAAATGGTTCAGGTAGCTGGTCTAAAATTAAGTCTAGATCTTTCACGGTAAAATATGAACACGGCAGAATGTATACAGAACAAATGGTGATGGCTTTATGAGCTAAAACGGTGACAGCAACAGCATCTATGTGACTGGTAATAGGAACTTCTCTGGCTGCAATACCGCCCTGCAGAACAATGGCTACACCACCTGACAGCCGGCTCGTCTGCGTACGGTCTCGCCGTACAACAGTGAAACCTTTTAAAATGTTTTTGAGTTTTTCGCCTAGGTTTGTTTCCTGTAGGCACAGGGCCACAGGAGAGAAGTTCATTAACATGTCTTTGATGTCACCCAAGTTATGTAAGAGACCTCTACAATTCGAATGGATCATAAAAGCCATTATAAAATTAAAAGGTAAAAAAATTATATTAACGAGTGAATAGGAGATAATAAAGATGTTAGGTGACATTGATCTGAAGAAGGCAGATACCCTGGAGCGATAACCCATTAGGTTATCGCCTTCTTATTTAGGGTAGTTATTGGGAGTTTGTCCCTCTTTAAGCGCTCAAGAGAGCGCTTGTCCTTGGGTGTCGATGACACCGGGGTTTTTGCGTCGACCTCCATCGCCCTCTCTGAGGCGCTGGAGGACCGAGAGTTTGGCGCCGAGACACGTGTCTCGTGCCTTGGTGATCGCTTGATCTTAGGGCCCTGCGGGACTGGTGTCTGCAGGGCTTGCGAAGATGATGGAGCAGGTCTGGCTGCTTCCACCACGGGGGCGGGAGGCGTCACTACGGGACCACTGTGCGTGGGCTCGCAGGACTCCTCAGGCCTCTGTGACGATGCCCCCACCTTCGTCACATCGGCATAACTGCGTCGCGAAATGTATGGCAGTCGTTTTCGGGCTTCGAAGAACGAGATTTTTTCTTTAACAGTTACTGCAATGACTTCTTTTTCTTTTTTCCAGCAAGCGCAGCACCGCGAATAAGCTGGGTGATCTCCCTTGCAGTTAACAAAATGTGGGGAAGAGGTGCAATTCTCAGATTGGTGTTCGTTGGAGCTGCATTTAGCGCAAGTTGTTTGTCCTCGGCATGCATGTAACGCGTCTCAAAACCTTTGGCATTTGAAACATCGTCTGGGGTTTGGGATATATGGTCTCACATTGACTTTGACATAACCGGCATCGAGAGAGGTAGGCATTACGCTTGTTCCGCAGGTGAGTATAACATGTTTAGTGGGGATCTCTTGATCGTTTCTGCGGATTACTATTCTTTGTACTTCGGTGACATTTTGTTCCTGGAAACCTTCCAGCAGTTCCTCGTCGCTTAAACCAATAAAGTCTTCTTCAGTCGTCTTCTACTCCCCTGCTTGTATTAAGTGTTCTATGGGCTGAAACAATCACTGTCGCCTCGCCAATACTGGTAAGTTGAGACAGCTTATCTGCTTGATCTTTATTATTCAGTTCTAGGAGGAGGTCCACGCTAGACATTTTGGAGGCTTTGTATGTCTGTCCGATTTTATCTTTCAGGCATTTGGCTACCAAGAATGGAGAGAGCTTTCTAACAGGCGTGTTGCTTTCACTGTGGACTACATAGTATTTGGGGAAAGATGGAGCGTTGCTTCGAAAGGAGAATTGAAATGGTACTTCGGTGCGGCATCTGTTCAGACGCCGATCATGGACAACAGAGATTTGAGCTACCATAGGAAAGTGTGTATGTTCGGCAACAGCACCGACCGCCCACCACGGAGCCCAACAAGGGGACGCGGCAGAGCTTGTGTCCAAGCCTGCACGACGCCAGCCGTACGCCGTCACTATAACCAAATATGGTGTACCCAAGGTAGGACAGCCACACAAGGTTAACCCTTGCCGCCGTGGAGAAAGGAAGTAAATGGAAGAGAGAAGAAGACAGGAAAGATCAAAAAGTGAGAGATAAAGACGAAGGTTTGAGGAGAGAGAGACAGGAAGAGGCGACTACCGATTTCCCCTGGGTGCGTCAGTCCTGGGGTGCCGTCTATGTGAAGCAGAGGCCGAAGAGGTGTGTTGCCTCCGCCGGGGGGCCTCAAAGGTCCAAACACCCAGCATCGGCTCAACCTCCAGGATCCCCCTTTCCCCAGATACGGCTAAGCCGCGCACGGCTACACGCGGGAGGGTCCAGCCCTCGTGTGCTCGGGTACGTGGTGTCGCAACACACCAAACGCCTGCTGACGCAGACGCCCCAGCGGGGTGTTTAATTTGTAATGTGGGGATATATAAAGCGAGAAAATAGTGACAAGTTTGTTTACCAGAACAACTCGAACCGCCACTGCTTTTAGAGACGTTAGTAGCTGTAAAAATTGACACGCTATGCTTTTTGAATAACAATGGCAACGCCGCCCGATGATGCGACAGCATCATCGCGATCTTTGCGAAACGTAACATGCTGCAGGAGAAAGTTTGTGCGTTTCGGTTTTAAGTGCGTTTCCTGTAAACACAGCACTTTTGGATTATGTTTGTCGATAAGTTCTTGCACATCATGAAGGTTTGTAAGAAGACCTCCGACTTACCATTGAATAATTCGTGTATCCATAGTGAAAGCAAATTGGTGCTGTGTGTACGGAAACGGAAGTGATGCCTTAGATTACAGAGCTCTTTCGAGGCCCTGTAATCGGGGTTTTGCCCTTTCTGAAGCGTTTGAGGGAGCCTTGCCGCTCCTTAGGCGTTTGGTGCACCTTGAGGATAGGCGTAGTGTCCATTGCCTCTTGTGAGGTGCCGGACACGTACTCTTGCGAGCGAGAAGTTATCAGAGAGAGTCCCGCCTTGGAGGGCAAGACCCCTGCGCCCACCAGCCTGGAGGTCGATGGGGCTCCCTGAGGGATTTGGCTGCGCCGGCTGTTGCCAGCGCTGGAAGGGGCCGGGGAGGTTGGGGCAGCCTCGGCTGCGCCCACCTTCGGGGTCGATGGTCCCTTCGGCTGGTTTGACGGAGGAGCGCTAGCTGCAACCGTCGCGGGGGCAGATGGCGTAACTGCCGACTACCTGCTTGGGTGTCGGACAGCCGCTGGAGGCCGTTGTGTCGCTGCCCCCTGACGCGTCACATCGGCAAAACTTTTCTTGCGCAGGTATGAAAACAGACTGCGTGCCTCCTTGAATGATATATTCTCTTTTACTTTGAGCGTTACAATTTCTTTTTCCTACTTTCAGGAGGGGCACGACCGCGAGCACGCGGCGTGCTGCTCACCGTCACAGTTGACACAGCGGAGAGTGTTTTCACACGATTCAGTGGAGTGCTCATGAGCACTGCATTTGCACAAGTTTGTCGGCCGCGGCAGTTCGATGAGCTGTGGCCAAATCGCTGGCATTTAAAACATCTCCGAGGGTTTGGGACAAAAGGTCTGACCCGGATTTTCAGATACCGTGTCTCAACCTCAGGGAGCACACTTGAACCAAAAGTAAGAATTAAATGTTTTGTTTTAATCTCTTTGCCACCGGGCCTTAGCAGAATTCTCTTAACATTGATTACGTTTTGATCGCTCCAGCCTTCTAATAGTTCAACGTCCGTAAGCTCCATCAGATCATCATCTGAAACTACACCACAGGTGGTGTTCATCGTGCGGTGCGCGGTCACTGTTACTGGGACATCTCCAAATGATACAAAGTTAGGCAGTTTCTCGTGTTGCTTTTTGTTGCGGAGTTCGAAAAGGAGATCACCGCTAGCCATGTTTGATACTTTATAGCTTGGTCCAAGTGCCTGAATAAGGGATTTCGAAACAACAAAAGCTGAGATTGTTCGTACTTATTTTTGATTTTCAGAATCCATGACATGAAATCGCGGGAAAGTTTCTTTTTGGCGTCCAATAAATTCAAAGATTTCTTCTGTGCTCCGCCTCTTCAGGGAGCGATCAGGTAATGTAGGGAAGAAACTAGCCATAAGTGGGAGTGTATTTTTCGGCGGTAGTGCCAGCCACCCACCATGGAGCCCAACAGGGGGACGCTGCAGGGCCTGTAAAAAACAGGGCCTACAAACGCCAGCTGTACGCTACCACTATAACCACATATGATATAATCTAGTTTGGCTACTCACACAAGGTTAACCCTTGCCGCCATGGAGAAAGGAAGTAAATGGAAGAGAGAAGACAGGAAAGGTCAAAAAGTGAGAGATAAAGACGAAGATTCCAAGAGAGAGAGGCAGGAAAAGGCGACTACCGATGTCCTGCAGGTGGGTCAGTCTGGAGGTGCCCTCTATGTGAAGCCGAGGCCGAAGAGGTGTGTTGCTTCCGCCGGGGGGCCTTAAAGGTCCAAACACCCAGCATAGGCTCAACCTCCAGGATCCCCTTTTCCGCAGACACGGCTAAGCCGCGCACGGCTACACGCAGGAGGGTCCAACCCTCCTGTGCTCGGGTACGTCGTGTCGGAACACACCAAACGCCTGCTGACGCCGACGCCCCTGCGGGGTTATCATATATAAGGACTTCGACTGAATTCTACTATTTCAGGCTCAAAAATTTGAACAGCCCGAGAGACAAGGACAAACAAAAAAAGACACACAGCGCTCTGTGTATCTTTCTTCGTTTGTCCCTGTCTATCGCGCTGTTCTTACTTAAAACATGAACTACCAACGTGCCCAAGTCCGCCCCTTTAATTTCAGCATTCCGTGGAAAAATCAGTGGCGTCCATCAAAACAGTCATGAATGAATGAATGAATGCGTGTGGTTTAGTGGCGCAAGGGCCAGATATGGCCAAAGGGCGCCAAGACAGTGTTACTGATTTCGTGGTGGAATGAGGAGTTCTGTGAAGAAGATGTGACTTGACTGTAAAGGGGCCTAAAAATAGTCGCCGTAAAGTGCGTAAAATCTACGTGCTATAAGATTATGGCGATGACTAATTACGAATACTATGAACATTGAACATTAAAATCCATCGTAGAAGAATGGTGCAAAATAGAATATACATGAGATGATAAAATTACTTGGAGCACTGCTGCCTCGCCAGAGCCCTTGAAAGACAAGGGCCTAGAGGCATGTGCTGTCCGAAAGAGCTATCACAGCGGCATCCTCTGAAGAGAGGACCCGCTACGAACATGTGGGGCTAACAACATGCAAGACAACATCTTTTAGAAAACTTAGGACTGCGTTCGTGTCAAATAGCGGTTCTGGGCCGAGTAGCATTACAGGATGTAGGGGGCTGTGCTGTCGGTATGCTAGGGAAAAATGTTTCCTTCTCTCAGATTCGGCTGCCCGACACTGCAGGAGAACGTGGAGGACGGTCAGCCTCTTCCCGCATCTACCGCAGGTTGGAGGATCATTTTCAGTGAGTAAAAAGTTACGCGTGCCAAATGTGTGTCCTATTCTGAGGCGACAGAATAGGACATCTGTTCGCCGTGATTTTGTTGCGGAGGGCTAAGAACCTAATTGTGGCTTTATCACGTGCAGTTTGTTATTTATCTCTGCGTCCCACATGCGTTGCCAGTGTTGTCGCAGCTTCTTTCTTAAGAAAGGCTTCAGATCTGTGACAGGGACAGCAGCCGTAGAAGAAGTGGTTAGTGGTGCGAGTGATGTGGCCATTTTGTCAACTAGTACATTACCCTCGATGCCTCTATGGCCAGCTACCCAACATATTATTACATGTCTATATGATAAATAAATGCTGCATAAGAGTTAGTAAAGTTCAATGAAAACCGGATTTGTAAACTTTTGTAAAGAGTTCAGTGCTCTTACAAGGCTTAACGAATCTGTAAATACTATTCCTCTATCGAGTTTTAATTTATTTATATGTTTTACTGCAGACAGTGCCGCATAGGTTTCTGCAGCGAAGATACTCGTTAAAGGGTGCAATACATCAGATTTAGAAAAAGAGGGACCAACAGCAGCATAAGATACACATGAATGTGATTTTGATGGATCTGTGTAGAATTCGGAACAGCAGTATTTCGATTGAAGTTCGCGGAAATGCATAGCAATTTCGAGGTAAGGAGCATGCTTTGTGACCTCCACAAAGGATATATCACAGTCTATCACCTGCGACTCCCAGGGCGGTACTAGCTTAGCTGGAGGCATCAAGTGATGTTCGAGAACTGGCACGCCAATTTCCGTGCTAAGTTCTCGTGCACGCAGTGAGAAAGGAAGTCTCATAGAGGGTCTATTATGAAAAAGTGTTTCACACGTCAAGGCGCTAACGGCTGTGAAACACGGATGTTCCTTATTAGAGCGAACCTTGAGAAAATACGTTAAGCTGATCTTTGTTATTATGAGAACAAAGAAAAACTGCGCAAAAAGGGACAAGACAAGGAAAGAACCACACGACACGGGCGCAGATCTGAAGATGGAGTGGCCGTTCATCTGACTCTACATATAGACTTTCAACAGGGCTTGTCCTAAATGCGCCAGTGGCCAGATGGATACCCAGATGGTGAACAGGGTCTAACGTCTTAAGCGCGCTCGGTGCGGCAGAGTCATATACTACGGCACCATAATCTAACCGTGATCGAACTAGGCTCCTGTAAATATTCAATAAACACTCTCTGTCGCTACCCCACGTTGTGTGGGATAGGATTTTAGGTAAGTTCATTGTTCTAAGAGATTTTTCTTTAAGATGTTTTATGTGAGGAATGAAAGTAAGCCTGGAGTCAAGTATAACACCAAGAAATTTGTGATCTTTGCTTACAGGAATTTGTTGTCCGCCCAGTTCTACTCAAGAATCTGGGACCACGCCTCTTTTTCTTGTGAAGAGAACACAAGGACTTTTGTGGGGGTTGACTTTCAATCCATTTTTGTCTGCCCACTTGGACACCTTATTTAGGCCCTGCTGTACCTGTCTTACGCATACTGTGAGGTTGCAGGATTTGAAGCCTAGTTGTATATTGTCTACGTATACGGAATAAAAAATGGCCGGGGGCAGTGAAGCACGTAGTGTGTACCCCAGCTGAGCACGTCTCCCTGGGGTACACCAGTTTCCTGCGTAAAAGGACGTGACAGTACATTACCGACCTTTAATCGGAAGGTACGATTTGACAAATAGCTTTCAATAGTGTTCAGCATATTTCCACGGATGCCCATTCCCGACAAGTCTCGCCAGATGCCGTAACGCCATGCTGTGTCACACGCCTTCTCCATGTCGAGGAATATTGATAGGAAAAACAGGTTATGAACAAATGCATCCCGGATATTTCCTTCAATGTGCACAAGATGACCGGTTGTTGATCGTCCTTCTCTGAAGCCACACTGATTGGGATCGAGCATATTGGCGAGTTCAAGGAAATGTATTAGTCTGCGATTAACCATATTTTCGAAAAGCTTACAGAGACAGTTTGTAAGAGCTTTCGCGCGGTAACTTGCCGCCAAGGAAAGGTCTTTACCCTGCTTAAGAACAGGGACCACAATCGCTTCTTTCCATGTGGATGGGAGGTATCCCGCAGCCCAAATAGTGCTGAAAACAGTGAGAAGTGTAAGTTGTGTGTCAGTATGTAAGTTTCTGATCATGTCATACATGACTCGGTCAGGTCCCGGTGCAGTGCTTTTGCATGTGTTCAACGCAGCTCTCAACTCGGCAATCCTGAAAGGCTGGCTATACGGTTCATTCTGTCTGGATTTTCCTAAGATTGGCTTGCGTTCTTCTATTTCTTTAAGGTTAAAAAAGGATTGGGAATAGTGGATTGAGCTCGACACGCGCTCAAAGTGCTCCCCAAGTGAGTCTGCCTGAACCTGCAGGGTATCGCCTTCTGTGTTTACCAAAGGGAGTGAATATGTTTGCCGCCCTCTTATCCTATTAACCCTGTTCCATACTTTGGCCTCATCTCAATGATTCTGCCGACAACGCTGCTCGCACAGCACATCAAGAACACAGCGTTCAAATTCCGCTTTCGAGGACTGACGCTGCAAGGCAGCTTAGACACCTGGCACGCAGTCTCACACTGACCGAGTGGAACTCGCCAAACTTACGACTTACGCGACTGCATCGACTAAACCCCTCCCTGCAACCTCGACCTCCACTCGGACTTCCTCGACGTGAAGCTACGCTTCTCTGTCGCCTTTGGTTAGGAGTTGCCTTCACAAAGGCATACTCTACATTAATTGGAGTGACTGACAGTGGAGCATGCGAGGTCTGTGGCACGGAAGAAAACATCGACCACCTGCTGTGCCATTGTCCACCATACACCCCTGAGAGACAAGAACTTGCCAAAGCTTTTAAAAAACTGGACAATCGGCCGCTTTCTGTGCAAGTGCTGCTGGAACACCCCCGCCATCACCCGTCGGCCCATAAAGCGGTGAAGGCGCTTCTGTGTTTCTTGAGGACGACGGGTTTGTGCGACCATCTGTGACTTTTAATGCAATTTCTGTAAGACCACACGCGTCAGCGAACTCGCCGCAATTTCCTTTTTTCCTTCCCTCCTCTCTCGCCCTGTGATCTTTGTTTTCCCCTTTCCCATTCCCCCGGTGTAGGGTAGCCAACCGGACGTTATTCTGGTTAACCTCCCTGCCTTCTACTTTTCTCTTCCCTCCTCCTCCTTGGCCTCATCTGTATACAAGTTGATGCCCGATAAAAACTTGTGCCAACTCTCTCTTTTGGCCTGTCGGCGCCTTCTCCTGCCTTGGGACTTTGCTTTTCTTAAAGTTAACAAGAGTCTCCGCAGCGGGAGAGGCGCGTAGCAGCCCCCATGCTTTGTTGTGTTTCTTTCGAGCGATCCTACATTCGTCGTTCCACCACGGGACACGCCGTTTACATGCCAAGTCATTTACTTCCGATATGCATTTAGATGCGGCATCTATTATGAAGGCTGTAAAATACTCCACAGCAGCATCAATTTCTAACGAAGACATATCAGCCCATGAGATACTAGTGAGAGCTCGGAATTTCTCCCAGTCAGCTGTAACGATCTTCCACCTAGAAGCCTGTGGTGGATATCGGTTTCCTTTGGGGGTTCTTAGCAGTATGGGAAAGTGGTCACTTCCGTAAGTATTCTTCATAACTTCCCATTCGAGTTCAGGCAATATGCACGGGGAAACTAGACTGAGGTCAATCGAAAATGTTCTGTTTGCGAGAGAATAATATGTGGGTGCCTTCTTATTCAGCAGACACGCACCAGAAGAGAAAAGAAACTGTTCAACAAGACGACCTCGCGCATCTATACGAGAGTCGCCCCACAGGCAGTTGTGCGCATTGAAATCTCCAAGGACAACGTAAGGTTCTGGCAATTCATCTATGAAGGACTGAAATTCATGCTTAGTTAATTTGTAATGTGGGGGTATCTAGAGCGAGCAGACAGTGATAAGTTTGTTTAGGAGAACAGCACGAACCGCCACTGCTTCAAGGGGCGTTTGTAGCTGCAAACATTGACACGCTATGCCTTTCTGAGGAACAATGGCAACATCGCCCGATGATGCGAGAGCACCATCGCGATCTTTCCGAAAAGTAACATACTGTCGAAGAAAGTTTGTGTATTTTGGTTTTAGGTGTGTTTCCTGCAAACACAGCACTTTCGGATTGTGTTTGTGGATGAGTTCTTGTGCGTCATCAAGGTTTCTAAGAAGACCTCTGACGTTCCATTGAATAATTTGTGTGTCCATATTTAAAGTAAATTGGTGCTGTGTTTACGGAAATGGAAGTGATGCCTTAGTTTACAGAGCTCTTTCGAGGCCCTGTAACCGGGGTTTTGCCCTTTCTGGAGCGTTCGAGGGAGTCTCGCCGCTCCTTAGGCCCTTGGTGCGCCTTCAGGACAGGTGTAGTGTCTATTGCCTCTAGTCAGGCTCCGGATACGTGCTCTTGCGAGCGAGTTTTCAGAGAGAGTCACGCCTTGGAGGGCAAGACCCATGCGCCCACCAGCCCGGAGTTCGATGGGGCTCCCTGAGGGATTTGGCTGCGCCGGCTGTTGCCAGCGCTGGAAGGGGCCGGGAAGGTTGCGCAGCCTCGGCTGCGCCCACGTTTGGGGTCGATGGTCCCTTCTGTTCGGTTGGCGGAGCAGCGCTAGCTGCAACCATCGCGGGGCCGATGGCGTAACTGCCGACTCACTGCCTGTGGGTCGGGCAGCCGCCGGAGGCCGTTGTGGCACTGCTCCCTGACGCGCCACTTCGGCAAAGCTTTTCTTTGGCAGGTATGCTACCCGCCTGCGTGCCTCTGTGAACGATATGTTCTCTTTTACTTTGATCGTTACTGTTTCTTTTTCCTTTTTCCAGAAGGGGCACGACCGCGAGTACGCGGCGTGCTCCCCATCACAGTTTACACAGTGGAGAGCGTTCTCACAAGTTTCAGTGGTGTGTTGATGGGCACTGTATTTAACACATATTTGGTGGCCCCGAGAGCTCTGCGAACTGTGGCCGAAACACTGGCATTTGAAACATCGAAGCAGATTTGGCACGTACGGCCTAACACGGAGCTTGACGTACCCGGCCTCAGTTCACTCGGGCAGGACACTTGAACTTAAGGTGATTATTAAGTGCTTCGTCTGAATCTCTTTACCATCTCGCCTCATTTTAATTCTTGTGACATTGATCACATTTTGTTCGCTGAAGCCCTCCAGGAGCTCCGCTTCAGGCAGCTCAAGCAAATCATCATCCGACACAACACCGCGGGTGGTGTTCATTGTACGGTGCGGGGTTACTGTTATGTGGGTCTCCCCAAATGACACTAGCTTCGGTAGTTTGTCATATTGCTTCTGGTCGCGGAGCTCCAAGAGGAGGTCACCGCTTGCCATCCTCGACGCCTTGTAACCTGGACCAAAAACATCAGTCAAGGACTTTGACACAAGGCATGGTGAAATGGTTCGCACTGGTTTGTCTGGCTTTTCAGAGTGAATAACGGGAAAGCGGGGGAAGTTTTGGATTTGGCGTCCGAAAAACTGGATTAAATCTTCGGTGCGCACTCGTTTCTTAGGGCGATTAGGAAGTGGGGGGAAAGAAGTTTCCATGAAAATACGAAAAAAATTCGGCAACGGCGCTGACCCCCCACTACGGAGCCCAACGAGGGAACGCGGCAGAGCTTGCGTACAAGTCTGCACGACGCTAGTCGTACGCCATCACTATAACCAAATACGGTGTACCCAAGGCAGGATAGCCACACAAGGTCAACCCTTGCCGCCAAGAAGAAAGGAAGTAAAAGGAAGAGAGAAGAAGACAGGAAAGGTCAAAAGTGAGAGAGAAAGGCGAAGATTTGAGTAGAGAGAGATGGGAAAAGGCGACTGCCGTTTTCGTCCAGGTGGGTCAGTCTGGAGGGGCCGTCTATGTGAAGCAGAGGCCAAAGAGGTGTGTTGCCTCCGCCGGGGGCCATAAAGGTCCAAACACCCAGCATTGGCTCAACCCCCAGGATCCCCTTTTCCCCAGACACGGCTAAGCCACGCACAGCTACACGCGGGAGGGTCCAACCCTCGTGTGCTCGGGTACGTGTTGTCGCAACACACCAAACGCCTGCTTGCGCAGACGCCCCTGCGGGGCAAAACAGTCATGATTACTAGGATACGTTGGTCTGATGTCAATATATTGGCCCCATTTTTTATTTATTTATTTATTTATTTATTTATTTATGAAGTACTGCAGGCCTCGGAAGGCCCAAGTACGAGGGGCAAAACACATATACAATAAAGTAGAACATGTAGAATCGAAGTACGACACAAATATATTGCGACAAGCACGTTAGAAAAGAAGAATAAAATGTTACATTACAGAAACAATACAACAAAATCATGTTATGCTACACAGCTTCAGTAGTGGAAGAGTAGACGTCACTAATAAACTAGAAAAACAGCAGCGATAACAATAACAGGTTCATTAGGGAGCAGGTTCAAGAACAGCTTCATTAAACATGAATAACTCAGCCGCTTTAGTTAGCTATATGTTCAGTAGAGTCAGTGCTGGTCAGTTCAATGGGCAGACTGTCCCCCTCTGTCATTGTGTGAGTAATGAAAGAATATCCGAAAACGCTAGTTCTGGCATTGCAAGGTGTTAGTGACGCACAGTGATGATGTTTTGTTCTGCGGGCCGTAAGTGGATCCACGTAAGGCTAGGGAGAAAGAGACAATTTACCTTCATTAGGTGAAAAAGAAGTTAAAGTGTGTGGATTTTCCTTCTTAATGGCAACGTCTCAATATTATGATCAATCATTAGCTGGCTTGGGGAGTTAAGCGATATTGCGCTATGGCATCAACGTATCCGGATCCCATATCGTATATAGTTGCATATTCCAGTTGAGCACGCAGAAGGGACGTATAAGCAATATGACGAGCTTCAACGGGAGAATGTTTGAACTTGTGTCTGAGTTGGCAAAGTTTCTGGAAAGCACAGTTGCATAAGTAAGAAATGTGGGAGTTTCAGGAAAGGATATTGGCTAATGTAAAGCCTAGGTAATTGTATTCGCTAAGCTCGGTCAGTGGCTGAGATGCGAGGCTGTAGGCAATTGATAGCATATCAATTTTTTTGGTAATTTTCGTGACTGTTTTGCTTGTAATAATATTCTAACGAGCCAATTATGCTACAAAACAAAATCTATTGATTAGCATTTTTTAAAAACCGGCCGCAAGTTTTAATCTGCCGACAAAAAAAGAACTATCTTAAGCAAATTCGTGTTGTTGCTACAGGCGGTCTTAGCCTGGCAGGCGAGGCCGGCATCTGCTCCGTCCTAGCGCCTCTTTCTGGGCATACAGTTTCTCATCACATGTACGAAAGTTCACTGTCCCTAAGAAACCCAAGAAGGCCTGCTACGTCTCCTCGGATGATCTGGTTACCTCCTGGAACACCAGACGTTGTGCGCAGTCGTGTGGCAAACCTCTTCTTTTCGTGGCGCCATGTAAAATGTGTGCAGTGTAACGCGGGCAAGACCTTATGATGTGCACTGCGTTATCCATGATTTCCCACTCTTTACTGAATGGGGAAGACGAACTCTCAGTCGTAAATGTCCAAGCTGCTGTGTATGCCGTACCCATTCCGATTCCAAAAAATAGTGTGGCCTCGCAGGACTCACGCAGCAGCATCCAAATCTTTATTACGATAGGAAGTATATGGACACTCCAGGCGCATTTCTGCCGTCGCCGTGAGGTTCCGTATAGTCAAAGCGTGTGAGGGTGAACCGGTGAACGCGGTTCAATGTCGCTTGCGAGAGCGAGGAACGCGGCCCGGATGCGTACCCTCTCCAGTGGCGTGCGAGGCAGGGGAGTGACGCGCAGCAGGAGGGGCGTTCTTCTCCGCCGGCTGCTACGGTGTCTCGATGTCCTCCTCACTCAGCGCTCCGTAAACAGTGGAGACAACCGCCGCGTCTACTACGGCGTTGGCCACGCGAATCACAGACGCCGTAGTAGATGTCTTTGACGGAGGCCATAGGGACGCGTTGCCGGCGCTCGTGAGTCATGAATGCGGTCAGCGACGTGGCTAAACTGTGCGTCCGCGAGGAACTCATCTTCAAAGCGATCCGCGATGTTTGCATAGTGCGCGTAGTGCCGGCATTTTCGTATGCGCTGTGCTTTCGACGTTTCGTACGAGTTGAAGCGATAGATGCACGGTGATCAATTGGTTTGCGGTTGCCGCCGCGATTGCTAACTCCAGCGTTTTCACAGACAGTTTCCGCTGTCATCGAGCGATGTGTGTTCATGTTTACCTATGCATGCGTGACATCGTGCTGGTTAATTTAGTTAGAACACGTTGACGGCCAAATTGGTTTGAATGCATAATAGAATGTGTAAGCGCGACTGAACAAGGACGCGCAAAGAAGCAGTCACACAAAGACAGAGCTGTCTCCGTGTGGCTATTTCTTTCTACGTCCTCGTTGAGTCACGTTTACACATTCATTGTCAATTGTCTATCATTGTCAATATATTTAGTAAACGAATGTTTACAAGTTTGAACGGCTGATAAAACTGCTATCCTCACTTCGTACAGCTATCTCCTGATTTGCTATCGCAGTCGGTGCTTCGCCTTTCGGGCGGAACTGCGATTTCTTTTTTTTTTAAATGACGGTGAATGGCCTCCTTTCTTAGTTGGGAATACTTTGGTGCTCTTACCTTTGGGGGCTTGGTAACGGTGCACAGGCGATATAGGGTCAATCTTTTTTCATTTGCGGAAAGGCCAACGTAAGAAAGCACCAATTCGAGTTTGACTGTAAATCCCTTGTTTTCGAGGTCCTTTAAAAGTTGTAGAGACTGTCGACTGAACTTGTTTGATGATAAACCACGCGACAACTCAAGAAGTGAGTACTGAAGCCGGCAAGAATGAGTCACATTCTGCGTGCCCGCCGCAGTGACTTAGCGGCTGTGGTGTTGCGCTGCTAAGCATTAAGTCGCCGGATAATATCCCGAAAGCGGCGGCAGCATTTCGATGGGCGCAAAAACGCACTGATGCCCGTTTCCAGTGCATTGGGCACGTTAACTATTCCCTAGTTGTCAAATTATTCCTAACTAAGCCTTGGCGCCGCCAAGGTTTGCGAGTGGTGGCGCCAACACTCCTAAGATTTGTTGTAGTACTAAAATATAAATACCCCCGGGAGTGGATGGGGAAAGTGATGTCGTGGTGCTCAAACGGTTGGAGCATCGCACGCGTAATGCGAAGACGTGGGATCGTTCCCCACCTGCACCAAGTTGTTTTTTCCTCCATTTACATTTCCATTATTTATCATTTACTTAATTCAATCAGCAAGTACAAGTAATTTTCCCTATTGTCCTAGGTGTCTCTGTTGGCCTCTTATGATATGATTAATAAAAGCCGGGCCCCTCGGTTAACCACTTTCTTCTCGTTCGTCCAATAGTTTTGAGCTGCAGTCATGAGGCTGCAAACCTCGAAATCTTTGAGAAATGTGCTGTAGAAAATAATCATCTGCAGAATGGGAAAGCGGAGACAGTTGAAAAGAGGATGCATTTCTAACTGTGCTTGGGTGAAGCAGCTTGGTCGAATTTGTTATTACAAATTTGTAAGCATGCGCTGGCAAATAATACAATATACATGCGATTACCATCGAATGCGGGCTGTATTGAGCTTTATCTTGAAGCCGCAAAACTGTTTGTTTTTTTAGGAGCTTTACACTTTCCTTTTTTTGCTTCGCTTACAGCAGCCTCAACTTTACTAAGAGAAATCGTTGTGCTCAACAGGTGACAACGGCTTTGTTCCTGCTTTCGCAGCATGGCAATATTGTCTAAAAACTTCATCAAAACACATTTGTCTTTCAGAGTGTTCGGGACTACACTCTCTCTCAATCTTTTGATTCGAGCTGCTTGTAAACAACTGCTGATTTTCAGGTCTTCGCAAGCAGTCATGCAGGCTTCCAGCTGTGGCTCACACTCGCCTACAATGCTAAGAAACATCGTACACTTCTTCCAGTGCAGGTCTATCCAAACCTCGGGCACTGAGACTGCTTCTATGCACCCATTTAGTTACAGAAGTGTCGCGAAGCGTCTTTTCTGTTCTGCTGTGATTTAGGCCCCATTGGCCTCCTTGAAGCCCTTGGGTTCAGCAAAAGCAGAGGGAAAGTGAACATGTCCGCAACAGAAACTAGTAAGAGGCGATTGGAAGTTTGGTGAAAGAAAATAAAGGAAACGACAAGCAATGGAAGCCCACAAATACAAAGTTAACGATAGGGGTTCAGAAACTTTTGTTATGGGAATTCATCGTGTTTTTTTTGTCATTTTCTTTTTTAACACGAGTAACACATTAGGCAATATAATAAGAGCTTGGTGGCGCAACTCGCCACCAAAGGGACCACTCATAGCATCCATCCATCCATCCATCCATCCATCCATCCATCCATCCATCCATCCATCCATCCATCCATCCATCCATCCATCCATCCATCCATCCATCCATTTACCGTACGACGCCGCGGATTCCTTGACCGCATTAGCGAGCTGTTCAGCTCCTTTCTCGTCCCCTTTGCTTCCGGAACTTCTCTTGTGTTTCCTCCTAGCTTACAGAAATACGACCTAGGAAATACTGTCGGCACAGAATCAGGGTGCAGGCGCGCCACTGGCAATGACACTTGGAGCACATTGCCAGTTCTTGGGTCTGCGTAAGACGTCGTTCGCTCCAAGCAGGACGACAGGAAATGGTCGGCACAGATTGCCTGCACACATGCACATACGTAAATGTATGCTTGAGTCCCACGGTAACCGTAAAAAAAAGTATGTTTGCAGCTCACACGCGCGACGTGTACGTTAGCAATGAACACATAGTGCGAGGAGTTTGGGTTTTAATAATTGCCTCTAGGTTACAAAAGCAAATCTTCCGCTTACTTTGAGAAATAAATAGAAAAGGCCGTAAAATACGTCATGCCTGCATTCATACAGTCGGCACATAATCATTCCTTCAGATAGCGCGGGTCCAATTCTGCCGCATATTTTTGTCCTTCGGAAAGGAAAACACTTGGAAATTTTCTTCCCGGCGTTGTTTCCGGCATAGTCCGGAACGCAACACTTGCTCGGCATTTTCGCACTGTCGTCTTCGGCTCCACATTAACGAAATTACACCAAAAGATAAAAAAAAAACACGTGCAACGTGCCTTCAGCAACGACGCAGACACACGGGCGTTCGTCAGGGTCACTGGGGTGACAGCGAAATGGAATGGAAGGTCAGCGAACTCGTCGGACGGGTCGGACGGCACGCCTGAAAACCTGTCTAGGAGGTGTTGGTCGGACTCAGCAGGCGCTGCCGCCAGTTACGTTTATTTATTATGTTCCGTCGTTTTTTACAGTGGAGCTGTTAGAACCTCGTTGGGCTTCTCTTGACGTCCACAGCGTCGCCTAGCTGGGAGAGAGAGAGCTGAGAGAGAGTGAAAGAATATTGTAAAAATAGCATCGCTCACCATAGCGACGCGGCGACGGTGGGTGGAGCCTAGCGAGAGCGAGGGTGCGGCGCGGCGGAGACACAGGTGGTGTGACGTCATTGCTCTCGCATCAAAACCCGCGCGCTCGCTTCGGCGGATTTCAAGCTACACCAGGTACACGGCGTAGGAGCTAGTATGGATCAAAGCTAAGGTGCGTCGGTTGCAGCCGCGTCGCGTCAATGCAGCGTTTGGCCAACGACACCGACGCCTATAGCGTCTCAACAAATCGCTTTTGTTGCGGCGGGCGCCTCAAAGGGCGCGTCGTTCAAACCGAAACCCCCCACAGAGGAAGACGGCATGGATTTCTCTGAAGCGTTTACTTCCCCCAGCTCCGCTAGTCTCTGGTGTTTGCGATAGCAAAGCCACGCATAATTCTTGTGGTTTGCTTTGCCGAAATACCACGTAAAACCAAATCTGATGAAGATGTGTTTTTTGGTGCACGAAGAGTTACGGAAACATGACATAAGCTGATTAGGCCATTCGCTTCAATCCTTTTATTGCGAAAGCAATACTGTTCGCACTTTCGGCCCAGCTGTGGTCGTGGCGCCTCCTTACACAGCTGCGCGTCACGTGACCATGTGACGTCACGCCAGACCGAGAGACGGCGCCCCAGTTCGCGGCATCGTTTACGGCATCCATGGTGGAGGCGAAGCCTTGCGCGCCGCTGCTGCGGCGCTACCAAGGGAGGGCGCTCGCTGGTGTGACGTCACGCCAGACCGAGAGATGGGGCTCTAGCTCGCGGCATCGATGGTGGAGGCGAAGCCTCACGCGCCGCTGCTGCGGCGCTACCGAGAGAAGGCGCTCGCTGATGTGACGTCACGCTAGGAGGATAAATGGGGCTACAGCTCGGCTCCTCGCAGTGGTCGGCGCGCTGTCTTGCGCTATGTCGGATGATGTATAGCCGTAAGTTTAACAAAGGGCTACCATGCCCACACCATCAGTCGAACCAAGGCGCAGCCAAGGGTATTGCTTTCGCAATCTTCCAGGCTTAACCAAACTAAGCCTTCAGCCAATTTTTTTTAATCGCGCCCTCACCAGACGGAACCGCGGAAAGACTGCATACGCGCAGTCTGTAGGCAACAGTAGGTACAGTACTCAGCCATTGAGATGTGATACTCGAATCACATGGTCGCCGGCGCTTTTTGCACCGACTGTATGCGCTGGGGACACCGAGCTGATGGAACGTGGTATACAGTGAGAGCTAGAACTTTTCTGACGCACTATGACAGCATTTGGTCCCAGCGCAATCACCTAAAGCCCACCTGTGGCGCAGAAAAAAATAAAACGGTGGCAGCCGCGTGCTGAGCACTGTGCAATCGCCGAGCACTGCACATTTCTGACTCTCCTTTGCTATGGTCTAGCAGTTCTAACGATAATAAAGTAACCCTTCATACGCAAGAGCTTCGTGTCCCATGGGTTGCCTATGTTGGCCTCCGCAGCTGTAACAGCTACGGCGCTTGGGCTACGAAGGCAAACACTCAGATTTGTAGTCGCCATTGTGCCGTCTTATCAGTGCATTGGCCTTCCTCTTCACGTATATTTTCCTTCTTCGCGCTTCCCAACTCTAGTTGCATCCCGTACAAGACTGTTTGTCCGTCCTGCATCGACGGCGATCGCAAACACCCCGGCGTGCTCACTCTTGCCGCGCCACCGGCGGCTCTCGTCGCGCGAAGCTGTGTGAAATGGACCATGACTGAAGATTGGGGCAGTTACTGAGACATTAAGAATGACGAAGCATTGCAAAGATAAATATAATTGCAACGGACAGACAACGGTAACTTACTGACACATGTGCGATCGGCAAAGCAGTCCAAGAATCACAAGAAAAAGGGAGACGTACGTCTCCTTTTTTTGTCCATAATTTTAGAGCACAGCTCGAAGGCGCCGATTCCTGCGTTGACCGTAGGCGTAACTGAGAGAACGAGCACAGATAAAGAAGAGCGAACGCGGAGCATGCAAAACAGCAATTGAGGGCGAGCTCCACCACTGGAAAAGCTGGCGCCACCGTCGGCGTGACGTGCGTGAGGGATCACGTGGACACAGCGGCTGCTTCGGAAGCGCCGAAGCGAGCTGAAAACGAGACATTTTAAAGTCCCACCTGCGCCGCGGTTCTGATTAAGTAGTGAGGCTTAACCGCCTTGGGTGTCTGCTTGAGAACATTTGAAAGTGCTATAATAGGTAGTCGCTGCCTTTGGAGGCGTGCAGCATGGTAGGCTACTGCTCGGTGCCGCAGTGCCGGACGTAAGCAACGGAGCCCTGTGGCAGCCTTATTCACACGTAGCCGCAGGGCAAGGAGCTGCGTGAAGGTCGGTCGGGGAGACTTAGAACCGGCAGACAGCCATCGGCTACAACTAGGGTATGCCGCAAGCACAGCCGCGAGGAAGATTTCAGCTA
The DNA here is from genome assembly GCF_023375885.2 of Dermacentor andersoni. Taxonomy (NCBI): domain Eukaryota; kingdom Metazoa; phylum Arthropoda; class Arachnida; order Ixodida; family Ixodidae; genus Dermacentor; species Dermacentor andersoni. Next base: position 18,568,229 of record NC_092823.1, read on the forward strand.
CGGCGCCGGGACTGCGCGATGTTCGGTGAGTAGCAGAAAACGCGCACTGAGGCGCTCGCCCGCGCCCGCTGCCCGGCTAATGTCATGACGGTTTGGTCTATGAACTTGTTGGTGCAAGATAATGGCAAGTGCACTGGAATGGAAAGGGAGCGGTAAGACGCACATTAAAAAATGCATGGCATATGGTCATGTTTATGTTATGAATTAATGCACTGGATTACGAAAAATAAGCAGAGGGAAATCGCACGCTGAGAAGATCGATAAACATACAGTGCGACGCAACTTGAGAAATAATATTGAAGCGTCCAAGAATTTCGAATAGAAAAACAGACTGAATCGTAGCGACGGCACGTCACAGTCGCCGAAGGCGTCGAAGTCTCTATAGTGAAATTATCTTGAACAGTTCTGATAGCGTCCACACAACAATGGTTGCTAGTGTACTGTGAGATGCTCAAATGCTGCGGCCTAAAGCTCACGGCACTATGCGAAAACGCGCTCACAGCGAAAGCAAAACATTTCTTTATTTATTTATAAATACTGCGATCTTAAACAAGATCTTAGCAGCGTGGTACACGAGTAAGTTCACGAAACCATATAAATACAAAAATGGGGAATTGCCCTGAAAAATTCTTCAAACAAGCGCTTCACACAAGCGCAAAAGGCACAGGCGCAAGAACAAGCGCTTCAACGTTACATCAGCGACCTTTCCCAATCATACAGTAATACCAGAGTCCTTCCAAAAAAAATGGAAGGACTCTGGTAAAACAGTGCTATCACTGACAATCTCAGCAAGTGCAAAAAAAAATAAGAAAAAGAAAGTTAAAGATACGTTTCGAAAAGTGATAATGAGTCCTGTGTTACAGTTTTATCGGCCAGCTTATTCCAATCTACTATAGCTCTCGGAAAAAAGGAATACTTGAAGCAGTTGACACGTGTTGTAAATGGAGTGACAGCTAGTGAGTGTCGCTGTCTGGTAGCGTAACCTGTTGCATGGGTGATAATGTGAGACGTGTCGATGTTGTAGTGACCATTTATTATTTGGAAAAAACAATTTTAAACGACATGCACGATTTCTGTCACTTATAGAAGGCAAGCCGCTCCGAGATAAAAGGTTAGTAATAGAACTACGCCCATATGTATTGTAGATGAATCGAACTGCTTTTTTCTGTAAGCTTTCTAGCTTTCCAATATGGCTTTTAGTGAACGGGTCCCATATAACTATAGCATATTCTAAAACGGGGCGCACTAGTGTTTTGTATGCCAATAGACGTACTGTTGGTGTGGAGGATTTTAATACGCGTCTTAGAAAAAACAACTTGCGGCGACAATTTGCTATTACTGTGTCAAGGTGCGTTGACCAGGAAAGATCCTTTATGTACAAGCCAAGGTACTTATATTGCGCTACCTCTGACAAAAAAGCGTTTTCTCTGCCATAGCGATATACCAGTGGCTTCTTTTTTAAAGTTATCCGCATATATACTGTCTTTTCGAAATTAATGCTCATTTGCCATTGTCTACACCACTCAACTACCTTATTAAAGTCCCTGTTTAACCTAAGTTGGTCTTCTTCCGTTGTTATTTCATCGTACAGAACGCAGTCGTCAGCGTAAAGCCTGATTTTAACAGAGAGGTTAGTGACAATATCGTTTATATATAACAAAAAGAAAAGGGGGCCAAGAACGGATCCCTGTGGGACACCAGAATTCACAGCAGCTATATCAGAGGTTGTTTTATTTACAGTAACAAACTGATGGCGGTTTGTGAGGTAGGCTTTAATCCATGCTAATATTTTATCATTTTTAAGCACAGCTCCTAGCTTATGAAGCAATTTAACATGAGAAACCCTATCAAATGCCTTGCTGAAATCCATGAATATCGCGTCTGTTTGTTTCCCTTTGTTTACAGTGTTAGCAAAGTTATGTATGATTTCAACTAGTTGAGTAGTCGTCGAAAGGCCACTTCTAAAACCATGCTGCATGTTTGTGAAAACGTTATGTTCGTCTAGAAAACCAGTTATATGTTTATGAATTATATGTTCTAAGAGCTTACAAGATGTTGATGTTAATGAAATCGGTCTATAATTATTGATGCGAGATTTATCCCCCGATTTATGTAGAGGTTTTATTCTAGCAATTTTGCAGTCTTCCGGTAATGATCCTTCGTTGATTGACTTCGCAAATAGAATGTACAGATATTTTGCACACCATTCAGCATAACGCTTTAGAAAACAGTTCGGAATATCATCTGGTCCTGGAGATTTTTTAGTGTCAAGCTTTAACAATAAATTTAGAATACCCTGTTCCGAAATAACAATGTCGGGAAGGGAAGGCAGTTCAGCAGAAAAGCATGGTAAACTGTCATCATCACTTGTGAATGCACTCTTAAAATTGTTGTTAAAAGCAGAACACACCGTTTTTTCATCCCGCACACTTTCACCGTTTATAAAAAAGGTGTCGGAAGACGAAGAGGCGGGCGTCACAACCCTCCAGAATTTCTCGGGAGATCATCTGATAAAGTCTGGTAGTAATGTGCTGTGATAATACTCTTTATCTTTCATAATCTTTTCGTGAAGTTTTTCGGAAAAGTTATCAATATCGGCTTTCAGTTCTTCGCCGTCCTTCATTAGGGCGCGTTTCTTTTTTAATCGCTTAAGTTTCCGCCTCATCTGTAACGTCTCCCGCGTATTCCATGGATAGCGGCGCTCCGACTTCTTCACTATTTTAGGAACGAAGCGTTCCACACAATCAAAAATAAGGTCTTTAAAAAAAAGGCAGAGGTCGTTTACACTACAATCAAGGCCTTGGAAGTGATCGTAGTTAAAAGCTAGCGCGTCTATTATAGAGTCAACCTGTGCTCTTGAAAAATTTGGAAAATATTGAACGTTATTGGTTCGATTGATTAAAGCACTTTTCAACGTCAGGACAACTGCTTTGTGATCAGAAATACCAGATGTTACTGTATATGTGATGTAGTCTTTAATGGTGCCACTTACAAAAAACAAATCAAGAATGGACTTTGAATCATTTTGAATTCTTGTGAAATCCTGTCCAATTTGTAGTAGATGAAAAGTAAAAGCTATATCAGTCTTAACACTTCCCGCACTTTGAATTGGATACGAAGAAAAAGTTTCCCAATTGATATTTGGCAGGTTGAAATCACCGGTTAATATTAATTTATCTTCTCGCGTTACATATGAATGCATATAAGTTGACAAGCGCTCCAAGTTATCAACAGTGGAGTTAGGAGGTCTGTACAAAGCTGCAAGGATATATATAAAATTATGGACGTATAATTTACAAAATATGCTTTCTACATCCGGAACATCAGGCATTGTCTGCAGCATAATGGAAGATTTATACAGTATAGCAATACCTCGCCCTCTTCTGTACCGGTCCCTACGTAACACTTTATAATTCTTTGGTACGAATTCACTGTCAAATATATCATCCCTTAACCAAGTTTCGGTTAGTACGGCCACGTCGGGTTCTAGTGAAAAAAGCATGCTCTCAAGCTGGACAGTCTTATTCACGACACTGCGGCAATTCATCTTAAGAATTGTGAAATGCCTGCTGTTTATCTTCTCAATTCATTTCTTTTTAGTAAGTCTAAAGCGCTTATCTTTTGCTTCGTCCCAGCCAAACATTACGCCGTCCACGCTTAACTTATCAAAGAACAACTTCACCTTAGCATTATTTTCTTTTTCCTGTTTCGCACTTAGCCATAATTTTTTTCGTATTTGACGCACTCTGAATGAAAAGTCTTCTGTTACGGAAAGGTTTGCTCCTTTTAACTTTGAACAAGACCTGAGAATTGTTAGTTTCTCACGATAATCCAAGAATTTAATTATCACTGGGCGGCCTTTTCTGCTCTTTTTGCCTAGTCTGTGACACCTCTCTATGCCACTAACACTGAGTCCCAGCTTATCCTTGAAAAGATCATCTTGTAGTATTTTTGTTAGGCTATCCGTTGTTTCATTGTCATGTTCCTGTATCCCGTAAATGATCAGGTTGTTCCGTCTACCTCTATTTTCTTGGTCATCTAACTTATTCTGTAAATATGACACGTGTGTTTGCAAAGTAGCGACAGATGACTTCACGTTTTTAAATCCTTGTTCTAAAGATTGCAGAACAGACGAGTTAGCCTCTAAACAGCTTAGTCTTTCCTTCATATCTGTTATATCTAATTCCATTCTATTTTGATTCGATAATAGGCTATTCATGGTGGCCATCATCTTATTCTGCCCATCAAGTAGCTTCATCAAGAGTTCCTTCTCAGTTGGACCTGGGTTCGCCTCAATATCGCCACATGATAAAAGATTAAACACAAACGAAAACATATCAGACAACAGCAGTGGGCTTGGCAGCAGCATCAAGAAACTGTTGTCACTACGATAGCACTTCGTAGGTAAGTAAGAACTAACCTGCACCGAGAAGCAGAGCGGATTTTGAAGCAACATTCCCGAAGCGCTGCTGCCGAGCCCACAGGAGGCAACTTGCAGTGCGACCCGTTTTAAAGGCGCTGGAAGTCCCACGTGACGTGACGTCACAGATGAAGGCGCAAGCGCAGATGTCAGGAGGAAAGGCGGGATGTTCTCGCTGATCTCGCACATGTCACCATCCACTGATACCTCGATGGCGCTATCACCAAGATTGTGGCAATGAAGTCCGTCCGATGCACAAGCACGGTGCGGTGACCATACTGTGATCAGGGTAGCGAGAACCTGCACCGAGAAGCAGAGCGGATTTTGAAGCAACATTCCCGAAGCGCTGGTGCCGAGCCCACCTGTGCGCGGACATCCATGCAGACGCGCAGTCGGTCGCTGCGAAACCGTGCGATCGCTGCATTGAGGCTTCATTCTGTTGTGCTCTATTCGGTTATACAGACAGCCCACTATAAGAACATATTTCACATAGTTTACTCTCAGCGTTTGCCTACCTTTCACGCAGGAAGCCGGTTCGGGAGACTCCATCGCGGCGACCGCGGGCAGTGGCGTTCACTGTACGTATGAGAATCAGAGAAGTTCACTGTACGAAACAGGAGAAGAAAAGCGCGGCGCCGCGCACGACAGGCTCTGTGGAGACCACTGCTACGAGATGGCGCCTCAGTAGTGCGCCGTCGTCTGTTCCCCGATTGCATGCGGAGAGCGCGTCGACCGATACCATATAGGAGGCGAGGACTTACGGAGTCGCCATCTGTCGGAAGCGCCTTCCTTGCGTAGTATGAGGGATCACGCGGCGCGCTCCTCATAGGTATCGCTTACAGCGCTCAATAAATACACCACGCGGCAGCCCTCCTGGATATTTATGTAAGTACTCCCAAAACGAGGCAAGTGGGCAAACTGAAAGCACAGAATCGTTTACAGACGCCATCTCTTTACCAAATACGTACAGTGAACGCCACTGCCCGCGTTTCCGTTCCAGTGAACATGCCATTATCTAGCATCAACAAGTTCATAGACCAAACCACGAAAGCACGGAAAGCACAAGAAAGAACAAAGAAAGAAAGCACGGAAAGTGTCTTGGATAAATTCTGTTTTTATGCATAAGAAACACGGCAGATTTGGGCGTATAATTATTATTTCGTAAAACGATTGAGCAGAATTAATTACAACATTTTCTTTTCTTGCGCCTGCGTCCTCTGGCGTTTGGTGAGAGTACTAGTTCGTTACGTAGCCGTGACGCAGTTCCCGAGGCCAGATTTCTCGGAGTGTCCGCTCTTAGTCTTTTCCTTTCTCTATGGTTCGACCCTACCGTCACGATCATCGGCTATTTCCTTCGTTAAACAGGTCATTCCGATTAATAGAAAGGTGTTCGAGTGAGAGAAGCATGCGTAAGATAACAAGATTCCCATCATGGCAGCGCCATCGGAGCCAGTTAATACACGCGCAAGCCTACGTGTTATCGCTCGTAACCACTGCAGTCACTCTGGTAACATTTGCAGTGTTCTGACAAATACTTTGTCGTTGTATGATTAACGAGAAAAAAAGAACTGTCCTGGTGTACCGCTTCGGTAGCAGTGAAAGCATTTTAGCTCAACATCTCCCATGCAAAGCCGTTAAAGAGCGCGAACGTGATGTTGAAGGTCGTATTTGGCAAGGATGCGCCTTTTGAGAGTCGGGGGAAAGAAAAATCGGAACGTCGACCCCCATTTGCAAGAAAAATCGCATTGCGTGAACGTCACGTACGTGCAGGTGTGATGTCGCTGTGATACTTGCCGTGACTCAATCGACGTCAAAAAAGGTTCATTGATGAGCGGCAGATGCCCGTTGGCTGTTGAGGCCACATACCCAGTGGCACACACTCAGCAGGCCCATGAAAGATACCCGACGTTATGTATTTCCATACATTTTTCATACATCGTCGGTTAATTTTTTTGTGCTCATCCCATATTTACGCGATTAAGTACGCGGCAACGTTAACGTGCATAGCAAAGAACATCTGGGATATAAATGCTGGAGCTCCACATCTTAGCTTACCGCTGTGAGCTCTGTTGGCGGGGTGTACTTGCATCGCAATTTGCACTAGTTTTCTCATTTTTATAGTACCTGGTGCATTGAATGTGGCCTGCCTCGGACGGGTGGCGATCTTTCTCAAAAGTAGACATACGAAAATTCGTTTTCCGCTACGTCCTGCCTTAAAACCTCCAGTGCGAAATCACCGGAAGCACCGTGAGCGGCTTCGTTCCGTCGTCTGCTTCACATGCAAGTGCCCTGACATGTTCGCCAGCACGATCTCTGGCGCCTTATGACGGCCGCCCGATGCCAATACGTGCTAGATTTTGTGCTCGAATCCCGACACCCAGACGCACATGTCATCCACGTACATGGTCATTTTGATTGGCGTTCGGCAGTCACACGTCGCAAGGATTTTTGAAGTGCCGCTTGGTAAACTTGGCCTTAACTAAAGTAATTCTGCATTCTGTCCCTTGGGGCCTCAGGACTGGGTTTTTGCCGCGTGCTCAAGTCCGAGATGCACCTGGACGTGCTGGTGCTTAGATGATTCACTGTAAGCCGTAACACTAGCATAACCCAAGACTACCACCAGCCATACTGCCAGCTGATCCGACAATAACACACTATTGCTTCGCAATCACCAGGTTTAACCAAGCTAACCCACGGCCGCTTTTTATGTCCCGTACAATGTCAATTGCAAAACTTGAAGATTGCTTCCACTTGAAGTTGTTTATTGAATTTGCTTTGAATTTCTTTTAAATATAATTATTCAACTGGTCAAGCATTTCATCTATTCAAGAAAATTTTCCTTCAGTGATTATCAGTACGTACAAACACCCGCTTCCTCGCTCTTCCCCCAATGTGGGTACGTGTGATATTTTGACGGGTCACCATCCCCATAACAATAGTTTCCTTTGGCGCTGCTTGCTGTCATTTCCTTTCCTTTATTCAGAGGAGGGCAGCCTCATGACATTGAATATACCAGAGAAACATTCAAGTTTTGTGACGCAGATATACGTCCCTTCAACTTTGCGAGTTTATGTACCATGCTTGTGGTACCACCAAGACGAGCGGAGAGCAGGTCAAACTGTTTGTCATTCCGGGTACTCGTGACTCAGCAGAAAAACAAAAGAGGAGGAAAGAGCGTAACCCGGAGACAACACCGGATCTTCCTGAGAATTCCTTTAGATATAGTCTCATGGACATCGGTTACACGTCTACGGATCATGAGGTAGCTACAGATGATACACGAGATAACAGTGAGTATGGCTCGACACAACAATGTCAAATTTCTCTACCGCGCGACGCCCTGCTGCTGAGTGAGAGTGGCGGAGGTGGCGGACCGGACAAGTCGGCAAAATTAGGATGGCATTCAAGAGCGCTCAGAATGCTCTGTTGCAGACAAGTTGTTTCACAGGAAAGTGGGCTTCGTCTCGGGAAAACGTCGCACCACGGACACCCGAGTTTACACAGGACGAAGCTAAACCAACTCGGGGTGGGGGAGAGGGCTGGCATTAGGCTATTGGCGATTGCAATTTCGATTGCAAATCAATTACGTTTAGCGCGCGGTAAGTTACTTGTTCAAAAACGCTTGTGTGCTCTGTTTCTTGGGGAAAATTGAGGACCTTGGATAGCTGAAAATTTGAAATAATTCTTGAGCCCCCCTCCCCCCCTCCTTATCAGCACGAAGTGTCTCTTGCTTGACAACGTTAAACTCGAAAAGTTACTATTAAACTCGGGAAATCAGTAATAAGAATCTTAGTTTTCGTTTACGAACACGATCTTTGGTGATTTCTTCATAGTAGGTATGTGCTTATTGCCAGAAAGAACACTGAAAACGCAGGGCGCAGCAGCATTATCAAATCTTCATTGTCGTTTCCCCCTGTGCATCAACATTTTTTTCCCCGAATCGCTTCTGGCTCTGCCAGCACAATTTTGTAGTGATGAATTACGCTTATACTGGATTTTCCCTTTGACACAGAAGCGGCTTATCACGAGGCCTCCCACAGACTTGCATTTTACGGGAGCAACGCCATTCCGCGACATGGCTCAACACAGAACAGCACACATGTACGAGAAATCGCGGCACAGCCCTTTGTATTCGCGCTGCAGATGTGCCATTTGCCAGCTCTGTTCTATATGGAATCGCGCAACGGAACAAGGGCTGCCTAAGTATCATCAAGTGCAACAAATTTACTACGTCTTCCAGCACTACATTTTTTTGATAAACCAAACTAATTTCCTTTGCTCTTTCTTGCCGTTTCATCCAGAATACATTTCTCTAGTAGTTTCCCCTGTTTTCCTCACCGAACGCGTTTGTTCGCTGTTTGTTCGTGGGCCGCCTAACGCCGACTAGCTCTGGGAGATGGATGTACGGTTGCGCGAGAGCTTTATCGCATCTAAAGCTTTAGGACTCAATCACAACGGCGACTGAGACTCTGTTCGCACGACCAAGCAGGTCCAGAAATGGGCGCTTTTCCCGAAAGGCGACCATTTTTGGGTCAGTCGCTCGCTGCTCGATTTTTTTTTTCAATCGCGCGACCGCAGGTGCAAAATCTGCTAAACCAATAAGATGCACAGGAACAGGACGTCTGTGTAAGCCGATAACTAACTGAAGCGGCGATGCATTACTGAGCAGATGACGACTGGCTGGTCACACTTGCCGGTGTGAGCGTCGGATGCCTTCAGTCGCTCTTTGCTCGCCAGTCGCAAATGGTCACGCGGCATCCTCAAGTCGCCGGTGTGAACGAGCGTTTAGATGCTGCGGTAAGCGATGGCGCTTGGCTGCGTTGCTCCGCCACTGAATATGTCGATGCCTTTTGGACCATGCTCTCGAAATGCACTTTTATCTCCATGGATAATACACATTTCAGTGCATTATATTTGCAACCTGTTTGTTACTACTTGCGCTGTTCTTGTGGCACTCAGCGATCGGAAATATTTGTGGTAACCTTGTTTGGCTTCCAAATAAAGCGGCCCTAAATATTTGTTATATTTCATGTAGTGCGCTAGCATTGGGAGTATCAAAATGAAAAAGAAAAGTGTGCTTCAAGTGTCGGAAGCCATTGACGTGGTAGAGGGGATGGGAGAGCTTGAAATTGCGTGTATGTTTATGTAGAGTGGTCCGGAGCAGACCGCCGTCAGTGGCACCACCCTCCTCGAAGAGGCAGGACAGGCGTGGAGTGAGGTTCTGAACAACACATTGCAACGTGACGAACGCGGTTTAAATTAAGGATGCCGGACCTCAGAAAGGTGTGATGTATGGCTAACACCCTCGCCTTTGGCGCTAAATCGCCACTGAATTTATAATTTTAATGTAGTTTTAAACTGTTCACCATTATTTAAGTCTTAAAATTCCTGAGGCCCGGCTATTCGCAAAAACGCGTCACCGTGGATGGTGCAGCTGCAATACAAGCATTTTTTGTTGAGTACGTGCAACCGAGCTTTGCAATCAAGGCCCCTGTTGCGGCTCTAGTGCTGCGGTAATCTATACATTTTACGGTGTCATCCTTTCACATCGAAACTTCATGGTCATAGCACACACTACAAATTGTTCTCATTACTTTATTCGTTATATATTTTACGCAATATACAGCGCCTGATTTTTCGGGCCCGTAGCAGCGCATTATTGCGTGAATCTTTCTCATTTTTTTCTCATCTGTCTTCTTTTATTTCCTTTACCCCTTTCCCCAGCACAGGGTAGCCAATCGGTACTTACACTTGCTAACCTCCCGGCTTTTCCTCCCCTTTTGTCTCTCTCTCTTCTTACAGAAAAGATATCGGACACGAAGTGCCTTGAAGCAGTCAGTTTTACTTCTCGAAATGACATGTTCGTAGTAATGTGAAATAGAGCATCACTCAGGCCACATGCCACGCTTATTAGAACTTTATACTTTATACACCAGTGAGCAGACAGTGTACGATGATGATGATGATGTGTGGTGTTTTATGGTGCAAGGGCCAGGTTTGGCCAAAGAGCGCCATGACAGGTGGTAATGTTGACGATGTATTGTGGATGACATGCAGAATGAACTCATCATGGTAGATGTGATATGGCTGTAAAAGGGCCTAAAATCTGTAGCAGTAAGTGGCGTAGTTGCTAAAATAATGACGGTGACTGGGCAGTGATGTGGGCTATGGCAATGGGCTGTCGTTAAAACACTGTGCAATAAAACAAGACTGACTCCAGAGTTTTAAGAGAGCCCTTGAATGCAGGGCTGTTAGTCACGTGCTAAAAATTGCCTGGCCAAATGATTTTCAGGATGTCGGTTTCGTCTAAAAAATCTAAGACTGTTTGCAGTTTGAAAAACGGTTCGTCACTAAGAAAAAATGCAGGATGGAGTGGTATATTTTCGCGATATGCAGAAGGGAAATACTTTTTCCTCTCCGTTTCTATTGCAGGACACTGGATAAGAGCATGGATGACTGTCAGGCCATCGCCGCACCTACTACAAGTAGGAGGATCCCCGCCAGTCAATAGGTAGGAGTGAGTACTGTAAGTGTGTCCTATTCTTAATCGGCAAAGAAGTACTTCCTTGTACCGTGCTGTTTTGTCACTTATCCAATTCCGCAATCTTGGTTTTATAATATGTAACTTATTCAATGTTTGTGTATCCCACTCTGATTGCCAATGTTTCCTCAATTTACGGCACAGAAAGGGCTTTAGGTCTGTGGCAGGAATGGGGATATTTCCATCTGTGTCGGCAAAACTCACTGACGTAGCGTTTTCGTCAGCAGCTACGTTGCCTTTTATACCTTTATGGCCAGGTACCCAGCATAGAATTATCGCTTGGTTGCCGATATATGCGGAGCACAACAAACTATACAGCTCATTCAAAACGGGATTCTTATGCTTTCGTAAGCTAATCAGGGCTCTCACGACACTTAACGAGTCTGTAAAGACAACAGCCTTAGCGACATTTCTGCGCCTTATGTGTTTAACAGCCGAAAGTATACCGTACGCTTCTGCCGTAAAGATACTGGTGTGTGGGTTTAGTGGCCCTGATGTTGAAAATGAGGGTCCAAGAGCTGCGTAAGCAACACCAGCTGGAGACTTCGAAGCATCTGTGTAATATTCGTCACAGGAATACTTCTCTTTAAGTTCAAGAAAATGAGATTGTATGTGAGCCTCAGGTGCTTGTTTGGATATTTCTAAGAAAGAGATGTCACATCTTATAGTCTACCACTCCCAAGGCGGTGGAAGCCGTGTAGGAGTCATTAGGACAGTGTGTAAAAGAGGGATCCCTGTATTTTCTGAGAGTGCTTCCAACCGAAGGGACAGAGGAGGCCTAGTGGCCGGGCGGTTACGAAACAGCGTAGCAGTGGACCAGTCGCATATAGTGGAATGACAAGGATGTTTAACATCTGATCTAGCTTTCAAGGCGTAGGAGAAAGTTAAATATGTCCTTTGGTAGTGTAATGACCATTCGTTTGACTCGACGTAGAGGCTTTGCACAGGGCTAGTCCTAAAGGCGCCTGTAGCAAGGCGGATACCTAGGTGGTGAATAGGATCTAGCATTTCCAAAGCGCTTGGTGCAGCAGAATTATAGACTATTGATCCGTAGTCAAGCCGTGTTAATATTAGACTTTTGTAAAGTTTTAGAAGGCACCGTCTGTCGCTTCCCCAAGATGTACGTGATAAGAGTTTCAGAAGATTCATAGTCTTGAGGCACTTTGATTTCAGATACTTGAGGTGGGGTACAAAATTAAGCTTACTGTCTAAAATGATTCCTAGAAATTTGTGTTCATGGCTCACAGATAGCCGTTCTCCATTTAGATCTATTGCGGGGTCCGCCATTATGCCTCTCTTGTTAGAAAATAGGACACATGTACTTTTTTGTGGGTTTAGTTTGAAACCATTTTGGTCCGCCCACTTAGATAATTTATTTATGCAAAGCTGTACTTGCCGCTCGCAGATACTTAGGTTACATGATTTGAAACCTATCTGGATGTCATCCACATATACAGAATAAAACATGCTACGTGGTATGGCAGTCTGGATCGAGTTCATTTTGACAATGAAAAGAGTGCAGCTCAGCACACCACCCTGTGGAACACCAGCCTCTTGCGTAAATGGACGAGACAGAGCGTTACCAACTCTAACACGGAACGTGCGATTGGAGAGGTAACTCTGAATCACGTTCAGCAAGTTGCCTCGAACTCCCATTTCAGACAGGTCACGGAGGATTCCATAGCGCCAGGTTGTGTCGTATGCCTTTTCCATATCTAAAGATACTGATAGAAAAAACTGCTTGTGGACAAAGGCATCTCGGATATTTGTCTCGATGCGGACAAGGTGATCTGTTGTGGATCTACCCTCCCTAAAACCGCATTGAAAGGGATCGAGTATCTTGTTGCTTTCAAGAAAATGGATGAGGCGACGGTTAATCATTTTCTCAAATAATTTGCATAGGCAACTTGTCAGAGCTATAGGCCTATAACTGTTGGGTGAGGAGGGGTCCTTGCCCTGTTTGAGAATGGGGATTACGATAGCTTCTTTCCAGGCAGAAGGAATGTAGCCGGCAGAGAACATGGAATTGAAGAGTGACAGTATTGTTTTTTGGGTTTCAGGGTGTAAGTGTCTAATCATCTCATACATTATTCTGTCACTTCCTGGAGCAGACTTGTTGCAACAGTTCAGTGAGGCCTGGAACTCAGCCATTCCAAATGGACGGTTGTATGCTTCGTTGGATGTGCTTTTCCGACCCAAATGCAGCTGTTCTGCTAGTCGCTGGTATTTTAGGAATGTTTCTGTGTAATGAGATATACTGGAAATCTGCTCGAAATGTGCTCCTAGACAATCAGCTTGGTCCTCAAGGGTGTCGGCTTGTGTGTTTACTAATGGTAGAGGATGAGTTTCGCGGCCTTTTAATTTGTTTACCCTGTTCCAGGCTTTTCTTTCGTCTGTATAAGAGTTAATTCCGGAAATGTATTTTTGCCAGCTATTCCTTTTGGCACGGCGGCGCGTTCTTCTGCCTTCTGATTTGATTTTCTTAAAGCTGATAAGGTTTTCGATAGTCGGAGAGTCACGGAGCTGATTCCAAGCCTTATTCTGTTTCTTTCGTGCTTCCTTACATTCGTCATTCCACCAGGGAACACGTCGTTTATTAGGCGATGCATTTGTTTGCGGGATACATATTGACGCTACGTCGAGAATAAATGCGGTTAAATATGACACTGCATCGTCAATACTGAGTGCACGAATATCATCCCAGGTCGTATATGTTAGCTCTCCGTATCGCTGCCAGTTCGCTGAGTCAACTTTCCACTGGGGTACATGTGGAGAACATTCGTCCCGTTTCCTTAAGTTTAAAACAATCGAGAAATGATCACTCCCGTATGGATCCTTATGTACATTCCACTCCAAGTACGGCACGACTGTACTTGAAACAATGGATAAATCTATAGATGAGAATGTCTTGTGCGCAACGCTGTAAAAAGTTGGCTCCTTCTTATTTAGCAGGCATGCACCCGTACTGAAGAGGAAGTTTTCAATCAGACGCCCTCTGGCATCACACCTAGAGTCGCGCCACAAGGTATGATGGGCATTTAAGTCTCCAACGACAATGTAGGGTTCCGGAAGTTCCGCAATAAAGCTTTCAAATTCAGTTTTGAGGAGTTGACAGTTGGGAGGAATGTATAAGGATGCAATTGTCAGCAGCTTACTAAAAAGCACTGCTCTGACTGCAACGGCCTCTAGGGGCGTTTTAAGCCCTAACTGCCGGCAAGCAACACTCTTATCTACTATTACTGCCACACCGCCCGACGAGGCAAGGGCCTCGTTGCGGTCTTTTCGGAAAATGGCATACATTCGAAGGAAGTTTGTTTGCGAAGGTTTAAGATGTGTTTCTTGGACACACAGCATCTTTGGACTGTACTTATGTAAAAGTTCTTTAATGTCGTCTAGGTTGTGGAGTAAACCCCTGACATTCCATTGTATTATCTGTGTATCCATAATGTATGTGTTTTGTGCTGTGTGTCTAAGAATAATAGATTAGATTATCTCACGGGACCTTTCCAGGCCCCGTGAAACGAGATCTCTCTAACTTGCGAACGCGCTCGAGGGAGCTGCGCCGCTCCTTGGGCGTCTGAGACGCCAGGTTTGTGCTCATATCCATAACCTCTTCTGAGGCGGTGGATACTGCCCGCGGAGCGGGCACCTTAGCGGGAGTGGTGGGCTGATCTGCACCGGCAGTGGCCCTGGGTTCAACAGGCCCGGAGGTCTGCTGGCCCTCATTTGCGGGAGACGGAACAGCGTTGGCTGTTCCAGTCAGGGGGGCGGATGGCGTGACCGCCGTCACTCTCCGAGTGACTTGGGCGGCCGCCGAACGATGTGGCGCTGCCCCCCGGCGCGCCACATCGGTGTAAGAAGGACTGGTCTGATTGTTGGAATGGAAACGCTTGCGTGCCTCTGGGAAAGTCAGATTTAGTTTCACCTTGAGTTCTATTATCTGTTTTTCTTCTTTCCACGAAGGGCAGGATCGTGAGTAGGCAGGGTGGTCTCCTTCACAGTTGGCACAGTGGGTTGCTGAACTGCAAACGTCAGAAGTGTGTTCTGTGGAGCTACACTTTGCACAAGTAGCACGCCCTCTGCAGGTTTGGGACCCGTGCCCAAAACGTTGACACTTAAAACATCGACGTGGGTTTGGAATGTATGGCCTGACACGTAGCTTGCAGTAACCGGTCTCGATTGATTCAGGGGAATGCTTGTTCCAAAAGTTATGATTATATGCCTAGTTGGTATTTCTTTGTCATCTCGTCTTATTTTAATCCTTTGCACTTTTACAACGTTCTGTTCTTGCCATCCTTCAAGTAATTCACTCTCACTAAGTTCGAGAAGGTCATCTTCCGAGATGACCCCGCGCACTGTATTCATCGTCCTGTGTGGGCCTACGGAGACGGGAATGTCCCCAAACGCTACAAGTTTTGAAAGATTGTCATACTGTGGCTTTTCGCGAACTTCGAGTAGAAGATCACCACTTCCCATCTTCGTTACTTTATAACCTGGGCCTATTGCTTCAGTGATTGATTTGGCAACTAGAAATGGTGATATCATTCGGACTGTCTTCGTTTCGTGCTGACTGTGGACAACGTGGTATTTAGGAAAGGACACTTTCGGTTGCATGAAAAAGTTGAATTGTTCATCGGTGCGCCCCCTCTTCAGGGAGCGATCAGGTAATGGGGGAAAAGCTTCTGCCATAAAAATTGGAAAATTCGGCGGCGATGGTGGCCACCCACCACGGAGCCCAACTAGGGGACGCTACAGGATTGGAAGCCTGAAGACGCCAGCCATGCATCGCCACTATAACCTACTATAAAATACCCAAGGTTGGATAATTACACCAGGTTAACCCTTGCCGCCAGGAAATACGGAAGTAAAAGTGAAGCGAAGACAGGAAAGATGCAAAAGTGGGAGAGAAAGACGAAGATTGGAGAGGAAGACAGGAAAAGGCAACTACCGATTTCCCCCGGGTGGGTCAGTCCGGGGGTGCCGTCTACGTGAAGCCGAGGCCAAAGGGGTGTGTTGCCGCCGCCGAGGGGCCGTAAAGGTCCAAACACCCAGCGTCGGCTCAACCCCCAGGATCCCCTTTTCCCCGGACACGGCTAAGCCGCGCACGGCTACACGCGGGAGGGTCCAACCCTCGTGTGCTCGGGTCCGTGGTGTCGCAACACACCAAACGCCTGCTGACGCAGACGCCCCTGCGGGGCAGACAGTGTACGAAATGGAACGGCGAAGCCAGTTTATTCCAAGACGGGTACTACATGAAGGTGTTTCTTAGGTACCAGTCCGTGCTCGGGGTTTCTTTCGCGGTTGTCATCCAGCTGGATCAACCTGCAAACAAACAAAAATGTCCATCACGACGGTAACTCTTTTTCGAGAACGAAAGACAAACAGAATTATGAGGAACATTAGATACAAGGAAACAGACTAGAAAAAAGTTTATGCGATTGCCTAATTCCCTAGAAAGCGAGCGTTTCAATAAATGCATCAATAAGGTTCCTTTTTAACCGTAGCGAGCCTCGGAGATAGGTATAATACATAGTGTGACGGTCTTTCAATTCACGTGTCAATGGAAATGCAAAAGATGCAGTTCATTTCTGCGGCACAATCCATAATGTTCCTGAGAAAAAAAATATTTGAATTTAATTTCAATTGTTCAGTTTGTGCTGTAAGCTCCGTTTGACAGGCAGTCTGTAATTGCCCACACATGCACTCAGTCATGTCTGCTAACTCGCACCATATTTCCTCTCCAGGAAACGCACTTTCATTTAAGCACTTGTAGCATTTCTGTGCTGCGTTAGTTGTAACGAACTTATTAGTGCGCAATCATCTGCTCTGAGTGGTGCTTCACAGAATTCCCTGAGGTTTACACAAGCGTCCAACCACACAGCTGTGCTCAAAATAGCAACTCTTCAGCTAACCTATAGCTCTACACCTCCTAAGCTATGCCTTGACCCGCCACAGTGCCTTAGCGGCAATGATGTTGCGCTGCTAAGCACGAGGTCGCGGGATCAAATCCCGGCCGCGGCGGCCGCATTTCGATGCGGCCGATATGCCAAAACGCCCGTGTAACGGGCATTGGGGGCTCGTTAAATATCCTCTGGTGGTTAAAATTAATCTGAAGTGCCTCACTAGGACGCGCTTCATATTGCAATCGTGGTTTTTCCGCGCAAAACCCCAGCATTCCGATTACAATTACAAGTAATGCCGCAACTTCAATGAACTTATGTCAAAGGAGCCAGTGTCGTTATACTGCCACAAATCTTGGCAAAATATTTAGCAGACACTTACGGAGGCAGGCGATCTCGCACTCCCTCATGGTTTGGTATTTGTTCTGGTTACCACCGCATCCTCCGTAAATGAACTGCTTGCATTCGCCGGCAGCCACGTCAAAATACCAGCGCAGGAACGAGGCCTTGCACAGACCGGTGACCGGGGCCGGTCGGCAGCCCACGTCGAAGTCCACGCCGCGGTACCAGTCCTGCACGTCCAGCTCTCCGGCGGCCATTGCTACAAAGAACTTCGTAAGCATCGCCTCCGCGCAAGAATTTAACAGGGTTGAGATAGTTGGACAATGCTTGTAATGTGTCCATGTGTGAAATTGCGTTATGACTCAAGTACAAACACGCAGGCGACAACACAACAGGTTGGCAGAAGCCACTGTGGTGCCCCCCTCTCTTACTCTGCGTTTTGTGTTCTTGCGATTTGCACACAACAGTACACTGCCAACAAGTCTTATCGTCTATTCTTGCGATGTTGTTCATGCGTCATAAAGAAAGAGAGAAGGAAAAGCAGTGAGGTGAACCCCACACGCGTCCGGTTTGCTATCCTACAAAGGAGAAAGGGAGGTTATAGGGTAAAAAGGAAGGAGAGAGAGAGAGAGAGAGCATTTAGGATTGCGATTCATCTAGGCGTGCACATCGACGCTACCGTTGGTCACAGGTCTGCCGTCTCAGGAGCTGCAGCTGCTCGCGTGTTGCTTTCTGAGCCTCACGTATTGGTTTTCGCAGTGGGGCTGCACCGCATGGGCAAAACACGTCAGGACTATGTCCATAGAAATGATCGCTGTTATGCTGGCCACAAGTTGAGTAATTGGAAGCTATCAACAGCTAGCGTGGCTAACCGGTTTTCCTAATTTCAAAGTGCGCTGACATTCCAGTGGAGTGCTAGAGGTCTCACGTCTCAGATCAAACGCTCTTCCACGCGTTTTCGCTAATTGGCTTTCAACGTAACGTATCCTGTATTTAACGTAATCTATATACTATCTAGCAATAAATACAAATATGGTGACGTTCAATCCTCTTATGAAGACACCATTCAAAAAGGGCAGGAGCTAAGCGGTAAGTACGAAACTTCTGCACTCGCTTTGTGCAAAACCAGTCGTCTACATGTCGCCCCTACAAACCCTGCAAAAATATTCCTCTATAGGCAATGCTATACAACTAGATTAATTTTTCGCCCGTTTCCAACTTTGTGCTTTAAAACAAGCAACAATGCTTCAGGAATGTCAAGGTCAATTTTTTCAGAAACCTAGCTATTATTCAGGATAACGGATGTGTATGGTCACAAACCAACTTGCTGGCTACATAAAATTCTGTATAGCGTGACGTAGTGGTAACGGTGAACGACGATGCAGAGTCAAAACTGGGAGTTACGAATTGAACTATTTACTGGGCTAACTCGTGCCCAGAAAAATAAGTAACACTCACTCGCTACGATAGTGGTGAGCAAAGTCGGCGATCGTCGAAAATCTGATCCGCGGTTCAAGCGCGTCGGCTTTTAAGACACCAGTCGTTGAAGTTCCAGCGTATTCGCTGGTGCCCGCGCGCCTTCCGAAACTACTAAACTATTCGCGTCGCGCATGCAATCAGATTACACAAGGCTCGGCGAGAATATACACAACAGCTAGAATCAACGACAACATTCGAGCAAATTTGGAATCACACAGGCACGTCTTACGCTGAGCCATTACGTCTGACATTTGCTAGTCAGGGAGAAGCATTCAATCCGGCTTGACTCCATTAATTGGGACATGTGCCATGACAAAAATTAAAATGGCGTATAGTGAAACTTGGTTTAATGTTTACAATTACAACGTTATTGGCCTTGCGACTATTGCCCGTCTTCAAGTATAACCCAGCTGATGCGACTGAACGGTGCTCTTTTACCATACTGGCCGATTTTAAGGTATGTCTAGTAACCCGCTAGAAATCCTTTGAAAAGTGTAACCTGAAGTCGTAGCTGCGCGGACACTGCAATACCTGCCAATTGTTAATCAAAGCGACATTTCGCTTCTGGGCCGTTGCTTTCTCACTGCGTGGCACAACCTGAACGAACTGTGCGGCAGTTACACGGTTTCAGTTCAGATTGCCGGTTAAATGAAGTGCACCGGTTTGAGAGACCGCTTATAGTGCCCGTGTGCATTCCCCCATATGCAACTCATCGTTTTCTCTTTCTCTTACCCCTTCCCTTTCAGCCAGTGTAGGGTAGCAAAGCGGAAATTCGTCTGGTTGACCTCCCTACCTTTTCTCTCTCTCGATCACTCTCTCACTCTCTCTCTCTTTCTTTGGTTGCCGGCACTACGACGCCGACAGGCAACAAAGATGAAACGAAGTCTCACCGTGACGGTAAACTTACAACGCCATAGGCGCGTCTCGATCGCGGTTCAATAATAGTGAGCATGGCTTACCAATAAAGACACAAGTCAAGAAGCCGGAAATCAGAGCTGCGTTCATGCTTTTAAGCTTAGAGCTAACGTCCGAAACAGCGCTCACAAGAAAATCTCTGCAAATTGCTTCCCCGCAATGAACTGACATACTCGGCACATGCCAAGCTTTTATACTCTCAGGCACAGTGAAAACATTGCGACTGAAAACAGCTGTCGTCCAGCACATGCAGTGACCGCTGATAACGCGCACGCAGGTCACTGATCCGGATTGAGGTCGATAACAAACGAAAGTGTACAGGCTGACGGGAATGGGGTGACTTAGTACGGGAAGAGAGATAAACGCTGCGACGCCCTAGTTTGAACAGGTGCGTGACCTGTTATGTCGCCGCGCTTAACTATCGTAAGGGGTGCGAAGTGATAACTGTTATTCCGGCAGTTGTAATGGAGGACGCTCTAAGATGTAAGCTGGGCTTTCCGCTTCAGATGAGGCTGACCTAAAATGTAATGCCATCATTTGGTGCTGTCGGTATGTAATAAATAAATATGAGGAGGACATGAAAGAAAACAAAAACAGGAGATATGTATAAAGTCACGGAGGCACAGCTCTATTTCCAGCGGAGCTGCTTCTTTCTCGCAATTGAATTATAGGAGCTTCAGTTGTCTTAAAATAAACCACACTCGTTGAACTACGGCCCATTTGGCCTAATCCATGGAAACTGGTGTGCACGGTCACGTGTTTTTGTGCACAAATGCTACGCGACATGACGCACACACCAATCGTCTCAAAAAAACGTCGCAGTTACGCCCGAAAGGCGAAACATCGATTGGGATAGCAAAGTAGCAGACATCCATGTGAAGTAAGAATAGTACTTTTATCGGCCGTATCAACGTGCAAACATTCGCGTGCTAACTAAATTAACAAGCATGGTGTCAGCGCTCACAGCAAACATCAGCACATGACACTCGACGACCGCGGACACTCGCTGTCAAAGCGCTGGCGTGAAGAAGCGCGGAAGCAGCAGCGAGCGAAGTGGCCTTGGTGCTGTCTAACGCTCGAACGCAAACTGAGCACCGAGGACACAGAGCACGCACAAAGCTACGAGCCGCCGATGCACCTAGACTCTGCCCCCAGCGCAGATCGCTCCCAAGATACGGCCGCCTGACTGCGCGCAGTCGCCACATGCGCAGTTGCAGCCAGACAGCAATTAAATGGGCGATAGTCACCCTTCCCGCTGCCTTTCACGTCGCACGCCTCTCTGCTTACTTACGCCTCACCTGGGCATTCTATTCCCGGGAAACATCAAACAGCACATTCGTGTCCGCGACATCACCGCGTTGACATCTCACAGCGTACACTCGCATGAACTGTAGTTTGCAACGGTGTAGTGTACAAGCATAAACACTGCACGAAAACAAACTTGTGGCCTATACGGTACATAAACAGGAACATCGCATGAGTTTAGACATGACATAGGAAGACAATATTACAGGCACTGCATTTAGTATTATCAGATTTAATTACCCGCTTCACTAGAACTTCGCTTCACACAGATTCCGATTTATCCGTCGGATGAGCATAATTTAGGCTCTCAAAAACTATGACGTAGTTTTCTTCCCGTTTTCCGGACTGTACTGTCACAAAAAAAGAGAGAAAAAGACAGGTATAAACATTTTAGAGATCGATAAGCTGCACCTTCACTGTCGAATGAAACTAAGTACAGTGGTGGCGGCGTGAACAACCATTTGCTGCAACAGCGCAATGGAAGACTGTGCTGATGGCGCTGTTCACACAGGAAGCGGAAATTCGTCTTCCCTTTTCTTTTTTTGAGACAATATGACGTCGGGCCCGGCTTTGCGCGTCGTGCGTCGTACATACGCTCACCGGCTGCCGCAAAATGCGACTTGTAAGAAAAAAAAAAACAAGGCTGCGAAGCTACTATGCCAATGTCTATCGCCACCGTGCCGTGCGCAGTACGTCGCGCTCCCGTGGCGGGTCTCGCCAGGAGACCCGAAAGCAACATATGGGCCACAACTGGTGAACAAACACACAGAACAAAGTGTAAGGAAGCATGATTTTTTGACCAAATAAAGAAAATGGGATAATTGGCTCAAACAAGGGAAAATAGAATGCAGAATTACTAGGAGAATCGGCGCAAGTGCATACAGAGCAAATCAATACAAAAGTGTGAAATGTGCGTGCTATACTGCTTAATTTCCTGAGGCAGAATTTTCCCGCGCTTTTCATTTGAGCCAGTTTTTCTAAACGTAACGAATGCAATAATCGACTAGCGCTCAAGTTTTCGTCCGCTGTAGTCTTGCCGTATAGAAAGAAACCTTGGGCGAGTTGGTGGAAGTTCACATCACAAGCAGCAGCGCTAGCTAGACAAAGTTGTGTTGCGATCCTTTCTTTTGTCTTCGTTTTCGTCTACTCAACGCTGCTGCTTCTCAAATATGCACTGCAGTGATGTTAAATAAATGCAGCCGATTAACCAGTATTGCGAGAACATATGCGAGAACGTTCCATCCTATTTCTAGCAGGGGAGCTTTAAACACGAGGCGTTTTACGCTATCCTTGCAGTCTCCTACCAGGTTTCCAGCCGCTGTGCACGTCATTCTGCTCTCCTTAGGCATTTGTACGGCGCGGATTGAGAAAAGTTTACCGCGTTTACCGAATAACATGGTGTATATTAGTGTGAATCATGCGAAAGAGAGATTTGTGTTGCTATTGTGAGTATATTTATTTATATATTTATACCATTTCAGTAACTTTTTTTTTTTCACGAGCACCGTTTTCTGCCGCTCCTGTCATTATCAGTTTCAGAGAGGCGATAGCCCACTGACCTGCAGCGAAGCAGATAATAGAGAGGTCGTGCGCACACTGCCGTTGAAACGGCGGCTGACACACGGTCGTGTCACTGGCCGTGTGCGTCGCAGCTCTTTATTCTCAATTCTACACGGTCGCCGCTAACACACCTTCGGTCGTTGCCTCACCCACGCGCCTTACCCCCTCTTCCCTTTAGAAGAACCCTGCATATATATACTGTGCCGAGGAAAGCATATGTCACCTTGAAAAAAGATAAGTCCACTTGTCGAAACGTTGTCTCCTCCTTCTACGTTGTTGTTTTGCTCATCGTCTTAAATTTCCATCTTCCGCCTTCCCCGTCTTTCCCCTCTTGGGAGTACAAACGTTCAAGCAACGTACTGTCTCACTCAATTTGTGTAATATTTGTTTTTGGTGGTGGTGTGCTGCATCTCTATCGCAATTGTTGCTCAAAAAGACGACCTCGACTTGCGTCACTTATGGCGGGATACAGCATCTGCCCATGGGACACAAAATTTTCGTGTCCAGTAATTCAGTATTCCTTTAACATAATGCAAAGTGCGCGTGAGTCGATAAGTTGGCATGTCCGTACTGCATTTCTGTGCTTGCGTCTCTTGGCGTCAAGGCAAGGACCCCATCCTGTAGTAGTTCTGTTTGACCTTGCACGGTAATGTCACAAAAGAGCACCCCCCCCCCCCCCCCCTTCCTCCGCCGCCGTTCTACCCTCAAAAACCATTCTGCTAGTAGCTGTTCTCTGCAAAGGAACAGCTTTGTTTGGATTTCTGTCTCTTTCTAACAAGGAAAGCCCCCACAGAAGTTTCTTCTTTTCATTGGCTTTAAATTTAGACGCCCGACAGTCCGCCAAGGTGGCACTTGAAGTTGGAAAGACGGCAATGGAAAGACAGTGACGGCATCACGACGCAGGCGTGACAACGAATGCATGAAAATTGTATGACAAAGATGGTGTGACGACCACGACTCGAGCAGAGTCAGATGACGAAGCTGGAACGACGACGAAGCAGCGACCACGACGGTATCCCTGCCACAAGCACATACTTATTGGCTAAAGCAAGGCAACTTGGGCCACTGGGCCGCTTTAGAAGGGTAGAAGGCGTGACGACGCCGATATGACAAGAATCAGATTACGAAGTTGGAATTACGACGATCGAACGACAACAATGGCATCACGACCAAGAGAAAGTAGCTGGTGGCCCAAGCTGGTAGAAAACTTGGGCCACTGGGTCGGCGTACGCGGCTAGATAGACGCATACACACACGCACATATCGTAAGATGCTAGCAAATTTTTTCATGCACTTTCATTTACAGTTATTTATCACTTCTCTGATGTATCATTTCTCAAACGACTGAGACAATTTCCCGTATGCTGTCCTTGTTTGCTGGCTTGTTTTGATATATGACCAAAAAAATCGGGCTCCTCAGTTTATATTGTGTGTGTGTGTGTGTGTACATATATATATATATATATATATATATATATATATATATATATATATATATATATATATATATATATATATATATATATAAAGCCATTACACTCGGTGAAGCTGGATGACCAGCAGAGAAATATATATAAATATAGAGAAAAACATCAATGTAACACAAACATGCACGTCATGTTAATTTGTATTTACGTTTATCTCGCGACCACAGGAACTATGGCGTTATGGTCGCTATCGTAGACAGCCATGGGCTCTGTGGTGACACTGGAGATGTTCTTAGCGAACGTTAGGTCTATGCACGACCGATGACGCGTCGTGGAGACATTGGTCTTGGTGTAACATTGAAGGCCTGAAATCTCCAAGAAAAATGCCAAGAACCACTTTCCGTCGGGACGAGACACATCGACGTTAAAGTCACTCACAATGACGATGGAATTGGGGTCCACCGGGAAGATCTATTGGAATGTGTCGACTATAAAGTCTTCAAGGTGCCTGCCTCATTGACGTTCCGGGATGAACGTATACGGATGAACGTATTCCGTGCCCAGTCTGTGTGGCGAAGGGGTTGACACGTTCCACGGCAAGGCTCTCGCCCGTAGTCGGTAAGGCATAGGGCGCAACGGCCACACTGTCGTTGTTTGCGTAGGTCGCAACGCATCAAACCATTATCCATCACTGGTTTTGACACATCTGACCTCAAACGCAGCTGGGACACACACGCTGATACGATCTTGCCTTATGCTTAAGCTAGTTTAGCTCTATGGACGCCGCCATTGTTTTTGCCTACGCACACCACGAAATACTGGAAACTAGTCTAAGACACCTCCGCTGTAAAAATAAAAGGCAGCAGTCATACTGCTTCTACTAGTTGGGGCGGATGTGGCGGAATTAGGAGGGCCTTAAAAGACTGAGGTCTCAAGTTAGTTGTGTGGGTGTGCACGAGAAGATGTCCAAATTGGGGACAGAATGGCAGTTTTGACACTTGCCCTGATCTGGTAGACCATAAAAGTGTGTCGTTTGGCAGTTGAAAGGTTAGGAAGACTCATGAATTACTTCAGGCAGATTTGCTCGGAGCAGGAATGAGAGTTAGAAAGGGAAGTGTGACTAACAAGACAAAGATTGTGAAGCGTGTTCTCCCTTTTAATCTTCACTTCAGCAAGCTGCAGCTTGAAATATGAATAATTACACAGTACGTGGCTAGGCATAGGTCACAATCAAATATATTTCCACTACCTCTTCAGTTTCCTAGCCTTTGGTGCATGACAGTAGTGATGCTGGCTCCACAGTCTGTTCAGTTTAATGGCAGAAGACAATATGAAGCCGAAATATTTATTCAGTCAGGAGCATCAGAAGTAGGAATACCCAAACATAAAAATTGTGAAGGGCTTTTCAGCGGTATATGAAAAAACACCAACACATCCCATCAACGCAATCTGGTTTATCATGCTATTTTTACAATGCACGTTGTAACCATACTTGGCACTTCCTGTATGCAAGAACGAAACCGCATCTACAGTTTGGAGTTCCTGGAATGCAAATACCAAAACATCCTGCTGGCCCCATGCAAAAGCTCGTTCAATCACAGCATTTAAAGAGTGAGTCGGTCTTGTTTGCTAGCGTCTACGTCGTAAACTAAAAAACATTTCCAGTTTGCTTTATAAATCACTTCGCAAGGTTCAGCTTTGTGTCCGAAGGACTCGCATTTCACTGTACAGCCTTGATATTCTGCAATGTTTGACTCTATTTGGTAAGTTGTCTCTATTCTCCAGGCCAACTCCCAATGACATAAATGTTTCATTAACGAATGCTGGGATTAGTGTGTGAGCAGGTTTCTTTTTCCCTCAGAACTTTGCAAGCTTCCTCTCACGGGATGCAGACATGAATTTAGAGAGCGAACGTCTGTGGATCGTCAGCAATACTGACACCTCCTAGACAGGTGATCAGGCCTGCGCGTACCGTGAGATGACGTAGGCTACGTCAAGCCGCGCCAGCCGGTTCGCTGCGCGTTCGGCGTGAACGCGGGGAAACGCGGACGGCGTCGCCAAAAGCTCTGTCTTATCTTTCGGTGCGTTGCCTCGTTGGTGCTGCTACAACTTCATTATTTAAGTCATACAAAGACTGTTCAGATAGGGAGTGAGGATCTGAACATATACAAAACATTTAAAAGTATACGCGATGCCGATGTTCATTCATCAGTTTGTCAGAGTAACATTCAAATGCGTTCAATTTTTAAACAGTGTACCCCAGCACAGCAGCGTTCACACAGAGTGCATCAATACCGAGAGCAGAGAAGAAAAACAGCCTATACACAGCTAAAATATGAGGGTACTCAACTGCACATAATTAACACAGCTTTTAGTTGCCGTCAGGAGCACGCAATTCAGACAACACAAGCAAACAAGTCAGAAAAAAAGTAGTAAGCACATCAAATTTGCAATGATTGTTATTCAGCAACCAAAATACATGACATACACAATTCAGCCTTGCAAGACAGTGATTAAAACTTCTTTCTGGGCGAGTTGTTGCATACTTGACATAAAAATTGTTACAGCGCAATCACATGCAACCACAAGTAAGAAGGACGGGACACAAGCGGGTCAGCGCTTGGGTCCCGTCCTTCTTACTTGTGGTTGCATGTGATTGCGCTGTAACAATTTTTATGGCAAGACAGTGAATTACCAATATTCATTTCTCAGTAAAGATAACAGATTTCCCTTTTTCTTTTGTGTTCTATTTTTTTTGAAACACGTGCAATGTCATTCCTCTGATTGCAAATGATACTCAAATGTATGTTAGCCGCACAGTTTGCCAGCAAACTGGCTAAGAGCTAGAGACCTACACAATACCTGTGCAGATAACATTCTGCGTTTCATAAAAATATTCACTTGCATACAGAAAAACAGCGATAATAAAATAGTGTTGTCACGAATGCGATAAGCCAGCAAGGCTTTGTATAATTTGCTAGCTGCAAGAACACGAATTACATTCACCTACAAACAAAAATACAAACTTAGAAAAAACAGTAGCATGCATACAATTGATATAAAAGTTTAGCCTTAGTATGTGCAGCTGATGTGAAATCCTTTCGGGGAATGGCACGCATCCACTTCGTTCGCGTGTCCTCAGCTTTTGGGGAAGAAAAGACTCATCTTTTTTCCCAGTATCGATATCGCCGGTGCATACCGGCGTACAACAGTGGTTCGGCGTCGTGTGCCATCAGACATGACCACGCGAACAAATATCCACGGTAGACACTCGGAAGCAGCACAACACACAAGGGAGGCACCACGTCTTCAACGGCAGCAACGAACCCAAGTCAGTCCGCGTGGCAAGCAAGCATAGTATGTCGTTGCTGCTAGAGCTGCGCTATCGGACGGCGCATTGTGACCTCAGAATTTTGGGCGCAGGCCTGAAAAGCTGTCTAGGAGGTGTTGCTAATGCCCATCCATGAGGAGCATTAAAAACCATCGATGGGTACAAAATAACTGATATAAGGTTGAAGACGACCTGTTTTTCTTGTAGCAGACGTCGAGCAGTTTTACAGCGCTTTGCAAAGTGTACATTCAAGACCATGTATCCTGTCGTCGCTTGACTTTTTGTAAAAATGAAAACAATGAAACCAACAGCTATGTAGAGGCATGATGTCTGAAGACAAAATTATGTCAAAATTAACGCAGGAAATCAATTAGGAGGAAGCTTTAGCTAAAGTGCTCCTATCTAAATACATGTGAAAGGAGAATTTGTGTTTCTCGGCAACCACTGCACTAAATTCGGCGAGGTTTGCTGCATTTAAAAGAAAAACTTAAAATCTAGTGACACTTGGTTTCGAATTTTCGATTTCGGTCGTCAATATTATATTAAATATTAGCAAAAATCGAAAATTTTCAGAAAACGAAACTATCAAGTTTACAACTCTGGAGCTCAACGACGAAAAAATGATATCGCAATTCTGTGAATGGCATCTCACAACACATTTAAAGCGGACAAAATTGATATGTTACACATGAATGTCAAAAAATGTAATAATGTATCAATACAGCTTTTGCAGAGCCCTTGCACACAACGTAATAAATTCACGTAATACATAAATTGACATATTGAATTTGTCCGCTTTCAATGATTTAATGGATGCCGTTTACAGAAGCGCGATATCTATTCTTGATGCAGAGCAATCAATCTATATACCTAGTGCTTTATCTTTTTCAAACTACGGAATTTTAGAAATTGTTTTTTGTTTTAATTCAGGCCCTACATCGAAATTCCGCTTCCAACAGTTACTAGAATTTCACTTTCTCTCTCAAATACACTAAATTTCAATAAAATTTGTCCATGGGGTTATCTCAGAAAAACTTTTTGCGTTTTACATGTACTTGAATAGGCCGCGTCGGAGTTGGGCGAGAGCTAAAGCTTCCTCTTAACTGGAGTTTAGCACGTATACGCATTTAGCATGTAAGAATTATGTTGCTCGAGGTAGCTCTTTTATGTGGGGCTGTCGTGCAGCAGGTGTGTTGCACATTGTGTCGAAATGCGTCCGAGGGGAGTATGTATCAGCAGTTTTCGAGGTATAGGCAAGTGGGCTGGGCGAAAAAATAAGAAAAGTCACTAAATCTGGTCACAGGAATAAGAGTGTTGCTAAAAAATGCATAAACATACACGCAGGAGGAATGAGGTTCCTTACCTTGCTTCTCATGTGCGACTGGGACTAATGGGACAGTTCGTGTGTATTTTTTCACTGATACAGACAGTTTACAGCAACACAGCCATGAGCGCCGCCATATTCGGTCACCCGGCAGTGCCCGCCCTTGAGTGCCTTCTGACCGCCGTTTACTCATACGACTACAATGGCCACGGTGGCCGCAGGGACTGCTCAGACAGCCGCTATTTCGGCCGCCACGGTGAGCAGTGAGTGGGTAGATGACACAAGAATTTGGTCAAAGCTGCACAGGCAGTGCAAAAATACCTTTCACCTATCTGTTTTGACTGCAATACAATATTAATATTATGCAAGCTTGCCTACTGAAGGCGACGAATGCAACAGCCTGATGTTTGCTTTTACGCTTTATATTCTATTCTTTGCAGGGGTAGATTTGAAAAACTTTGACAGCCGTGCGCCTGTTGTCGTCATGAACTGTACGCGCAAGGAACTTGTTCGGGAAGAGGCGCGTGCAGAAGATGCCTCTTTGCGACCTGCTCCGACCACAGTGGTTGATTTCGACCGCGTCACTGTTATCGCCAGCGCTGATAACTGGGGAATGGTTTTTTGATTACTTACAGAGCAGAATAACATGTATTCCCATAAGCGTGGGTAAAAAGTTAGAGGCACTTAAGCCTCCTTGCGTGCATTGACTGCGAAAGCATTATGAGCCTTCCGTGCGATACATTTGATTTGGTCATGTGCTCGAATTGGGCAAATGAATTTTGAGGGTGGGCCACGACGTCCGTTCGACGCCGTGGCTGTTCACCATGGGATTTCCCAGTTGGAGCTGCAGCAGGTGCGGTACCGTGAACGTGATATCATCATTTGCTCACGTGGGTTTTAGCACCATCGGATGTTGACGCCGGATGGACGCCGGATTTTTCGCTTCATGGGCCATATTTTCTCGCATTAAAAATGTTGTAAGTCGTATAGCGATCGCTTACTTGCTATTCGGTTCCCGCCGCAGAAAAAGATATTGCTGGCTTTCCCGCAATCGAGAGTAGATGTAACCGTGAAATAGAAACCAGCAAAGGAGACTGGTTGGAGATGATAATAGCCACAATTTTAAAATAGGTGCAGTGCATGTTCACAACGGCACACCGCACCACACCGCACGACGCCATACAGTGCACTGGTGCATATGGACGCTGCCCAGCTGGAAGAAAACCGGCTGAAGGCGGCACGACAGGCTGTGAAAGGCGCCAGGGAGGCAGATCGCATTGCTTAGAAGAAGAAAGCGCCTGCAGGAGGCGACGCAAAACCCGCGCCGCGGAACTCACAGACCGCTGGATTCAAAAGAGCGCAGGTAACCCTTTCTCAACGCCAAATCATGACAATCAAGTGTATGGTGCCCTGTACCTGCCTTTTGAGCGTCGCCCCCCCCCCCCCCCTACTGGAAATGACAAATGAAACTTCACACTATCACTCCAACTGTAAATTATTGTATGCTGAACAAATGTCAGGAAGAATTCGGAAGCAATATTTCTTGTAACTTGTTTGGGCAGTAACTAGCATGCGTAATGTGGTCCTGTACAAAGGGTTCCGGGCCAGAGACCGCATTTTCGTAAGGTTTGACTGGTTGCCCGGATGTTCTAGTTTGAGCCTCGGTTAACGGCTCTGGCTTTTGGCTCAAGGTCGCTTGAAGGTCACCGACAACGAGATGTAAAAGCATTTTATGCTTTAAAAGAACTCGCGGCGCCCGGCCTATTCCAGGTCTGACTTCGCGATTTGTTATGGAAAGTTGCTCGAGTATGTCAGTCACGCTCGTTTGGGTAGGACGTAGCACTGACGTGTCTGCTTAACGACGTCAAACATTTCGTCATATTTTGTGCCATCATCTGTAGCGCTAACGCTGTATTGTTGCTGCAGGCGCTGTTAGCCTGGAGGTCATTGTCTGCAAATCGGTTGCCGGTTATTGGCAGTCCAGCGCTGACGATTGAGTTTGTTGCACTCACCTTGCAAAAAGGCATGCATGACCCACGATCGTAAACACGGGCGCTAATTGTGCAGATCAGTCAGCTCAAGCTCGCACAGTGTCGTCCCGGACATTCATGTCCAGTGCTGCCACTTTAGTGGGTTTCCCGCAAAACTTGGCGGTCTCTTGCGCTGCCTAGCGGAAAAACTTGTTCTTTGGCAGGCGGCGGGTTTTTATAGCTAAGCTGTTTATGGCTAGGATCTGGCAGATCTAGTCTCCGTGGACATAGACCAACTATTTTTCATACGTGGGCCGAATCCGAAGATAAAGCAATACTGGGCCGATCCGCGGCGGAGGTGAAGCAGTCGTTGAACACTCCCCACACGGGGGCCGATCCCAAAGAAAGTGCAATGCCGGGCCGACCCGCGGCGGGAGGTGAAGCAGACGTTAAGCACTCCCCATATGTGGGCCGATCCCGCAGATAATGCAATACCGGTGCGACACGCGGCGGAAGAAAAGCAGTCGTTAAGCACTCCCCAACCGTAGGCCGATCCCGAGGACAATGCAATGCCGGGCCGACCTACGGCGGGAGGTTAAGCAGGCGTTAAGCACTCCCCACACGTGGGCCGATCCTGAATTTACGCAGGTCAGGTAATGGGACTATCGAATAATCTCCTAAAATTAAAGAAGGATGTAAAGGTATGTGCATTTGATATAGGTTGCGCAAAAGGTTTCGTCTTTGTACTTCAATATGTCTGCATGTGAGTAATATATGCATGACTGTTAGTTGTTCTTGGCAATTTTCGCATGTCGGCACGTCTTCTTTTGTAAGTAGATAATTGTGTGTGAGGTGTGTGTGCCCAATGCGTAGTCGGCATAGAACTACTTCAAAGAAGCGCTCCTGGTGGTTGCACGACTTCCACTCAACAAGTATGGGTTTAGTGAGATATAGCTTGTTTTCTGTACAATGGTCCCATTCGTGTTGCCACTTTGACGTCAAGGCCTTCCTAATGGCACGGATACTATCTTTATATGTAAGTGTTGTGTTTATTATGTCTTTGTGCGCTGCCATCGATGTACATCTATCGGCTGCTTCGTTACCCGGTATCCCAACATGACTTGGTACCCAGGAGAAGCGGATTGATCTTCCGTATTTGTTAAGCGCGACCATGTTTAGCATATCTCCTAACAGGGGTTCACACTCAGATTTCAGATTTAGAGCTTTCAGTGTACCTAATGAATCAGTGTATATGACTGTGTTTTTGTACTTGCGAGTGATAATCTTTTTAACTACAACCCATACAGCATAAACTTCAGCAGTGAAAACAGAGGCATGTTTTGGTAGACGAATACTTTTTTCCCAGTTTTCCGTTACGACCCCCACACCCAAGTGTTCTTTTGTTTTAGAGCCATCAGTGTTGAATTCCATGTGATTTTTATATTTGTCCTGAAGAGCACGAAATTCGTGTATTATGTGTTCGCGTGGGGTGTCTTTCTTCTTTAAACGTGTCAATGTCCAGTCACATAAAGGTTCAAAATTGTACCACGGGGGCAAACGCTGTGGCTTTCTGGCAACCTGGAGCACTTCGCGAGGAATGTCATAATCCCGAACATATTCCTCATATCGCAGGACAAGCGGCTTAATCATGTTCGGTTTATTTGTATAGTGCAGGCGTGAGTTGCATTGTGGGAGGATGTTGTAACAAATGTGTTGCTGTGATGACTGAATTCGAAGTACGTAAGAGAAAATGAGTAATGCTCTGCGCTGCTGTAATGAGGGTTCATTACACTCAACGTATAAACTTTGAATAGGTGACGTTCTGTAGGCACCACTGGCCAGTCGCTGTCCAAGGTTAGGTACTGGATCAAGTCGTTGGATGTAGGACTGTCTAGCTGAGCAGTAAACAATGGAGCCGTAGTCTAAAATGCTACGAACAAGAGACCGGTAAATACGTAAAAGACATGAGATAAAACTTTTAGGATATTCAATTATTTATTTCCCTTAATCTTTAATGGTTTAATGTGGGCTAGGAAGTTTAGTTTGGTGTCAAAGGTTACTCCTAAAAACTTATGGTCTTGTTTCACCGGCAGTATAACGTAATTCAATTTTAGGGCTGGATCGCTGTATGAATGAATGTATAGTTTGCATTGGCGCAAGGGCCAGATGTTGCCAAAGAGCGCCAGTTCTGCGGTGATGAGTTTGCAATGTAGGTATGAGATCTATGAAGTTGGTGTGGCGTGGCTGTAAAGTGCCTTAAGAATAGTCGCTATATCATCAAGTTTCCTAAGAAGACCTCTGACGTTCCATTGAATAATTTGTGTATCCATATTGAAAGTAAATAAGTGCTGTGTGTATGGAAACGGAAGTTATGCCTTAGATTACAGAGCCTTTTCGTGGCCCTGTAATCGGGGTTTCGCCCTTTCTAGAGCGTTCGAGGGAGCCTCGCCGCTCCTTAGGCGCTTGGTGCGCCTTGAGAATGGGTGTAGTGTCCATTGCCTCTTGTGAAGCGCCAGACACGTGCTCTTGCAGGCGGGAAGTTACCAGCGAGGGTCCCGCCTTGGAGGGCAAGGACCCTGCGCCCACCAGCCTGGAGGTCGATGGGGCACCCTGCGGGATTTGGCTGCGCCGGCTGTTGCTTGCGCTGGAAGGGGCCGGGGAGGTTGGGGCAGCCTCGGCTGCGCCCACCTTCTGGGTCGATGGTCCCCTCTGCTGCGTTGACGGAGCAGCGCTAGCTGCAACCGCCGCGGGGGCAGATGGCGTAACTGCCGACTCACTGCCTGTAGGTCGGACAGCCGCCGGAGGCCGTTGTGACGCTGCCCACTTACGCGCCACATCGGCAAAGCTGCTCTCAGACAGGTATGACACCCGCCTACGTGCCTCTTTGAAAGATATGTTTTCTTTGACTTTGATTGTCACAATCTCCTTTTCTCTTTTCCAGGACGGGCAGGACCGCGAGTATGCGGCATGCTCGTCATCACAGTTGACACAATGTGGAGTGTTCTGGCATGTTTCGGAGGAATGTTCATTACCACTGCACTTGGCACATGTCAGCCGGCCTCGACAGTTCTGTGAACTGTGGCCGAACCTTTGGCACTTAAAGTATCTAAGAGAATTGGGCACGTATGGCCTAACACGAAGTTTGATATAACCGGCCTCGATGGACTCGGGGAGGACACTTGAACCGAAAGTGAGTATCAGGTGTTTCGTCTTGATCTCTTTACCATCTCGCCTCATCTTAATTCGCTTAACATTTATGACATTCTGTTCACTGAAGCCCTCCAAGAGTTCAGCCTCAGTGAGCTCCATCAAGTCATCGTCGGAGACAACACCACGGGTGGTGTTCTTCGTGCGGTGCGGGGTTATAATTACTTGGGTTTCCCCAAACGACACCAGTTCTGACAATTTTTCATATTGTTTCTGATCGCGGAGCTCCAAGAGATCACTGCTTGCCATCCTCGACGCCTTATAACCTGGACCAAAGACTTCAGTCAATGACTTGGAAACAAGGAAGGGTGAAATTGTTCGTACTGGATTGTCTGGTTTTGCAGAGTGAATGACATGGAAACGCGGGAAGGATTCTTTTTGTCGGCCAAAAAACTGGAAAATTTCATCGGTGCGCCCTCTTTTCTGAGGGCGATCAGGCAGTTGAGGGAAGGAGTTTTCCATAGAGGAATGTGTAGTTTTCGGCAATAACGCCAGCCACCCACCGTGGAGCCCTACAAGGGGACGCTACAGGAACTGTAAGAATAGGTCCTGCAAACGCCAGCTGTACGTAATTACTATAACCGAATATGAAATAACTTAGGTTGGCTATTCACACAAGGTTAACCCTTGCTGCCTGGAAAAAGTGGAAGTAAACGGAATCTAGGAGAGGACAGGAAAGGAGAAAAAGTCAGAAAAAGACGAAGGCTGGAGGGAGAGAGAGACAGGAAAAGGCAACTACCGATTTCCCCCAGGTGGGATAGTCCGGGGGTGCCATCTACGTGAAGCAGAGGCCAAAGAGGTGTGTTGCCTCCGCCGGGGGGCCTTAAAGGTCCAAAAACCCGGCATCGGCTCAACCCCCAGGATCCCCCTTTCCCCGGACACGGCTAAGCCGCGCACGGCTACACGCGGGAGGATCCAACCCTCGTGTGCTCGGGTACGTTGTGTCGCAACACACCAAACGCCTGCTGACGCAGACGCCCCTGCGCGGTGCGGGGGAAAAGAGTACAATGAGCATTAAAATCCCCTACTAAAACAAATGGTTCCAGTAATTGATCTGCTAAATTTTCTAATTGTTTAGTAGTGAAGTGGGTGTGGGGTGGAATATACAGTGAGCAAATGGTGAAGATTTTGTAAGATAGAATAGCGA
Organism: Dermacentor andersoni; assembly: GCF_023375885.2. Taxonomy (NCBI): domain Eukaryota; kingdom Metazoa; phylum Arthropoda; class Arachnida; order Ixodida; family Ixodidae; genus Dermacentor; species Dermacentor andersoni. The sequence continues at coordinate 18,603,097 of NC_092823.1, forward strand.
TAGCTACGTCTGCTAAAGATGTATTCAATTGGACATTTCGGGTAGGAGTGCCGCCCTGCACGACCATAGCCACTCCGCCTGACAAACGGCTGGAACATTCGCGGTCCCTTCGGACAACGGTGAAGCCTTTGAGAATTTGACTATTTTTCCGACCGAGATTTGTTTCCTGAAGACATACAGCAAGTGGTGAAAATATGTTGATGGTGTATTTGATGTCACCTAGATTTTGTATGAGACCTCTACAATTCCAATGGATAATAAAAGTCATATTGAAATTGAAAGATAAGAAATGGCGCTAATGAAAGAGTAAGAGGTGAGATGTTAGGTGACATGGATTTAAAAAGGCTTATACAAATAAGCGATCATCTTCAGGTTATCGCTTTCTTATTTTGAGTGGTTATTGGGATTTTGTCCCTCTTACCGCGCTCGAGAGAGCGCTTGTCATTCGGTGTCAATGACACCGGGGTTGTTGTGTCGACCTCCATCGCTCTCTCTGAAACGCTGGAGGACCGAGAGTTTGGCGCCGAAACACGTGTCTCGGGCCTTGGGGTTCGTTTGATCTTAGGGCCCTGCGGGACTGGTGTCTGCAGGGCCTCCGAAGATGATGGAACAGCACTGGCTGCTTCCACCACGGGGGCGGGAGGCGTCACTACGGGACCACTGTGCGTGGGCTCGAAGGACTCCTCAGGCCTCTGTGACGATGCCCCCACCTTCGTCACATCGGCATAACTTCTTCGCGGAAGGTACGATAGCCGCATTCTGGCTTCATAGAACGAGATTTTTGCTTTGACGGTTAGAGCAATTACTTTTCTTTTTTCCAGCAAGGGCAGGACCGCGAATAAATAAGCTGGATAACCTCCCTTGCAGTTAACACAAAGTGGGGAAGAACTGCACTTAGCACAAGTTGTTCGTCCTCGACATGCATGCGAAGCAAGTCCAAACCTTTGGCATTTGAAATATCCTCTGGGGTTCGGGATATATGGTCTAACATTTACCTTTACATAACCTGCATCCAGCGAGTTAGGCATTACACTTGCTCCGAAGGTGAGTATAACATGTGTTGTGGGGATTTCTTGGTCGTTCCTGCGGATGACAATTCTTTGGACTTTAGTTACATTTCGTTCCTGGAAACCTTCCAGTAGTTCTTCGTCGCTTAAGCCAATAAAGTCTTCCTCTGATATCACACCCATGCTTGTATTAAGTGTTCTGTGCGGTGAAATAGTCACTGTTGCGTTACTAATACTGGTAAGCTCTGTGAGCTTTTGCGTTTGTTTTTTGTCATTTAGTTCTAGGAGGAGGTCCGCGCTAGACATTTTTGAGGCTTTGTATGAAGGTCCGATTCTTTCTTTTAGGCACTTGGCCACTAGGAATGGAGAGAGCTTTCTCACTGGTACGTCGCTTTCGCTGTGCAGTACATAGAACTTGGGAAATGATGGAGCATTGCTCCGAAAAGAGAACTGGATCGTTGCTTCGGTGCGGCATCTTTTCAGACGCCGACATAGAGAATAGAGGCTTGCGCTGCCATGAGAAAAATGTGTATGTTCGGCAACAGTGCCGACCGCCCAGCACGGAGCCCAACGTGGGGACGCGGCAGAGCTTGTGTACAAGTCTTCACGACGCCAGTCGTACGCCGTCACTATAACCAAATATGGTGTACCCAAGGTAGGATAGCCACACAAGGTTAACCCTTGCCGCCGTGGAGAAAGGAAGTAAATGGAACGGAGAAGAAGACAGGAAAGGTCAAAAAGTGAGAGATGAAGACGAAGATTTGAGGAGAGAGAGGCAGGAAAAGGAAAAGGCGACTGCCGATTTTCCCCAGGTAGGTCATTCTGGAGGTGCCGTCTACGTGAAGCAGAGGCCAAAGAGGTGCGTTGCCTCCGCTCGGGGGCCTTAAAGGTCCGAACACCCGGCATCGGCATTTATCATACTTTCAGCTAACATTGTATAATTAGCAAATATTGTGTATAAGCTCATGATTTATTTCCTTCTTATTTGTTGTATAACCCACTCCCCTCTCTAATGGCGAAAGGCCCTGAGGGTAAATAAATAAATAAATGAATAAAAAATAACGAACCCCCAGGATCCCCCTTTCCTCGGACACGGCTAAGCCTCGCACGGCTACACGCAGGAGGGTCCAACTCTCATGTGCTCGGGTACGTGGTGTCACAACACACCAAACGCCTGCTGGCGCAAACGCCCCTGCGGGGAATGCCGAAGATAGTGCAATACAGGGCCGATCCGCTGATGAGGTGAAGCAGTCATTAAGCACTTCTCACACGTAGGCCGATCCCGAAGACTGTGCAATACCGGGCCGATCCGCTGCGGAGGTGAAGCACTCGTTAAGCACTCCCCATATGTGGGTCGATACCGAAGATAGTGCAATACCGGTGCGACCCGCGGCGGGAGGTTATGCAGGCGTTAAGCACTTACCATACGTGGGCCAATACCGAAGATAGTGCAATACAGGAACGATCCGCTGCTGGTGTGAAGCAGTCGTTAAGCACTCCCAATATGTGGGCCGATCTCGAAGATAGTGCAATGCCCGGCCGACCCACGCCAGTAAGTGACCGAAATTCACAGCTTCGCTGGTCATCTTTCTTTACAAAGTGGAAAGGCACTGAATTTTTTAGAGATTTTTATTTAACCTTGGCTCCCTTTTTAGCAGTACAAAAACCGAAATATTTTAGAGCGCAGGTATTAGGAGCCCGTTTCTGGATTGAGCTTCGCCGTCCCTTGGCATATCCGCGCGAACGCGCTACTGCTCGCACGTTCGTCATCATCTTCCACAGCTGGCTCCGATGCCGCTCATCATGCCAGCATACCCATACTGTCCCTATTCAGCCGTGGTTGCTCCGTGGCTATTGTGTTGGGCTGCTGAGCACGAGGTCGCGGGATTGAATCCCGACCACGGCGGCCGCAGTTCGATGGAGGCGAAATGCGAGAAGGCCCGTGTACTTAGATTTAGGTGCACGTTAACGAACCCCAGGTGGACAAAATTTCTGGAGTCCTCCACTACGGCGCGCCTCATAATCAGAAAGTGGTTTTGGCTCCGGAAACCCCATAATTTAATTTAAATAATAACTGCCCCTCCCTCTGCGAACGCGCTCATGGCATTGGCCCACTGCCATTCGGTACGGTGATTTCGGTCTCAAATCCTTTGCCTTGATATATTGCTCGCTCGTTCGTCGTCGTCGTCTTCGACAGCTGGCTCCGATGCCGCTCATCGTGCCAGCGTTCCCCTACTTGGTCTCAAATTATTTGCTTCAATATATCGCTCACTTCTTTGTTGTCTTCTTCCACAGCTGGCTCCGATGCCGAGTTCCCATACTGCCCCTCCCTCTGCGAAGGCGCTGACGGCACTGGCCCACTTCCACTAGGTGCGATGATTTCGGTCACAAATCATTTGTCTCAATATATCGCTCGCGCCTTCGTTGTCTTCTTCCATAGCTGGCTCCGAATGAATGAATGAATGAATGAATGAATGAAAAATTTTATTTCACCGAAAAGGGGCTGTCTGCTGGCTCCGATGCCACTCATCATGCCAGCGTTCCCTTAATGCCCCTCACGCTCGTGCTACTCACTGTTGGTGCCTTCGTCTTCTTCCACAACTGGCTCCAGTGGTGCTGATCATGCTACCGTCCCCAGACTGCCTTCGAAAGTGCTGACGGCACTGGCCCACTGCCAATTGATGCGGCGATTTCGGCCTCAAATTCTTTGTCTCGATATATCACGAAATGAAAACACGCATACGGCTGCGCTCAAATTTTGCGTTAGGGAGTATCGTAGTCGTCAGACATTATTTTCATAACTCGTTCCTCACACGTCGCAGAAGCACAGCTTATCCATGCCCCTTTGCAAGTTAGACGGCATTATCTTCTTCTACAGACAGTGTGTTTCGCATTTCTTAGAGCCCGTCTTCATGCCTCTTCCTAACTATAACTCTAGCAGCTTCCGCAGTTCTTAGCAGTTTCACTGTTCGCCACTTTCACAGATTCGATTAAATAGAATTTGTCTCGCGAAGCAGCTCCGGGGAAACACATCCAAACATTCTGCATGGAATGGTTGCAGGAACCAACGCTTCGAGACTGATTGATAGAAATTCCAGGTAACGCCAGTCGAGCCAAGTGATTTTATGGCTAAGCAGAACTTTGTGCAAAGTAAGGGGATTTAGTCGTGCACGCTGCTATGGACAAACATAGTACGGCTCCTCAACCATTTTTCAACGGAAGGCAAAGAAAACTGCAAGCAAAAAAAAAAAAAAAAAAACGAGCCAGCAGAGACCCTTAAGACTGCTTACGTGTGGGAATACGAATGCATTAAAATCGCTTATGTGAAATATTTTCGATTGATTTATTCGACATGCATTAAAGTTCTTTCTGGTGAATCAGTGTGTGCGTTTGCGTATACGTTGGCCACAGGCTGGAAACATTCGGGCAATTTTGCTGCGGAACGATGCACTTTATTTTATGCCTATAATGGTAGGTCTGTCGTGTTCGCTCGTCTTCTTCTGTGTTCCCTTGATTCGTATTCTGAGGCGTGTTTCCGTGGGAGACCAGATTTGACAGCTTCCGCTGAGGTAGACGCTTCCGAGTGCATCGCAGAAGACACAGCACAGATGAAATCCGAAGAGGAAGTGACGTGCGCAGGCAGCGACGTGACGTGTGCAATGGCGCACGCGCTAGGCACACCTCATTTTATACACTCACGATTTGGCGTCGAGAGCGCATCGCAGTAGACACAGCACCGATGAAATCCGAAGAGGAAGTGACGTGCGGAGGCAGCGACGTGACGTGTACAATGACGCACTCACTAGGCACAACTTCAGTCAACCCTAACCATGGAGTCATCGTGCCATCGGGGAAGCGTGCTCATCTCGTACCCCGGAAGCCCGGGTTCGATTTCCAACGAGACCGAGATTTGTCAATTTTTCTTTTCGAAGGCATTAATTTACTTTGCGCACAAAAACCTGCCTGAGAAATTTGACGTCCCTCCGAGCATATTTTGACGTGCTTTTATTCTTCGCGCCGTCGGCCATTTTCGGCACCATCTTTCGGTCGCGCCGACAACGCCGGATTTTCGCGGAATTGGGCATGTAATGCTTTTGCATTATTAGGTCTCAGGTGCCACGCGCTGCTGGAAGATGCTTGGCCAGATTCGTATGTTCCCACAATGCAATTGTGACTTTGGGACACCTGAGTGCCGAAAGATAAATGCTGCTTCAGTAACACGCTGCCCGAGCACGTTGTTCACGAGATCGGCGCGACGGAAGTCTACGGGTATAGCGTTGGCAACGACCGTAGACCTAGCCACGCCAGGGAACAAACACACACAGAGGACGCGCGGCCATTGCAAAATGAAACAGGCGACATTGCTCGATAATTTTAATCACTTTTCTGACGAATCATTGTAAGCATATTTTCTTTTCCTTTTCATTTTCTCTCGCAATGTTCCTGCAAGGGTCTTCGTGCGCAAGAATGGCTTATTAATATTAACAACCTACACATTTTATTTCATTATGGACGAAAAGAAACACACTTTTCTGTCCAGTCTGATTTTTTTTTCATCTGTGTCTACATGGGTGAAAGAAAATATATATTTGAACGTGATTCTTATTGTTGTCTGGATTTAGCGGAGTTTTAGCGGATTTTGTGTGCTCCTATTGCGGGTTATAGAGTTGTTCTTTATGGGGGGGGGGAGGTATCTCGACTTGGGGAGCTTTTTCTTTAATTCTAGTTGGCAGCACTGTTCGTGTCTCTGTCGCAGCACTCGCACTTCACGACAAAGCACGTCTTCTCTCTGCTCCTCCACATCTTAAATAAACA